>NC_135268.1:32050988-32650988 GCF_051311805.1 Agelaius phoeniceus | reverse complement strand
AACTTCTTACCATGGTTGTAAACAGAGCATTTCCAAACCCACTGTCATTGCCAGGCAGTTCTCTTTGCCATAACACTTACCTCACATGGATTCAACCCCAGATAACTAAGAAGGGACCATGTTTTTTTTAAGGGAAGTAGTGGAAGTCCAGTTTAAGAGAAAACTGAGGGGCAGCTAAGTAAAACGAGGCTCTGAATCTGGAGACCTGAACCAGACTTGAACTACATTCCTCTTTAATTTATATAAAACAAAATAGATCAAATATGGATGCTTCACAGTGTTCGGGTAGAGGCCCATTTTTTTTTTTTTTTTTTGTTAGTCCCAGATATCACTCAAGTCAAAGTACAAAATTCAACTACAAGTTAAGCAGATGAAATTAATCTGGCTAACTCACCACTATCCATTTTTCTTCCATAAAATACCCGAAACCTACCATAATACCAACACCCCACTCAAAAACCAAAACAAGATGCAAATAAAAACCAAAAAAAAACACCCAAACAAAACCAAAATATCAAAAAAGCCCCAAAACAAACAATAACCCCTTCCAAACAAAGACAGTTCAATGTTCTTAATCAAGTAGATATATGAAATTATCTTTCTGGTGTTGACTAATGTGTAAAGGAAACTAGAGAATCCAAGTACTACAACAGGTTTAAATGGGAACATGGCTGTACAGACATTTAAAAAATGCCTGTAAATAACAGTTCTTATTAACTTCTAGGGGAGGAACCTTCATTACTAAGATCATAATCTTTTCTATCCTTTGGAGTCACTCTCAATAGTTTTAATAATTTTCCATGGAAAAACCATTAAGATACAATCTGCTGTATTAATACCTTCCCTTCCAATCTGTAAAAGTGGAACAAAGACATAAGCAAGTCTAGAAGGATTGGCAAACTCATTGCATCTACTTTTGTATGTGTTTGGACCTGCGTGTTCTTCAGCCCTGCCATTAACATACTCTCAGTCCTTTCCTTTGCCCTTTCCCCCTGGTGGTGTATGTGTGAGATGCAGAGTGAGAAGCCCTGAAGCAAAACCAAGAATTGCGATCAAGCAAAGGCAGCATCCCTGAATTCCAGGCCATACAGACACTAATGCATCTTAAGCTAATAGGGTACGTCATCAACTTCACTGGCATCCCCAGCCCAGAGCCCTGCCTCACTTGACATCAAGTATATTACCAGGAGCATGGCCAGCCAACCAGACCATTCCCAACAAAATTACATTGAAAAAGATCAGATAGCTGTCCATGAAAGTGTATGTTCCAGAAGAATAAAGTTTTGGTAGCTCCAGTATAAATTAACAGATTTACTACCTGTGTGAAATAGATAAACTCAGAAAATAGAACCCAGCTGGAAAGCTGGGCTTGGTTGTGTATGGAATTCCTGTGAATAACAACCAGCCACGTCTCCTATGTTAATACAGAGAACTGAATGAACTATGTGTTTAAACACAATAAAATACCAATGCTATTAAATGGATTAGTGGGAAGAGGTAATTGGACTGTTGTAATACTACTTCCATAAATACTGATTGATTTAGGTCTATCAGTAAGCCTGTAGTTAAAGTGAAGGTACCCAGTTTAGATGTGCACATCTAAACTAGGTACCTTCACGTTTAGACGATACATAAGTATATGTAACAGTACAGATGTTAAGATTCCGTAGAAGTCAATAAGGCCTCTATAAATAATTCTCCATGCAGTATCATTGAGCAGAAAAGTGCATTGTTTTTTCCTTTCTTTTTTTTTAAATGTAGCCATGCTGTGGAAAAGACAGTAAGACTACCTGGGCTGCAAAATGCTTCTTTTTTTTCTTATACATCACAAAAACTATTTCACAATAAAAATTAGGCTAGCACCTTGGTTTTAAAGTCAATAAAGAAATAAAGGAACTTGCCACTTTAGGTTTTTTTTTTTTTCTTTGAAGCATACCTGATAGTATATGAGTATAAAAGAAAACTAAGTTATCCACATTGAGGTGTACTTCCTTCTAAGCAAACAAAATATGAAAGAAAAGGGGAAAAAACCCAAACAAAAAACCAAAACACTCTGCTAATGCTCTCTTATTTAAAGTTCCTCCTATGAGATATTATCTTATTAATAATAAAACATGGACTAGGAATAAAACCTTCTAACATAAATTCTTCTCATGAAATCTGTATTTTCTCATTAGTCTGTTTCACACTTTTGGGAGACTCAAAATGCCATTTGAAAAAATGCATCCTTTGCAGTAGCAAGATTTTTTTAGATCTGAACCCAATGCTTCAAACATGTTCTACTTTATATTCGTTTTTAGTTTAAGAATATATGCTGATGATGTCGCTCGGTGGTATTGAATTATTATTAAATAGGATACTTGTTTCAGATAAAAATTTTAATCAGGATTACATTGCACAAATATAAAGAGTGGTCGCTTTTGTTCTTCAAAAATTCTAAGATTAAATATTCCTAACTGACTTTAGGGACAGCTATTCCAGCTACCAGTATCATAGTACAGATGCACATTTTCATGTTCTGGAATTCTTGGTATTCTGTAGTTTCCAAGAGAAAAATCACTGGAAAAACTTCCAGATTGAGAAGTATCCTTGCAGTGCCCTAAAATAAAATGTTTATTTAGCAATTGATTTGCAAATTAACACAAACATGTAGTCCCTGTACTACATCCCCTCACCCCTCTCCAGTTCTCTTCACTTTAAAATATTTTTATGGTAAAAGATCAAAATTAAAAGCCACTGTATGAATGAAGAACTCAGAAAAGTGAAAAGCTAACCCTGGTGTGCAAGCTACCAAAATAATTATGTGCTTTGACAAGCACCTTTTTCTCCATCTGCTTATTTTTTTCTGATCACCAGAAAAGTTAAAATAAATGGTTTATGACATTCCAGTAGAACAAATGTTATGGGAAAGCTAAAAAGCGTAATATATTTTGAATCAGTGAAATAAAGTGTAAGTATGTGTTTATATTTCAACTAAACAGACTTTGTTCCTCTCTATTCTCTTCCAGTCACTTATCTAGGACTTGGATTTATTATTCTAAGTTATAAAGTTCTCTTTTCTTATGCCAATTTTTTTTTCCTAATTTAAGGATGAGCAGCAATATTCAAGGGTTCTCTTCATTTCTTATTCTAAGAGAACTGATTTTGGCACAATGGCAAGAATGGTAAGAGTTCTTCCAAAGACAGCCGTGTTTTCCAAGACATGAATCATAGAGAGAAGGAACAAAAACTATTTTTGCTTCATGAAGCCAAATTCAGAATCAACATCTCCAGCCTTAAGTGTTGATAACCTAGAAGTAATTTAAAGAGCATGGTGTCCCGGTTTAGGGACTTTTAATTTTTTTTTTTTTAATCTCTGCCTTTTCCCCATAAATCCCTCTCTCCCAGAAAGGCAATGAAATATCAAGTACTTTCCTTTAATTGAAAAAACTATGTAAATTACTTTATTCTTGTCCAAGCTGCTTCCAACCTGACAAGGTTATTGCCAATTTACATTTTCACCAAACTGCATAACACTATTCACTCTCAAAAACGTGAATTTTGGAGCAAACCCTACAATTTCCAATAGAAATGATTTAGATCTGACCTGAAGGCAAGAATCAGGAAGACAAGCTCTCTCTAACCCCAGTAAAATCTCTCATTGCACATAATAAGATAGTACCCAATTTTAATACTGATACTCTGAAAATTATGAGAGCAAAAGCCTTTGTAGTACACAGTGGCAATCTGGTTCTACTCTAATTGAGGTCAATAGGGACTTTCTTAAACTGGAGGGGATTATGTCCCAATAGTCAGATTTGATTCAGTATTGCCTTCAGAAACCCTGCAGTTTGAGAAGCAAAAACTTTGAAGCTGAGCTTTTTCAGCCTTTTCTGCTTGAAAATCTCCTTTCTATACAGCAATTATAAAGCACTGGAATTGTTACAGCCCCAAAGCCTGCCTGTGAACTTCAGGGGCTGAGAATCCATGGCCTGCCAAACTATTAATAAGTTCAATATAACTAATTCCATTATTTAACTTTTAATAAGTTAATTTGCATGGAAAGAGAGGCATTTGCAAGGCAGCTTTTATTGTGCTACGTACTGTTATAATTAGTATGTGGAAATATTGCTTCTTGTATTTTGTTGTTTTGTGACACAGGAATGAAAAGCAGCAGCCAGTGGTTGTGGTTTTAGCCAGAAGACTAAGAGAAAATGTACTATCTTTGAAGACACTTTCTATAATGATGACTGATTAAATACTGTGTGCTAATGGAAGAAATATAATAACAAATTCAAGACCAAAATGGAAACATTGCAACACTACTTACTGAATTAAATACAGCTGAAAAGGTGTATTGTTCTTCCCTATGAGAAACTGCAAATTTTCAAATACTAAAACAATGCATTAGAGAAAAATATAATAACTAAAAATAAATGTTAATGTCCAAATGTTTCAGATAACAAAATAAAATAGTTGGGAAATAGTCCCACAGTCCCTTAGAAAAAATATTCTTCAACCTTTTTGTTCATGCTATAGCACTGAAAAATAAATGAACTAATGGAATCTCTGCAGCATGTCATGGGAAACAATCTAAATTGAAAACTGGATCTTTAGGAACAAGCATGAGGGACACTTGAACTAATTCATGTGAGAGATTTAGTGGTATTTCTAAGTCTCTTTTTGACTGGTGAGGGTGGGAGGATGAAAGGAAAGAGGCACCAGAGCAAAATTCTATATCTATTTTCTCCTAAGTTAAAAAACTTCAAATGAGAAATAGCAAATTTAAAAAACTACTTAGTTCATGTAAGAGACAAAATTTCTATTGCAAACATTTTAGTACAATAATGCTCTAGCCATTTGTGAATACATTTGAAGCTGCTTTCTATTTACTGCTTGAAATTTACTTCATTAAAGTAAATTGTTACATTAAACTGTAATTTAACAACACATTAAAATCACATATAGTAAGCAGTTGGTTTTATAGACATGGCAGATGCACAAAGACAAGAAAGATGCAAAAATGAAAAAATAATTTAGTTTATAAAGAACAAGGTATTTTAAGGTTACTTTTCTAGTCAAAGTGATAACCAGCTCTCCTAAAACAAGCACAATTTTTACCTCTGGCAATAAGAGACAGTTGAGATAGATCTTTAACCCATAGCCATGCAATCAAGTAATCTAGCCAAAAGTATTTTCAATGCCTCATAGACACTACAGGAATAAAATTAATTTAAAACAAACAAAAAAACAAACAAAAAAGCTTGAGCTTTATTCCTCTCTGAAAGAAGTCAAGTACTGCTTCCAGGCTCACATATGCCAAGTTCTCAAGACATACATGAAGAGGACCAGGTGTATAGACCAAAAAAGTAGAAATTCTTTTTCCACTATGCCATTAAGAACTAGTTCTCATGTAGCAGACAACTAAAAGTTGCTCAGAAGTAATTTCAGTAGTGTTCCTTTATCTGCAGTTTAAAGCATGTTAGGATTTCTGTATTCAATTTGAATATCTGTATAATTTAAAAGATATGATTAACAACAAGGCACTGGTACCTAATGACTTAGAATTTTTTCCCCCATTTAAGACCATTGTATTAACAGAAAGCTGAGACTGGCTGAGATCTTCAAAAAAACATCTCAATCCAAACAGAACTAGGAGATCTCCCATCTGATGTAAAGCCAAATTCTGTGTTAAGTTTTCAAGATTTTGTGTGACAAATAAAATCTGGTAAACCAGCAAATATGTGAGGATCTGCTAAAAAGACACCAACCCCCCCCCCCCAAAAAGCCCAGAATAAAAGCAGGCCTCTATGCAACACATTGATATGTTACCAAGTTATGTTGTTCACCAAATTGATGTGAACAAATTACTAGAGACAGATAGGCAAACTGAGTTTCCTTCAGGTTTATAAATTCAGTAAATTCTTCAGAATCAGTGCTGAACTAAGGGTACTGAATCTCTGGGCTTCCCTCCCTCAGAGCAGGGAGCAGGATGGGCAGCCCAGCTTCCCACTGTGCACCTCAGCTGTTTGACAAGAGCTGCCAGAGGGATGAGGAGGACAGCTTTTTTTTTTTTTTTTTCCTTTTGATTCCAGCCTTTCTTCAGCTCCCCACTAGAACTGCCTGCAAAAGGTGATAAATTACAGAACTGGATCGCTGGCCTAGCTAGAAGCCACACTAGACCACCCACAGCCCTGCTTGAGCCAATGTGGCAGCTGTCCGTGTCACAAGGCTGGATGACACCTAGGATGAGAAAGGAGCAGGTGCCAGCCAGCAAATTCATGGAAAAAATGTAATGATACTGAAGGATGACTGCAGGGAACTACACTTAGTTATCCTTAACCAAATCAGAGTCCAACTCACATTTCATGGGCCAGATTTTTGCTTTGATTTTAATGGGACTCCTCCCTCCTTTTACGCCTTTTCATTGCCACATACACACTTGAAGACCTGCAGCTATAACAAGATGAGTAGACAATCGCAGCCAAGTCCAGAGCATCAGTGAAACACCTTGGAATTTCAATGTCTTCCACATGTATATAAGGACTAGATTTCCCCCCCCCATGTATATATCCATACATTCCCCCTGTACATTCTACATCCAGACATTTGTCAAACCTTACCTGCAACTCCTGAAAGGACAAATCTTCTATCCATGCTCTGCCTTTACCTAGCATATAAAGTGAAACTCAGAATGCCCTGGAAAATGAGGCAGTGACCAATCTCCAATAATGGCCAACAAGTACAAGCCTTAAATTCAAAACTACTTCAGACTATCATCTAGCAGAGCTACATCAAGAGCTCTGAACTGTTTATTTTGGTGAAAATGTTAATAAAAATACCTCCAAGTTTTCATTAAGCCCCTTCAAACTCATTAGAGGAAGATCTTAACAGTTTTAATTATGAAGTCCAGTTGCACAAACTGAGAGAGAAAATGTTTCCAGACAAGACCCAAAGTGCAGCATCACACTCCAAACCACTGATACTCCTACTGATACTCCTTGTCCTTTAAGAATGTAGGGTGGAACACACCAGTTTCTTAGCTCAAGACATAAAATTCTAGATCTCCTACTGCATGTTTAGCACCAAATTCACAGTATATGAGGTCCTGAAAACACAGTTTTCAGGATACTTAATATTACTTTGTAGCTAGATGCTTTATCTTAATACTATCATCTTTTCCAGTTATTGCTAATACAGGAGCAACAATCTCCAGAAACAATCACTTACTCCCTGGTGTTTTGGGAAATAAATTTGTTTTGAGTGTACCCCATTGCCTGTGCCTGTGGATACAAAGGCATTTACCTTGTGATTCTTATTAGGACTTCAGTTTCAGGCACTGACTCTCTTTTTTTTGCCTATACTCAGCTAAAAAAAATTCAAACCAAAAGCCACACCTAGGAAAACCCACAACCACTCAACACAATTTTACTTCAACAATGGTGTATGCTGTGAGACACTACTGATATCCAAAAATTCATACATTTGTGAGTATGGATATTTTGGAGAAATAAAAGATTAGCAAAAAATCTAGAGAACAAAGCAAAAATCATATCCTATTAAAAATATACATGAAAACTGAAAGGAGATTAGTTGACCTCAACAGCTTTAAAATTTCTTGACTTATTTCTACACACACATAAAAGACAATGCTGAGTATCCATGACAAAGGCATCCACGCATAACTAAATAATTCCTGGTACTGAGAATTACAGTAATGTAATTAGTAAAAAATGTGACTTTTATATAAAATAAGCAATTAGATTTCTCCTGATAAAAATAAAAAAAAACACCACAACAACCCACTCCCTGAAAAAAAACCCAAACAAAAAAAGCCCACCCAAATCACTCAATAAAACAATTCAAACCCAAATTAAAAAAAAAATCAGTATACCTAGTTATAATATAGTAAAAGTCTTCATTTAAGAGTAAGCAATAATTGAATTCTGGGGAAAATGAAGAAAAGGCCACTCACAGGTAAATAAAGTAGCTATTAACAACTTAATAACATTTTACTTGATACATTTTAGTAAAATTTGTGATAAAAGTTTCATCATTTGTATCATTCACTTTACAGATTCAGAAGTTTGTTCAGTTAATACTGTGTAAATGTTGCCCTACAGTGAGTCATCAAACTTGTTTCTTATGCTGGCATGTTCCTTAGAGAAAAATTAGAATAGATTTAAAATACTGATCCAATTAAAATACATACAAAGTCTTAAGCATTACTCTAAAGGAAGGTTATCTTCTAAGTGGAAATTCAGAATTAAATCCAGCAAATACTTGAGCAATGAGATCATTAAACTACTAAAGACAGCTGTTCAAATGCTTTAGGCAAAGTGAGACAGTAACACACTGAAATGATGCGATCCTGAAATATTTTACTGTGTGCACAACACTACAGTTCAAGCTGATTGAAAAAAAGAAAAAGAAGGAAAATAAAATTTAAATACAATATTAAACACAGAATACCTTGAACTTTACAAGCTGTTACAACACAAGTGCAAAGTTCTGAAAAATCTTCAAAAGATTTCAAACCAATCAAAACCCAAATGCAAATAGGAAAAGGAAAGCAAATCACTAAATAGCACACAAAGAAAGCCTCTCTTAGAAGACTATTTCAGGTGAACTTTGTGATGACATTAACTCTGGCTTTTGAAGAGAATGTATGCAAACCTGATATTCAAGCTGTTGGAAGATAGTTTCTTCCACTAGAAAAAAATGTTCAATGTCCACTAGAATGAAAAAGGTGGTAGAATGCTATTCCCATCAATATACAAGTATTTAACCAAAGGTCATGTTGCAATACTATAATTAATTAGATTAGAAAGTGAATAAAAGCAGCCCAATTTTCTTTACCATGCAACACAATCTCCATTGGTCTTACTATGAAAGACAAGTGACAAGAGCTTGCAATAATGGAGTTAACTTCCTTTAAATATTCTCTTTTTAAATATGATTCAAAATACACATTCTCATCAGAGGCATGGTTTTCTGTATTGAGTGGCACCAGAAGGGCTCAAGAGAGAAGTTCCTTCTCTTGTAACATAGGCATCAACAAAACCAATTTCTACAGTAAGATTATCAAAAGGATAATGATGTTATAACTGTTGTCCTAAAACTGTTAAGTTAGATTTCACAATTTTTTACTGTTAATGTCAACAAAAAGTACTGGAATATATTTATGATATATCTGATTTTAGAAACTGTGATCATCATTGATTATAACTAAAGTCAGCGAGGTCTGAGATTATACAAAACAAGAAAACAATTAATTCCTGCAAATACATTTGAAAGTACTCAATAAGTCCCTATTAATTAAAGAGCAGTTAAAGTGAATTTGCAGAGTGCGTTTATGAACATTGCAGTTCAGTGTTTATGAACATTACAGGCTTAGATCATCTGGCTAGGGCACTGTAATTCTAAAACAATCCCACTCCATTCATATATAACTTCCATCTCCATATAAAGTATATGCTTTATAAAAGACAGCTTAATGCTTATAGATCAGTAATGCTAAGAAATCAAGCATGACCAATAGCATAGAAATCCTTGTTGCTGATTGTTCTGTCGGAACACGTATGTCAAATCTCAACAGAAATATTTCTCTTTTCTAAAAAGCAGATATAGAAATATACAAGTCATTTCAGGTCATGACCCATGACATTTTGTAATTAGTTCCAACTAATTAATAGAAATACTTAAGAAACTAGATTAACCATTTCATCCTCTTGTGAATAGCATGCAAGAAAAGGCTAACTTCCAATCTATATTTTCATGAAAACACTGAAGACTGACATGAAATCATGAAGCTATTGGATAAAACCTGGATATAACATCACCCTTTTTTATTCTGCAGGTTTTAAAAGTACTCAAATACCTAACTAAAAAACTGTAGTTGATGTTTTTCTGGCATAAAGTAGAAATCAAGGGATCATTCTATTCTCCCTAAGAAGACAACAACCCATGCATTGATACTATGTAGAAAATGTTACAGTTTTCTGTTTATGTCAGCTTAGAAAAACACTTAATGTAAAAAGAAAACACTAACCCTACTCTACCTCACCCTACACACACACCCTTTACTGTCCTCACTGTACTGTAAAAGTAAGGTTACTTTTTCTGGAAGCTGTGGTTAAGAGGGACAGAAAAATGTAAACCGCTCTAGTTATTACAAAAACTTAGCAATTTCTTAACACAAACTCAAAGCTGTGACATCTTTCTTAATTCAAGGGGTTAAACTTTAGAAACTAAATATGATTCCCTGCTTTTTATTATACAAGGATTATGCTGAAGTCCCATAAAACCTTTCAAACAAGAGAGGGAGAGAAAAAAGAGACTGGAATTTATTTCAAAAATTGCATAATTTACAGAATTTACTGAGCAGATTACCTTCAGCAGATTTCTCTCCATGTGAAGAGAAATAATACTGAAATTATATCAACTTTCACCTTAGTATGAAATATTATGAAATAACCTTGAAAATTCCTCATTACTAGAAGTCTCAGACAAGTTCCATTAAGGGTTTCAGTTTCTGTAGGCTTTAATTTATTTCTCAGACAGCACACTCCAGAATAAGGCTGGTCATAACTATTTTTTCAAGCACTGTACTCACAAAACACTTTGACACTACCCATGGCAGCATACCTGACTAAATCCATACAAGAAACACCTGGGCAAAAGAGTTCTGACTTTCACACTCTCTTCAACACCACTACTGCACAAGTGTATTTTGTGCATCTTGAAATACAATTGTCTCCAAAGCCCCACTGATGTATTTGCCAGCCAGTTCCCTTGTCTGCTGAACTATAAAAGGTCACTAAATTACAAAATTAAAGAGGAGAAGTCAAAAGAAGAGTCAGTAGACAAAGCCACTGCCTCTGGGCCTCCTTCTGACCATGGATCACCTCCAGCACTCCTGCTGACTTTTTGCCAGCTTCTCAATAGGTCTACCTGTCAAACAAATGGCTCCTATAAAAAATGGGGTACCAGGCAGTAAATTTTCTTTAAAGTTATTACTGCTGAATACATTAGTTCAGATACATAAAAAGCTGTGAGCAGTACTGTTTCTACAACTTGAGCCTATACTATCCTGAGCAAATGCAGGGGTTTTTTAAGAAAGCCAAAACTTCTGAATACAAAGGTTGTTGTAATACCCCTTCAAACCCTACATGGTACACTGCCTCATCTGACTCCTCTCCTCCGCTGCAAGTAAATGCAGTTCTACTTCTGCTTACATCTTCCACAATGACTACATTTACTTCCTTCATCCACCACATCAGCACACTAAAGCAAGACTTTCAATGAGAATACTTTAAAAACAACAACAATAAACCCCAAAGAAGAAATAAGGAGTCCCAAAATATCAGTCTAATGGAATTTAGGGAAAGTATCATCACTAATTTATCATCTGACAATATTTTTATGCCAACTGAAAAATACATTTTTTTCATTACAGAGATGGAATGACATTAAGCAATCTTGCCAAAGCAAAAAAGATAATTCCACATCATAACATGTAATTAAAACCACATGGTTCCCATAGGAACAGATCAGGAAAACAAATAACTTGGTGATGGACACAGCAGAAGAGCACAAACAGAATCGGGTAACTTAATGCTCAAGAAATGTTATTTTGATAAGAGCAAGATTTCCAGAACTTCAAAATAGTGTGAAGATTTTCTAACAGCCTGACTGACAGAAAAAACAACCTATGAGGTTAATATTTTTTTTATTTTAGAATTACTTAACAAAATTCATTATATGTGTGATGCACAAATAAAAAAATTACAGATGTATTAAAACACATTCCCTAGAAAATTCACTTCAGATGTTTGCTTTTTTATGGGTTTTTCCCCCCCACAGACTCTTCTTCTTTCAGGCTGCTACGCCAAAGGCATTCATTTTCACTACTGTGAAAATCGATTCACACAGTAGTGCTCTGTATAGGATCTATTCTTCTATACAGGTGGTGTCTGTTCAGCATGTGTCTGATCAACTGGGTACCCACTCTCATGGGCAAAAAATACAGCACTTTCAGATACTCAGGTACATTCTGAGAGTATCATAATATCCAGTACAGATTCACCATAAATAAGTATATTTGATATTTGTAGAGTGTCACAACTTGCTGAAATCCCAAGGAAATATTCCAAGTTCATTCTCTCTGAAAATTATTTAGAGGAGGATGAGGATTGAGACCACTGAATTAAGAAAAGAGGGACAGGACAACTTGGCTGTCATCTATAATTTAATTTCATAATCACGTCAGTATCTCAACATTATTAAATTATTCTCTTTCAGATTTCTTTTTAGTTTTAACAAACTAAAATGTGCCAGAAAGTTTAAAGAAAATGGGGGTATGTTTTGAATATCCTATTCATTACTTTATCAGTATATATAAAATACCAGCAAAGGCTGAAAAATGCAAGTGAGTCTGCAGTTCATAAATTTTAGAGATTCTTTCCTGATGGCATACCTTGTCTGACAGAAGGGGAGCAGTATCTTTGTGAAATGAGTTATCCACCTACATAGCTCTGCTAAGGCCAAACAGCACAGCAAGCCCTTCTCAGGAAACGTGAGCATTATTAGTATGCTTTTCAGACATTCAAGCCCTGCTGGGTTTGTGAACTTACCCTTATTAGCTGGCTAGAAGCTTATTCAGCTCATCTTCTTCCTTTTGCCATGTTTTTCAGATCACTTCAGCTGAGAGGATAGCAAAGGTTGCTTCTGACAACACCAACCACTCCAAGCTGAGCTGAGCTGAAGCTGCCAGCTGGAACCAGCACAGATAAGCAAGAGCAGGGTCTGAAACTGACAGTTTGATTTTTAAATGCTGCTATCTGCAGTACTTCTGAAAATCTGAGCAAAAAGACAAAAAGTAAAGCTCTCAGAATAAGCTGAGAAGAAAGGTGGGACAGGGATAGAAGGTGTATTCCACACTAATTTTAATTCTTGTGGATCCAAGCTCTAAAGTTAAGAAATTTACCTATAAAACAAAGAGGAAGCACTCATGCATGCATACTACAACAACAACAATAAATAATCATCATCATCATCATCCTGCAATAAAGTCCTGACAACTGCCAAGGCTGAATTCAGTTGCTTCTTAGTCTGAAAATGAGTCCAAGTTAATTCTCACCAACTTAGAATAAACTGACAAAACTGTGCTCTGAGTTTCAGACAGCCTCCAATTAGTTTCAAATAACTTTAAATATTGCTATAAGGAATTATCTTCCTCAGAACAAGCATGAACCATCCAAGAACCATAAATAGCATATGAGGCAGGAACAAAAATTGCTCAAAAACTGGGCCTGGGGTACCTAAAACACATAGAAAACACAGAAGTGAGTTGGCAGGACTAACTGCACAGCCAAATACCTTGGACTCCTGTTAGCAGAGAATTTCAACATCTGTTTTCATCAAGGGTATTAAATATGTCCCTAAATACTCTGAAAAACACTAGGCAAGGCAACCAACACAGACCAAGGCAAACAGACTAATTCCACAAGGTTTAGCTCCTCCTGAGGAAGAGCTCCCCAAACAAACAATCAAAAAAAAAAAAAAAGAAAAAAAGGCAAAAAGCTCCTCAAACTATCACAATTTTCAGTCCTACTTATTCATATTTCAGGCCCAGTATTATTTAGGGAAATACTTAATTATTTCAACCAGCTGGAACTACTTTCAACACAGTATTTTTTAACAGAAGAACTAGGTTTAGAATTAAAGCAGAATTATCATTTACATCACTAAGATATGAATCAGTGTTGCTTTTAATTTTACCAATCTGTCACAGTGATGAAGGGTACTTACCTGAAATGAATTCTCTTCCTGTATGAATCAATACATGTATTAGAAGCACAAAAGAAGTACTCAGTAACAGGTAAAAAAATAAAAAACTTGGAGGCGATTGGACAAAATGGACAAAAAAATTCATCATTAATATGCAAATAAAACATTAATTGAAATCAAGATTTGAATATAAATAAGGAATTCATGTTCAGTTTTGTGCATTATCTTCAAGTGTCCATGTTCCTAGTCTAGGCCCAAACGATCAAAAGGTCGGTTTTTAGAACACTAAGATGTTTCACCTTTCAAGAATGCTTCTTTTTTTCCATTTTTGTGCCAGTCAAACCTAATTGAATCCACTTTACCAAAACTGCCAGAAATTAGAAGCTGCATTTTGGGTGAGTAAGCATCTTAACAAAAAGGATGTCACTCAGCTCTGTATAGAATACTGGCTTCAAAGTGTGAACCCCCTCACCAATGGCTGCTTTGTACCCAGCCCATCAAAGTCCTCCAGACTTGCTCCCAATTCAGAAATGCATTGTACAGTCAAAGTTTTAAGTGACCAGAATAAAGATACTCTCACTCAAAGAAATATAAATAGGCAGGAAATGAGCATCACTTTCACAAATCCAGCTGAGATAGACATTTATAGTATTAAACTGAGAGGTTAAAGATTACTAGATTAAGTGCTTATGGATTTCTCTCATTTTCCTTAAATTTGCCACCAAGGTTTACATTAGAGTATTCCTGTTTAACTAAACTTCACAATAAACTGACTTCATTCATCTATAAGATTTACGCATCTCTTCATGCTGAAATGACCTCATGTCACTATTGTGTATTTCGTGATAAGAAGGTCTCATTCCAGCAATAAAGCCATGTGGAACACATTACTCCAAGGCCTATTAAGTACAAAACATTCAGCATTTATTTACTGCATGGTAGTGAACAGAGGGAACAGAGTCCTTAAAAGGTTATTTAGACTATAGCATGGAGACTAAAATATTCCCAGCGTCCCATTGATTTGACAGTCTGCCATAACTGCCTCATATAGTCTTAATTGGAACACAATACACACACACATACTGTCTTCTGGGAAAACATTCCCAATTACAAAGAGCCACGAGAAGAACAGCACTGCCTTTGACAGCTGGAATGCACACATTGTCATAATCCTACTGTAAGTGAAAGGCATGCATCTTCCTGAGCCTACAAAAGGTGGTGTCAGGTTGAATAAAAGTCAGAGTTGCAGGCCCATCCACCTGCGTGACACACTGATGACTCCAGCTCTTGCTGAAGGGAGGAAAATCGCTCGCTGTTTTTCTTTACCTATATAACTCATACATCTATTCAAATCAGAAACAGCATTTGGGGGAAGAAAATGCTCTTCAAGTCTTGATCTCCATCGCAAATATAACAGCTCCACCTTGAGGCAGAACCCAGCGAATGTTAGTAGAAGGTGCAGTCAAGCTGAATATGCCTATCAGCATACAGACAGCCACAACTACCCAAAACATGGATTGACATCTCCCAGCGTCCCTTTCTTCTCATGTTCTTAGCATACAAGCAGGCATTTGTGCACATGATGCATGTGTTTGGACAAATTTACTGGAGAGAAATTAAATATATATCAAATAAACATCAATTTGACAGAGCAGTTCCCAAGGATGGTACAAGTCAAGCATAACAAGGCCTGACAGAAATAGTCCTTCAGTCCTTATCCAAGCTTCTCTCTGAGTAGTGCACACAAATTTCAGACCATTAATTTTTTCATTATTGTATTCTTCCTAAATGAAGAGTAAAAAGATTAATACATTTCAATGTTTCATTTAAATCACTATTCAAATATTCTGAGATAACAACTTTAATACACTGCTAAGCATTGTAAGTAAGTAATCTGATTTTCAAGTATTAATGACATTATTTATAGTTAAATGGGTTATTTTAAAAATTTAAGTGCTAAATATCAACTTGCATGTTCTTCAGACTACTTCAGGAGTTTTAATTGACAGTGTAACAGTATTTAGGACTTTTCTAATAAATCAAAATTATGTCAGTTAGATTGACAAGTCCAGACAGACATAAAACCTGTGATGCATTTAAATGGATGTTGATTAGAGTACTGAGATAGATTGATTATGGCATGTATTCCATATTTGCTTGAAGATGATCAGTAAGTAGGAACAGGATTTGCAGCAGGAAATCAGAGTAGGCTATACCTGTAGAAAAAAATGATAATAGAATAATGGAAAAAAATCATCATCAATTGAGTTCATCACTCTACAGAGGGCATACAAGTAGTCAACTTGAGAAAAGTCTGGAATTAGCCATTTGTGCTGGTTTTAGCTGGGATAGAGTGAATTTTCTTCACAGTAGCTGGTATGGGGCTGTGCTTTGGATATGTACTGAAAACACTGTGGCAAAACACAGGGGTGCTCCAGTTATTTCTGAGCAGTGCTTACAACCAGCCAAAGCCTTTTCTACTGCTCACACCGCCCCGCCAGCAAGGAGGCAGGGGTGACCTCAACTGACCAAAGGGATATTTCATACCATCTGACATCATGGTCAGCCTATGAAGCTGAGGAAAGAAGGAGCAGGAGGACATTGGAAATGATGGCACCTGTTTTCCCAGGTAATCAGCACACACACTGGAGCCGCATTTTTCTGGAGATGGCTGAACACCTGCCTGCTCATGGGAAGTAGGAAACAAATTCCTTGTGCTCTGAGTGTGCACAGCTTTTGTTTCCCTATCAAGCTGCCTTTATCTCAACCCAAGAGTCTTCTTACTTTTACCTTTCCAATTCTCTTCCCCTCATGGCAGTGGTGGAGAGAGGGGAAAAATGGAAGTGGCTGTGTGGTCCTTAGTTGTTGGCCAGGGTTAAACCACAAGATCATTCCGGAAAACAAAAACCAGAAAGAGAAATTACTGGGGATTGACAGAAGCACAACTTAGAAAACATGTTAAGAAAGTTATTTTGCAGGTAAGAGATATAAGAGATGAAAAGAGAAATTTTGCCCTATTTAGGTGATTGGGAATTCTGCCATTAAAGCTTAAGAAAACAAATCCATCCTTGGCATATAGGTATGACTCATTCTCTCTTTTCTCTCAAGTGTATACAAACTCACTGTGACCTTACCAGCACTGACAAGAGCTCTCTAAGACTGTAAATATTGCAAAACAATTAACCTAATTTATAACCTAATTAAATCCATTAACCATTGAAGATGATGAGAAGCTTCATTAAAAAAGCCTTTTTTGCTAGTTCCAAGATGACAGGAATGTTAAATAGACTTTATGCTTGGATAAAGAGGAGATAATGTCTTATGTTTTTTTCTTAAGTGAAGAGTAATATACAAATATATTTCAAATCTATTAATAATTTCTAGCCCAGACTATGACTCTTCACAAAAAATACAGGGCAAGCCTGTTACTTTCTTTGCCAAATGCTTTATTTCTAACTTTATTAAGGGAAACACAATGTTATCTTGATATGAAAATGCAGCACAAAAATAAGCATTAGTTTGATTTTAAAATTCAGGCAGCATCTATAATTTGCAATGCAATCTTTTTTATGGCTTATTAAAATAAGTGTTATTGAAACATAATTTTAATTCTATACAGCTGAACAGACTCATATATATTTATGACTGCAACAGATGTTTCTACGGGCTCATTTAGAGCACTTCTCCTTGCATTCCCCTCAGCTGATGAGGTGCCCTTCTATGTTACAAGGAATTCCTTTTACATCACAGTGGTACAGCTGGTTAAAAACACCATCTGCACTCATAAATGCCTGGATTGTATTTAGCCACAACACACAGAACTTGAGAATGCCTACTGAAAGCTGAAGTTTTACATTATACTAGATGGCATTTGCACACATTCAATTTTTAAGTCCCTAAATACTGTTGATGTTGTCAAAATAACTCAAAGTAGAATTTTACCAGCATTTGTTCTGTGGTGGCCATTTAGATTGACACAAGATTAAACTGTGATTTAACTTCTGTTTTTCCTAATCAGTGTTTTTTTAAAGTGTACATCATAAGCAATAGAAAAAACTTTGCTCATTTCAAACCCATTCTTTAAAACCACTATTTTCAAAACCAGTTACATTGATAAATTCCATTTATAATAGTCAGTAAATCACACACAGTCCATAGCAGTATTTACTGCCACAGTGCAGTGAAGCCCAAACACACACACTGGGTTCCCACTGCCTGGTAAACAGCAGTCACAGCTTATTTCTAGAAATAGGTTTTAGGAGCTCTGATCTTCACAGGGCTCACTTCAATCTGCTGTAAAACCACCTTAGTACAGCCACTTTTTCAAAACAAACTAAAATCTATTTTAACCTGCCTCTTCATCCACAGGACTCACTTCTATTAACTATTTTAGTTCCTGTAACTAAATCAGAGCAAATTATACATTTCTGCTCCTTGACTGCATGAATCCAAGCATTTGTTTTCTCACAGCTTTTTCCCCCAGCTCAAACCAACTTACCTTGGAAGAATTATAGCCAGTAAAATTACTTCTGTATCATTTCAATAAGGAAAAAAACAGTGTTTATATAAGTAGTTGCACTGAAGCCCTATAGAAAATTTAAAAGACGTTCAGACATAATTTTAATTGATCTGATATTGATTCGCTATTGACAGAAGTTCAATCCATAGCCTGAAAACTTTTTCACTCATATTATAAGGAAGAACCAACTCACCTAAGAAAGCTTTACATATATAATTTTACTCTTCTGCAGAGGGGTTAAGTTGCTTTCTAGTGACCTCCATCCTACCCTTTCAGATATCAAAAATCAGTCACAAGAGTAGATAAATTGAGATGCTGAGAAGATTGCTGCAGAACACATGGTTGTCTAATTTGTAAAGATCACTCATGTCACAAGATGAGTGTTTTCAAACATTGCTAAGTTGTTAATCGTTTTGTAAATATTACATCTGTTTTGTGTATGCAGCTTCTGCATACACAAAAAAACACTCAACCTTTAACATAATAGTAAAAAAAAAAATAAATTCACTGTTTCTTCTATTCAAATGTAATATTGAATCCTTTCAAAGCTATTTTCTGGACTCCCATGTCTGTATTTCATAGATTTGATTCACCAGAGTTGTTAAAATTCTCAGTGAGTGCCAACCCTTACTTCTAAAAACTAAAAAGAATTTTGAAAACACAACACATGGATGATTTGATGATTCACCTCTGCAACAATACTCACATGAAAACACATGCCTGGTACTTACAGCTTCTTAAGCTCTTTTACACTTATGGGAGAAAATAATATAATTACCACAGAGAAATTCAACTATAGGAGGATCTAAATACTCTCAGTTTTGTTTGTTGTTTTATGTGTGGTTGGATTAATTTTGTTTCTAACATTTAACTGTACTGAAGCTGCAAACTTCAAGGGCTTGGTTGAAGAAAGGTCAGTTTTGCCCTACTGAAACAAGCAGGAGTACTAGTTTGACAGCTTAAAAGGACAGTATTTTCCAACCTATTCCACTATTGAGATGCTTTATAAATCAAAAATATGTAGAACCAGAGTGAATAAACATGTATCAATAAGGCATTTTCTTTCTATTGTTCAGAATTTATTAGCAGCTCTACTAATATTCTTTTGGTTCACCTTTACTTATTAGCAGACTTGAATTTGGAAACCTTTATAGGAAGAGAGAGAAATTTATTTTATTAATTAAACATTAAAAATAATTTCAGTGAAAGCTTCTCCAGAAGCCTTGAGGAGGTTTATTTGTTACAAACTGCTGCACTTCAGGTAACTTACAAGTCAATTCAGAATCTCAGAGCTGTGCTTTGGTCACTGCTGTCATTCACTTTAGCTACAGGATTAAGTGTCAAGTCATAAAGGGAGAAGAAAACAACTATCACATCTGTCTGAAGTTACACACCCCAGTAAAAATGTGTCCTCAGACTGGGAATTGCAGTAGTTTTGTTAATTCTAAGAGTCTGATCTACTTAAATAAGTACTTTTGGTGAATAGGTGTCTGATGAGGCTATCAAAACAAATCAGAGATGGCATTAAAATTGACAGGATGTCAAGATGCTGAGTCTACCTGTCAGGTGGTAGTCTTGGCTAAGATGGATGCTGAAAACCAACCTACTTGTTCTCCAACCCCTTTTTAGGGAGGCAAAACAAATTGCTTCTGAGCCAAGAACTGTCTATCCCACACAATGACACACCTCCTATTTTATTTCAGAAACTGAAAGAAAGCAGACTAAACTTCTGTTATAAAGCAGTTTCACTGTCAGCTTTAAAAGACTCATCTCCAGCACTAATTGTGCTTTTCAGAAAGCAAGTTCTCTAAGAGAAAACCTATAGAAATTAAATAAATACAAGACTTCATAAATCTCTTAGAATGTCGTGATTGCCATTACAAAGAAGAGTTCCACTGAGAATATGTATTAAATTCTTAAAGGTGGAACAGCTTTGACCCTGTCTTGTCCTTATCTTCATAAATATGTCTTCTAGCTTTATTTAGCTGATTACTTATGTTCTGCCGGCTTGTTTGCAATGTTAGTATTTGGGGACTTGGGTATTATTCATAATAACAACTGAATTATTAAGAGAGATTTATTTTTCTTTAATCAATGCTATTTCACATAAAGTGCTAAATTTAGAGATTATGTGAGGAGATTTCACAGTTCTGAGGTATTTAACAGCTGGAATTCAGACCACACATAGATGACATGTTCAGGGACTTGGTTGGCCAAATTTATGCACAAGTGAAATCTCAAAAATATATTTTGTTTGTCCCAAACTTAAGATTTTATTTCCATTCCGATTATATGTATGTAATGAGATAATAAACTGAGTTATAAACAATGCAACAGATTCTTTCTAGATCTGCCAGCAGACTGAATAAAACAGTCTTATACAGTAAACCTAAAACTTAATTATGACACACTGAAGACTTATGTTCTAGTCACTGAAAATAATTATTATGTCATATTTCATGAGAACTTTCCCATCTATTCTCAAAGTCCATATATCTGAACACTTCTTTGCTGGGAGTATTTCCTTTTAAATTCAGAAGAATGCTGCAGCAGAATTAGAATTAGACTAGTCTTATTTCCAAACATCTTATTGGTTTCACTAAAGGAAAGTGCAATAAGAACAAACCAGAAATTGCACTTGAAAATTTGTCTCATTAGCTCCAGACTTAAATATGGTGTTATTTAGTTAAATTTCTGAAGTGTTTTGAAATAGCAAACCAAAATTAAAAAAAAAAAAAAATCAGAAAAGTTCTTCTGAAAAGAACTATCATAATTTAACAAGATCTTGGTCATGTACCTTGGGGTTTTAGTCAAAGCTTCTGTGAGAGAAAAACAAGCCTGGAAAAGAATGTGTACATCCTTCATGAATTACTAGAGCCCCAGCAAATTACTGTGGATATCCAGGCAACCATTCACCTGCTGCTATTAAATGGGAAAAGAACAGTTACCTTGGCAACTGCTGTATCTCATATTGCACTCTGTTACTTCCCAGACAAAAACATGGTCTTCGGAGAGAGTTGTGGAGACTGTGTGGATTTTAAATTTTCACTGATAATGTCCTCAGGGACACCAAAACAGACTTATAAAGACATCCCAATTCTCAATTAGAGAGAAAAGAAATGCATTTTCATTATATGAAATGAAATGACAACTAGGTATAGTCTACATCTTGGTTCATATATGGACCATAAAAGTTGTAGGGCGGATTTTATTTTGTTTCCCTTTAATTAACAAAGGAAGAAATTATTAATCAGATTCTTCAGGAGATTCATGTGATACACACATGTTTTATAGAAAAGAATATAGGCATGTACTATGTATTTTACAGTTCCTTTAGAATTGTACAGATTCCTTTTTAAATGCACTGTAGGACACAAACTGTGGCATCTCCTAGTGACTGCAGTGCCCATGCACATCACATACGAGCTAGAACTGCTGAGATTTTAAAGAGTATAACAAAGCATATTTGTTTTATTACTAAATTATGCATGACTTCCTCCAAAGCAGAACAACAGAGTTTATATATAATCTGACATAAAATTAAGAAACCAAGAAGCTCATTTTAAAATGGTTTTAAAAGGTCACAGTTATTATGGAAAAAAAACCAAAACGATTTAAAATTTTTGGTACAAGAAGCCTCTGTGCTTCTGTGTATACTATACCTTACATTGTAAGACTGGCATCCAGAACCTAATTAAGATTTCCATTGAAGACGTGGGCAGAATTTTTAAAAAGCAATTTAAATAACAGTTCCTAAAAATTATGTAGAAGTGTATCTGCTTCTATTTCCCCACAAATAAATATACATCAACCTTTTTTCAAAATAAAAAGGGGAAAATTAATTTTTTAAGGCAAGTACAGGGTATTTTAAGCAAAATTGCTAAGGCAATGAAGATGTGATATATCAAGAATTATACTACAGGGTACTAAATCATCTAGATAAACTCTTGAACGCTGAATCAACTATTTGCCATGCATTGATGACAATGAATATAGCTTTTTACCTGGATCCTGTCAATATTTTCAACCAAGTCACTACCAGATGAACTTGATTTCAAACACTCTATTTAAAGTTTGAGGGCACACTTTGCACATGAAAGCCTTTCTGTAATTGTGGCTGCAGATTTATCCATTTGACAGGTTACATAGGTGCTATTCAAGTTCTTTCATCCTATTGTTTCCTAGTTAATGAGAACCTCAACTTGAAACTATATAAATTCAGCCTAAGGAAAAAAACAAAGCAAAACCCCTCAACTGCCACAACTCTTTAATCAGGTGAATGTAGCAAAATATATTGTCAGATTCAGTCAGTGGCTGAATCATAATTATTTTGTTTCATTTTCGATGTTTTCTGGCATGTATAAATGTTTTAGGTCTGGAGACCTTAATTACTGTTTTCCTTTCACACAGTGCAGCATAATCCTCTAAGCCCCTCCAAAATCACTGTACTCTGGCTTCTTTTACCTTCCTAACTGACCGCTACACACCCTTTTTATCTGATGACCACACAGGACCTTAAAGAAAAGAGTCACAGGCAAACTTTTCTGAGAAACTGTTACAAGCCAGTGCATCATCATCTTTTAGGATCTTGCCTAAATGTCAGAAATTCTGGGTTCTTTGATTCCTACAGATTTGAAATAGGAATGTAGTTCTCACACATCCCAGATTACACATCTACTTTTTGGATATTTCTAAGTAAAGCTTTCTTCCTTCCATATTCTACTTTATAAAAATAGCATGGTTCAAAAACTCTATTTTCATGCAGGAAAAAAAAACAACTTTTTTTTCTTTGCTGTGGTTTATTGGAGTTTCTTTTCCAGTGTCCTTTCAGTCTATGGATAAGGTACCAAAGAAATTTTTGTTTCACACAATTCACAGAATAAGGAGGTACTTTTCAGTGTTATTACATACTGCTTTAGTTCTTACTATTACACCAACTTTATTCTTCTGTTCACACTAGACAAGCCCCTGCAGACAGCAGCCACTCTCTGTTTCACTGTACTGACACCCCGTAATGTGGGTGGAGACAAGGAAACATGTCTCACCAGCCCAAGCTGGTGAGACAAGAAACAGAACCCAAGATTCTATAATGTGTGAACAGAAATTCCTTTCAGTTTCCCTTTACAGTGGTATTTGCTGTCCTACAGTCTTGTGTTTTACTGTGGTTAGAGAGTTTAGCTCCCTTTTACTGTCTGTCAATCCCTGCTGCAAACTTTGCATGCTGGAAGGTACTGCAGGAGGCCACACCAACACCAAGTAAGGTTAAAAGCAACTTTTTGAGCAGTAATTTTTTATATGACAAACTAGGAGGATCAAGGAGGATCTTAGCACTGCTTGGAACAGAAGAGCTATACTTGATTATTAACAAGAAATTAATTTCATACTACTATTACTACTTATGAGGAGCATATTAAAGTTTGTTTTAATGCTTTTACTCAAAACTGGATATTATCAGTATTTCATTAATTTCTAGTTTGTCCAATCCTCCTAATTCCATAAGTGCACTTCTGGTGTGCAGACAGAAATTCAGATAAAGGGAATCACCTTCACAGAGGATTACAAATTAGAAGTGTGAGTTAACATCTGTATATTTTGTCTTGCTATACTTTTGGATCAAAGAGAACTGTTTATTTCCATACCACTTTAAAGTTACTGATCTGTTTCATAAGGCTTTTAAAGTACACCACTTTTCCTTTATACTATTATATATACATGTGTACATCTTTGAAAGAACAGAGCTACTTCTTCCTTTTGAAAGGAAGACAAGACACAAACAAAGCAAAAAAAAAAAAAAACCCAAACAAACAAAAAAAAATCTCAACAGTTAAGTTAAAAATTTAGGTTATTTGAAAGATTGCAGTTGTCCAGCTCTGTCACCAGGTTAAGAGTAAAGAGAACCTGCATATCCTATATTTCAGTCTGATACTAATCCAGACTTCATCTGATTGTACTATTTATCCAATGTTCTGTTTCACACAATCATTGATGCCAGAGGATTCAAAATCAAATCTAAAGTAATTAAATACAAATCATACCAAAAAACTCAATTTTGACCTGATGAGAGTAAGAAAATAGCTGACAACAGGAGCCATCCAGTCTGATGTGTCTCAATCTCAGAAAATACATGAAATAATCAGGAATCCACCCTTAAGTCTGCTGCTACATTAACTTAATCAATGAAGGATACAGATACTCTGGTACTTACAAGACATAAGAACACTAAAATCCAAGACTGCAGAATTAAAAAGTAAACAATAATTAATGAAATTAATTAATAAAAAATGTGTCAAATGCTGAAAAAACATGGCTAAGTGCACATAGAAAGATAAGCAGCATTTAAAAAAGAAAAGTTAAAGCTTTTGTTACCACAGCATAAAACAAGAGCAGCACAATATTACTTGCACAATTATATGTTCCCAAATATTTTTAAGAAATTTTAAAATAATTTTAGCAAACAAAGAAACATATAGTACCCATATATTGTAAGTTGTGATCAACTGGCAAATAATAAGATATTATTTTCAATAGTTTGGTTTTGCTTTAAAGAAAAATCTAGTAACCACTAATTTTGGAAATATTACTTGATTAATTGAAAGCCATTCAGCTTTCTCTTACTAATTTCATGCTGCATGTTTCCCACTCATCCTTCTCTAGTTTTGTTATTAATCTAATATCAAACTGGTCATTCTAACAATTTGTGTATTTTATAATACTGATAAACCCCATTTCAGAGCTTGCATAACCAAAAGCTTAGGAATCATTTCTGCTGTGGAGTACATTATTATTTCCATATCCTTTAGCTCTGACTCTCTGAAAGTCACATCAAAATATCTTAAGCTAAAGGCTTTAGAATATGACTTTTACAATTACAAATAACACCACTTATTGCACACAATGTGCTTATTAAGTGCAAAGTGTTACCAGATTCAGGTGTTCCTATTTTTCTTTCCATGCCCGACATCCTAAAATAATCACATTCCTTACAAGTTCCACATAAACTATATTTGTTATTGGTCACCTCCAGTAGAGAGTCAACTGTATGCCCTTTCTTTGTGTATTTCCTTTGATAGCTTTTTGTGTGATCTTTAAATAGCACTGACCTATCAAGAAAGTGTCTCAGTCTCGGTGGCACCAGTGCTTCTAATTTGTCAACATAAAAAAAAGCAGCCCTTTGCCCTTATAAAACAAAATAGTTCTTTCTGGATAAATCTATTCATTAGAACAGTTTTGAACTTCAATCAGTTTTACAGCTTTTTCCAGTTTCATTGTGTCTTACACAGATAACTGCAGGGCCACTCTCTGACACGCACTTCAATTAAAAATATACTTCTTAGCTGAAAAAAAGTACACTTTTAAACATAAAGCTAAGTTAGAAATATTTTTACTGGAATACACCAAGTTCATTATTTTCAAGATATTTACTTTGAGCTTTACTTGGAACTTTACAAAAATGCCATTTTTCAGATTCCATACTTATCTAATTTATGTCCTGAGGAGATAAGGTAATTGAGGTGCTACTCTTTCAGTATTGTTGGACTCCTTGTCAGTAAAGCTATATTCTTGTTTTCCTCATCAAAAAGAGTGAAATAGATTTGCTTCAAAATTTTTCAGTGGTATCACTTGGTTTTGCAAAAAAAAAAAAAAAAAAAAAAAAGAAAAAATATCAGAACTTCATGAAGTAGATACTGTTTAAGTTATGTAGAGTCAATCAAAAGCAAAGAGACTGATGCAGCTTAAGATCTGAATTTGGAAAGTACTGAAAGTATCTGCCTCCCATTCCTTTACACAGCCAGAGAACTATCTTCTCTATGGTAATACTTGATAAAGGAGATATACACTTTTCATTCACCTGTCCCACAGGCTCTTCCAAATATCTGTACTTCTACACCATATATTCTGCATAACATCAGATGACAAACTTCACGGGTATCCCTCAGCAAGAGAAAAGTGCTTACTCAGTTTTCAAAAACCTGGAGAATATTACTTTAGGAAGAAATCAAGGCAGTTATATCTCTCTTTCTGAGATCATTCAAATATTTCCCACAAGTGTTAATGGGCTTCTTCTCTTACTCAGTACTTAAAGTCACAATTCTTTTTGGTACTCTCTACTCCTTTCTACAATAACCAGTTACAACATCACAAAGGTGAACTATTTAGTGAACAATACAGGAGTCTATTTGAGCTCCTGTAGTCCTATGCTCATGTTAATATTTCTGGTAATTAAAAAAGAAATACTCAGAAAGCCAGTTCCTATGTCACAAGGCAGCTCCACCCATTATCTTTGACTTTTGGGCTTCCAGTTGGAGGGGGAGGGCAGAAGTGAACAGTGGCATGGTTTTGGCAAGACTATTAAATTGGAGAATACCATTCCCAAAGCACAACAAGTTAATATTTTACTTTTTAAGCAAAAAAAAAAGTAAAACATAGAACATGGCAAATACCATGAAAAATTAAAAGCAGACATGCCATGGAAAAAAAAACCCAAAACACTCAACCAGTTAAGGGTCTTTCCCTTCAACATCCATCTTGTCCAGCACCAGGGTTATCTGATTAACATAAGAAACATGAAGTTTTTCTTGGTTTCCACATAAACTTTTGTTAATTGATACAGGATATTTATCAGACAGAGCATGATTCTTTCAGGTGCATCTTTACTTGGGATTTTATCAAAATTCAGCCAGATTTCATCCTAAATTATGCTGGAATAACCACTCTATGTTCCAAACAAAACTAGCAGCATTGCAATTAACTTGTAGTAATTACTTTTTCCAACACTAAACCTAAAAGTAAGCTGATCATATCAAATCCATTTATTATGCCCTGGAAAAAATGCTTGAGCTGTTACACAGGGTTCTGTGTAATAAAGGTCATTATCACAGCTCTGCATCTCAGATACACCAACCAGAAGATGAAAAAATGATGGTGAGCAGTATTAAAATCTGCCATTTAGAATAATGCTGAAAAATAAATTGCAGGGCTTGGATTATGCCTGATAGTTCTAGCAGCTTTCAGAAACTGATTTATAACACCACCACCATTTTCACTGCACAGGAACTGAAAATGAATAGTTTGTCCTGTTCTCCATTTTGGCTCATGGAGGAATTTTTGCTGATGAGAATGTTGAACCCAAACCATTGTTTTGATTGATTTAATGTTAGACAGAGGAGCATCCCTACTGAATTATTCCTCCTTGCCCCATAACTTTCAGCTGTGCACTGGAATCCCAACCTGTTCCCTCATATCATAATTTGGCTGAAGAAAATTATAACGTTAGTTATTTTCTGCATATTTTTCACAACACATAGGTTTGCAGAACACAGCTGAAACAAGGGGGTTGCAAAAGCACCAAACATACTGCATTTCCTCCACTTACTGTCTCCTTAAACATTTTTATATTGTCTTAAATTAGGGTCTGATGTAGAAAGAACACCAAGATGTTGACATCACCTGGACAGAGCACATCATTGCATGCCTAGGCAGCTCTTAGAATATTCTATGAGGTATATTGAATACAGAGAATTCAGAATCACATATCCCAAAAAAATTCATGTAGCAGTAACCACACTGCTTCTGATATTTTTTTCTGAAGACTTCCACTGTCTGTTTTTCGCTGATCATATTCTTATGTGAAAGCCTTAAACATACAGTATTCTTAAGCCTTAGATCTGTTACAGTAAGCTGTATACCCCACATCCACATTAGTCACTCAGCAACACAAACAGAAGGAGAGTACAAACATTCTGAAAAGAAATTGTTGTGACAACTTACTGGAAGAATTTGAGGCCAAGTAGGCAAACTTTTAAAGCCAGCTTTGTAACATATTGCATGCTGCACAATCCAAGACCATTCAAACCCTTCATATAAACCTGCCCGTCAAGCATTCCTCACAGTTGTCACCATAGCTCACAGCTTTTTTGGGATATTCTTCTGCCCCCTTAAGAAAAAACACACAGTAACCTTGGGCTACGTTTAAACCACTTTGTCTATCAACCTCCCTTTCCAGTGACTACTAAATCCTTTTTTTATATTACCAGATTAACAGAAGTGAAGAGACTGTACAAAGCATGCAATTGTCATCTCTCCAAAGAAAAGCCAGAGGTGTATCCATGATGTGCAAAGTTGAAGAGCCCAGCCCACATCCATGGATGCTGCACTGGGTGCCAAAGTTTCTGTGCACCAAAAAAAGTTAAACTCTTTCAAAATGAAAATAGTACTGTTTTCTCAATTTATGTGAATTTCAATTTGAAATTTAGTGAAACTTAAGAACTAAGAGTATCAGCAGTACACAAAAAACCAAAACAGCAACTAAACGAATTCATGTGCATTTGACTTCAAAGCAGAAAAATTTTCACAAAAATACACAACTTAGAGAAACACCTTAGTTTAGAACTCTGCAAGTCTATTTTTTGTTACTATTGATTCTTCTTGGACAGAACTTACAGGGTTGAAAGGCATATTTGCAACCTTTTCTATATATGGCTCTATATGCTTAAGTGCCATAATCCATCTGCAGTCAGTATTTAACTGTAAGTGGATGGTATTTATTCAGCTAGTACATTTTTTCTGACATTTATATTACCTCAAAGGACAACACTGCCTTTAGAAATTCTATTTCAGATTGAGCTAATTGAAGTTTTGAAGGCATGGTAATCATGTCATGAATCAGCAGCATGGGTTATGACTTTGAAGAGGTGACGTATCATAGAAATTGATTTTTTTTCAGCCCTAGTGAAAAAGACTCAAGTTACATAAGAAAATAAATTCACTTTAAGTGAACCAGATTGCTAGAGATGTAACCTCTAAATGCCCCACTCCCACAATATATGTACACACAGACTTTGCAGGTGGCTTGTCTTTATGAAAGAACTAAAGGTATTCTAAATATAGGCTTAATGCTTTTATTGAGTATCTCAGGCTAAAAGTCGGAGTATCTGAAGAACTAAATATATTACAATGTATGCATTATACACTCACACTAAATAATTTACTCCAAAGTAATCATTAGCCCTGAACCTCCTCTGCTGAAAAAAAAACCAACCCTGTGGAATTTAAACCAAATTACTTGTAATTGATGGAGTTTCTTATTTGGAGATCATTAGCCTAAATCGAGATCATTTAAAGCAGCAAACAAAAACTAAATTCGGTTTTCTATCTAAATTGGTATTCTCAGAGAGGAACCATGAATATGCAACAATTCTGCTTCTTCTACAGGTAATACTATGTCTGTTTTATAGCTAATACAAGGTATGTCCCAACTATCTCTAAAAAAATCCACATTACATAAAGACAAGAAGTTCTTATGCTGCATAGCACTATTAATGTGAATTTTCTAAAGAGGTTCAAAAAGTTGAACATAACTGATCTAGAGTAACAACTGTCTACTGGATTTTCATAAGAGATTTTGACAGGGAAGGAAGAACTTTAGTCACTGCAGCAGCCCAAAATGTCTCGACCTTGTGGAGAGGGAACATGGGCAGGAGAAGAGAAATTGAAAGGACACCTGTTCTGAAGACTGGATTTGTGCATTCAATAAAATATCTGTCTATTCTAAATTGACTTTGTCTTGAAGTATGAGTTGAAGAGCAGGCCTCTTCAGAATTTCCAAATCCCTTCAGACAGTTTTGCTTGCTTTTTTTCTGCTCCAACAATAATTTAGTTGCTCACAGCATAATGGAACAATTTCAATAAAAGAATGGCAAGTGTCTCCAAACAAATTAGCAAAAGCCTTCAGCTCTAACATCCACCTGTATGGAAAAAGTAGGCAAAATCCCTCACACTCTAAAAGACAGCAGATCTCAGACTACCATACCTTTGCAAAATGGAGTTACAATGTTGAGCTAAAGGAATTCAAGCACATGCTTGTGGTGTATCAAAGAAGAGGCTGATTGAATGTAGCCTCTCTCAGTGAACTCTTGAAGGACCCTTTTGTGAGGATCTGGAGCAGACTCAAGCACAAAATATGTACTAGTTCATCAGACTGTGATGAAATGGAGGAAAACTCTCTGTAGGTGCTTAGATGCCCAGAAAACTTTAAATGAAGGCAAGATAGGCAGCACCATGTCAGGAAGTAATTCCATTTGGGCACTCCATTCCATCGCTGAGACCCAAGGGCTTTTGAGGCTCTGGATCAAAGAAAACATGCTATTTCATACTAACAAAGATTAAACTTTCCATGGTGCGCAGCAATAATACATTAAATCACGGGCTCTAACTTAACTACAAGAAAAGGTTGCTTTGAAACTATTTGGGATCAAATACACAAATGTCTGCTGGGACTAAGTCCTGGTTCCTAACATTCTAGGGAGAACTAGCCAAAGCAAAAATAATTATAAATTAAAATTCTAATTTTTTAGCTCACCCATAAATGAATCCATCATTTACATTTTCTAGAAATCATTAATAGAAGTAAATGATGTGTTTTCATCAAAGATGAGCATTCTGTCTAAAATGAATCTGAAATTTATATCATCAAGAACAACCTACAGGAAAATAAACAGAAAATTTGAAATCAATCATTGTTTACTACATAAACAATGAAAAGAAACTTTAAAATGTACCACAGTTTGAGAAGGCAAATTTACATTATATGCTGTTTACCAGTACATAAACCAATGCTTAATTATTTCTAGTAATTCACAATCATATAACAAGTATGACCTTTTCTGAAACAAATAGTTCATTTAAGATGAATAAAATATGAAAAATGAATATGCTTTCACCACAAAGAGTAATCACTCAGAAATTAACAGGTTTCTGGGAAGATATACTTGCAAGTCTAAATAGGCTATTTCCTAGAATTTCATTGAAGCATAAGTTAAGAAAACAATACTATCAAAGGGTAGGAAACAAACCACACAAAATTAAACGGGTAAATCTACCTCTATATTAAATAACTAAAGAACATAATTTAGGTATTTGTACCTAAATATTTTCCTTGGTTTATCTTGAATGCCAGAGATCTATTTAAATAAAATTGCAGGAAATTTACTTTAATACCATATATAAATATCCATTCATTTACTGGAAACATTACTGAGATTTAAAAAAAACACCTAAACCATTCTCAATCATTTTTACCTTAGTTACTCACAGAGAACATGACAGGCTTCCACAACAGAAACATAACAGTAAAAAATACAATGAAAAACAGACCTGAAAAACTCAAACCATGAGTGAATTCTGATGAGCAGAAGGTTATTGTCAAGAACTTTCTTTGAAGAAGGGTATTAAAAAAGGAGTTGACAAATCTAAATATTTTCAAATATTTAAGTAAAACTCCTCCCAAGAATGTGCAACGCTTCACTTGGTCAGTTAAAAGTCAGTGTCCTGAAATTAGAATGAATATTAAAGAAAAAAATAAATTAGGAAAATAAAAATGGGGAACTGGGGGCAAGCAGAAGTTATGTTTGTGACTAAAGAAATCTTATCTTTAAAATCTTCCAATTTCTTAACCCTTTCTAAGTAGAAATAAATTTCTGTGTTCTTGCAAAGAATACTTTCTAATATTTTTGGTTACCCTTGGTTTTATGTTTTAAATGGAACTTTAAAAAGATAATTAGAGTCTACTGCCTTCTCTGCATAGGCACTATGAATATATTTGAGTCAAAAATTATTTTCTCCTAGCCAAAATTCAAAAAGGTGATTGGATACAAAAGTACAAACAAGCTCCTTATTGGTCCTACTTTAAATACCATCAATTTCTGCTGCTGTTCTCAAAATGGACTGCACCACTCTGAGGGAAATGTTTACTTTGGGAAAAGAAAAATGAAAAAATCCTCTCTAAGCCCTTAGTACCAGTAGAATAAGTATTGTTTTCTATTGAATCAAAATTTTGGAAAGTTGACTTTCTCTTTACAAAAAGAGAAATGAGATCATCTTGTCAACAGCAGAGCCTTTAGCAGAACAAGTCTTCAGAGAAAAATAATAGAAATGAAAAACTGCAGTGCCATCATTTAAATTGGGATGCTGTATGCAATGATTCTGATATTTTAAAAAAATCTACAACCAATATTATTCTATTTTAAGAGGATATAAAAAAGCATGCATGCTAGTTTTGCACAATATAATCCTCTCAAACAGATCACATATAATGTTCTGTATAGGATGAAGGTGGAAAAGAGCTACTTAATAAGCTCAGAGTATGGAAGAAAAGGTGATGGATCCTTGGTTTTCTCTTTCTTAATGGTAGAGGAGGCTTAGTCAGTTTTCTGGAGCAACTTCTGCTGAGCAGCTCAATCCCTTTCTGGGTCGAGAAACCACCATCTTTTTTTCCTTTAATGTTCTAACTAGCCTCCATTATGAACTCTTGCAAACTGCATGGAGAGAATATGCCCAAATTTCTCAGCAATTTTCTGTTTAGAGATAATTTTTTGGGTCTAGAACATATATGTTTCCTTATCTTTAAAAATTTGACTTGTTTTACTGAAAAATAAAAAAGAATTTCCAATAGACTTAAGATGTTCATACTCCTCCAGGGGAACTCTAGCTGGCTGCCTCATATTTAGATGTCTCTTCTAAAACATACCATCATGAAGAGACCCAATCTCTAAGAGACCCAAGGGAAGACCCTGGTGAACAATGACAAGACTATCTGACTGCTGGTATTGGTGTGTAAGAAGAGGAGAATGATCAACTTATGTTGATTTTCCAATATTTACTGAGGAAAAGGGTCATAAATGGAATATTTCATTTTAATAGTCTAAAAAAAGAAATGTAGAATCTTACTAGATTCTTCATATTTTTAAAATACATGTCTTTATTTTGATGAAATTTTTGATAGGTGTTATCAGAAAAGGTGTTGCTTTATCAAGGAAAAAACAAACAAACCAGAACATAAGTGAAACTGATTGACATTTAAGAATGTAAAAGATTCTATTGTGACATTCTACATTCCATGCAGCTAAAGTTTGTCTCAAACACTGCCACTCCATAACTTCCTGGAGTGAGAAATTTCAGAATTCCTACATTCTGCACAAAAAAGTACCCATTTCATGCTGACTTCCTAGTGGTTTCAGGGACTGCCCCTTAACTCCAGAACCATGGAATTTTGTGAGTAACATTTCTGCTTGTCATCACTTTCCTCCTAAGCTATTACTTTTTAGACCTTGATCATATATATTTTTAAGCCTTTTCCTACCAAAATGGAGTCACCCTCACATGGGTTAGTATTCCATCTCTCCTGAATATTTCAAGATGAAATAGCTTTATCATACTACTTTTTTTATCCCCAGCACTTGAAAATCTCATGAATTTCTGAAACATCATCAGGTTATGTTTTAAGCAATAAAACTGGGGGATTGTTAAACTCTTGCCACTTTAATTATGTTGTGAGCTTTATCACTCCAGCCATGTTACAAAATCTGCCAGTAAAACAGATATACCATATGAAATTACATTCTTCATGTGCCTAATGAGCAAAGGTGATTCTTTTCCCTCTACACAGAGAAGAAAATTTATTTTTTTCTGACAGATGCTCTAGTGAAAGGTATCGTATATTATTAAATTTCAAGTTTATATATATTATATATATTTCAAGTTTATATATATTAAATTTCAAGTTTAAAATGTAGTTGGACTTGCTGTTAAAATAAGTGTGACAGTGATATTCACTCAAATCAGCAGAGACCACTTCCTCCTAGAAGTAAAATATAGAGGTGCTTATATCCTTGTTATGCACTCTGGTTCTGTATGAATCATGAATGCAACATCTACAAAATTAGGTATTTCAATTACTTTAGGAGAGTGAGAGAACATAGCAGTCAGATGATAGAAGACAGTCTTCTTTACACAAACTTTTAGGTACCACATATGTTCATCTGAAGGAGTTTAGACTTTCGTTTCCATTCATTCCATACCATAAAAATAACTATCTCCCCTCAGAATGAATTTTAGTACAAACTAAATTATGTAAGTATTTGAGAAGAGTAGCACTAACAGCCTGCCTATTCAGCATGCAGTATATGAATTTACAGCACATTCAGCACAACAATGAAGTACTGATACATTTTCCTAAAAAAGTAAAAGTTGCCAAACACACTGTCATAAACTGTAGTTAAGACCTGCAAATTTTTTTATAGTTTGCAAACAAAGAAAGCCTAAAGCTGCCAAGTAAGTGTGAAAAGGGGCTGCCAAAGCAAGAGGGGGGCTGCAGAAAATTATTTTTATAGTTCTTGGGTTAAGGCTCAGATGAAGATATAGAATTAAGGTTGAGAAAACAACACGCCCTAGAGCTGCAGTATGAGTAGGGCTAAAAGGCCTGCCAAAGAAGAAAGCTGACAAAAGAAATTTCTCCTGAAACGTTTCTCTGTGAGTCATGGCTGTTGGTCCACGGTAAAGAGTCATCTGACCATCTAGTTAGGGAGAGATTGCCAAAGAGAACCCAGAGCTACAGTATGCACAGGGCCAGAAAAAGTCTGCCAAAGGGGATTGCCTAAGGAAATTTCCCCTGACAGCTCCTTCCTCTGGGAAATGCCTGCTGGGCCCAGGTTAAGGTTCCACAAACAGTACTTATGCCACTACTTCTGTCCAAAATTCTGTTGCTCATTTTCCAATAAGCCATACAGTCATAGATACTTCTGAAAGAGAATGGTCTTATTATCATAAAATGGTTCTATAACCTATGGCACTAATCTCAGTTCTGGCAGAATTCACAGGATTTTTATGTTTCTTTGAGTCTGCAGTGCTATCTCAGTTTTGATAAAAGACCCTTCCACATGAAAATACAAAGTCCATTCAGTTACATACCTGAGGGAAGTATAACCTTAGAACCACTCTCCCCTTTGTAGCCTCATTGTTCTCAGTTCCACAGATTTTTTTATTCCTAGAGATTCATATTTGGCCACATCCTAAGTGCAGAAAGAAAAAGAGCCCTCCAATGAATCTGAATCAGCTGCCAATTATATAGATATATATAAATATCCAAAAACCTTGATTCTTTCAAAAGAGGATTATAGTTCTATTTTTCTTTCCCTTACATCTCTGCAGACCAGGAATAATTCCCAGAGAATGTGGAACCCAAATCAGGCTGAAAATAAAAGAAGCCACTATTATATTCACATCAAGGCTAAAAGCACAGAGGATAAATGAGATGAGGAAAGCAGTGCCCTGCCAGCTGGAATTTTACCCAACATGTACAGAGGGTAGTAACCTCCTACTTGCTCATTCTTGTACCTTTTACAAGCAATTAGATTTCAAAAAAGGAATTGTAATTAGACTCATAATCAACATACATTTCCCCTACAGAGATTATGATGGATCAGAGCAGACCAATGAAGGCAGTAAGATCTCTCTTATTTCCTGTAACATCTGGGCTTCAATACATGAAAAAGCCTAGGAAGTTCACATTTCTCATTTTCTCACAGACATTCTGTTAATTATAAAAATATTTCTGACATTTTTAAATGCTTAAGGAAATGCTCCTTCTGGTGGAGCAGAATATTTACAGTACATCTGCACAGATAGGCCTAGATTCTGGACTTAGAAGGTAAATTTCTTAAAATATATGGCTATCTCATAGGACCAACAGTCCTCCTACACCTGCCTTCCTGAGCAGGCTTTTGTTTTAGATATTCATGTAGAATTCTGCACGGCCCAATTTAGAATCCGTAGAAAAAACAGATGAGAAATGTTTTGTCCATCAACCCACTCTCCATAAATTACAGTAACATAATATCTATACACATCATTCATGTTTACTGTTTGTTTGAGACTTTATCAGCCCTTTAAACATTTTTTTATGAACAGAAATTTCTAGTTTCTCCTGGCAGAAGGCTTTATTTTCATTAAAAGTCCTTCCAGCAATTCGGGAAGGATGAAATAACCCTGTACTCAGGGTTAATGGCAACCATAAAGGTTCTTTACTGGCATGCTATTGAAAAATTACAGTAAATAATCTTCAGGAAAATAACCTTGTTCATGTTGTGATCTATTGCATAATGTCCTTTCTTCCATGATAAAAAACATACCAAAAGATTAAACTGAATTGTGACCCAGAATAAGGTCACATTCTCCCAGTAAATAACATAGAAAGGGGGAGTTGCAAGGAAACACACAACAAAATTCTCATTAAAAGAACAGCACTCACTAGTTGTTGGAGAAAGTACAGAAAGGTATTTTTTAAAAAAACAGATTATTCAAAGGGAATGACAGGTTCAACTTAAAGTAGTTTTAATTCCTCAGCAAAACCAGCAAACAAGTAAACAACTTGTATTCATGATCTAGCTGAACTTTCTTACTAATCAAAAAAAAATTCATTACAATAATGCCTGCTTACCTTACTGTAATTTTTCTTATAAGCTCTTACTCAAAGGAGTTTAATTTTGGTATTTAGTAAAGAAGAGTCTAATTTTGCATAAAGGGTTTGGATTTGGGTCATTTAAACCACATCTGGATTAAATTTCTTCATTATAAGATAAATAAGCAGGCAGCATGTCTCATATGTTTCAAAGTCATCTATCTTTAAGTTGACCAATTTTGTCCATTCATCTTGACATGAGCCTTCCTCTTTACACCCATCCCTATTCCCATGACTTCCTCTGCTCAACTTTGCCAGTTTTTCTGCCTTTTCAAAAAAAAAAAAAACTTTGCTATGGGCTCTGTGCATATATATATATAGGAAGAGAAGGTTATCCTCACAGAAATAGTGATCCTGCTGACCTGGCCACTGCACTAGAGATCTAGACCAATGGAACAGCCATTGAGCTCTTCATTTATCAATTAAAGAACTTGAATACACTTACTTCATGGCTGGCAAGGTAACAGGTGCTCTGGGTCCACTTCTACAAATCTTCTGAAGAGTAGTGGCAAAACCAATTCAGAGACTAGCTTTGCTATTTTTTTTCCAAGTTCCTTCTCCCTGTTTCCCTGGAAAAAGATTCACAGTATGTTGAGAAAAGGCAGTGGCAGCATAGCAGAGGGAATAGACCTTAAAAAGTGCCATCAGTTAAGCATTTGGGGAGGGTTGTTTTATTTTAAGAGAACATAGTTACTTCTTTCATGAGAAAGAACAAAATTCAGCGTATGCATTTGTAGTCATCGAATGCATCAGATGATTTCTGCTCCATAATCCAATATGTAAGTACAAATAGATACCTTTTTTGATTTCTGGTATCTCTTGCTAATAGCTGACTGACAGGACACTTTCTTCTATTTCTCTAACAGTGTAATTGTAACCTTGGAACTCAGCCACAAGTTGGCAAGAAACAGCATAGGGCTGGTGGAAAATAGGTACTATGATGACAACTAGGACTATTCTTTCTGGTTCATTTCAGGTGCCTTTGAAATGGAAAGAGTGATATAACACAAAACTCAATTATTAAAAAGACCAGAATAAAATAATTATCTGTACCTGAGAATAATTTTATATGACTTGAATTACATTTTACAGCTTATTTTTTAATAGTCTTTTTTCTCCACAAGGTAAAATCAACCCATAAGGCTGCTCAAATGTTTATTATTAATGATGGATCATTAGACATAGCTCTCCAAAGTCATAAGTTTAGTCCTAAAGAAGTTAAAGAACTTCAAATACTATTTTGCATAGTAACATCCATGTGACAGAGGGTTACGCAAACCATAATCATCCTTTTCCTTGTTCAAATACATTCATTTGTACAGGAAAAAATAGAGGCTCTCAATTTTGCAACTTCTACCCCAATTTTTTTTACACTAAAAAAAAGTAATTTCAAGCATGATATAACCCACTCATTCTCATTCTTTCAATCTTGAGGAGAATTAATTAAAAAAAAAAGTAGGAATTAGAAAAAACAATTAATAAAAACAAGCCTTGCATGAGGAACCTCTGACTACAAGCCCAAACATTTGGTAACTGAAAACCCTTGTTGCCTTTGCAATTTATCTGGCTTTGTCTGTGTTCACAAGTATCTTTTTGTGGTTTTTTGTGTATTAGCTACAGAATTCATTGCACTCTTGAAATGGACTGGTGAAATTAAAAGCCAACTAAATATGTTAAAGCTAAAATTGGCAAGACACATAAAAAGGGAAGTAGAGTTACAGTAGTGAAAATGTATTCTTAGGAATATCCCCCACAGGCAGCATTTCAGTGTCTTGTGATATATATTAGGCACAGTAATAGCACTGCCACCAGCCTGTGACTCCTGTGTTTTTCAGTTATTTCATTTAACTGCACAATGGGCAAACTCTTCTGTCCAAAATGGGATGGGAGAAATCATTCTCAATCAAAATATAAAATCAAGATACAAACATTTCTCATTAAGTATTTACAACATATGGTTTATACACTCTATTTTCTATGAAATATAAATTCTTTCTATAAACTGGAAGTATTTTTATTGATGTAATAAAACTTAGCTCATTAATTCCATGTTAATGAATGAAGATTGACTCCAGGAGCTACTTTTTTATCACAGTTATCACTACTATACTACACTAGATTAGAAATATTCATATTTTTGGTTAGCTGATCTTGAATATATCCAACAAATACAATTTTCAGACAGACTGAAAAAGAAACACTTAAAGAAAAATCTGCTTATGTAGAATTGATTTGTTAGCTACAATAGATCTACTATATTTAAACCTTCTATGCTCCACCTTCTTTCAGATTTTGTTTAGACTCATTTAACATTCATGGAATGTTAAAATCAAATGGAAAAGAAATACACTTATTAAAGACCTTTAAGGTTGCCTCAACATTTACTACAGATCATTCCTTTACCCTCTTTCTCATTTCTGTCCATAGCTAACAGAACCCATTGCCAAACAGGTTTTAAAATTAATTGATTTTCATGAATTCTTTCCTTACACATATTAAAAACAATTAGTTTTACCTATGGGCCATATATCTCAGACAGTCAGGCTGTAAAATACATCTATATTCAACTCTGGGGTTGGTTTCTGTCCCAGTTGAGACATGAGGCCTGAACAATCTGACAAGAATACAGAATATGTCATTCTGTTGGGAGTTTGGGTCTAGTCATGTCTAGTCATGTTGGCCTATGCCATAAAAACCTAAGGAATAGGAGAGAATGTGACATTAAAAATTGGATGGTTTGTACTGTCAAGCAACTCTAATATTTCCTCTAATAAAAACTTACTGAAAGCTGATTAAACTGAGATTACTCACTGAAGTATTGCTACATTTATAGTCAACTGCTTCTCGCTTAACAGCAAAGAAGGTTCACGCTTTTAGATAGGCTTATCAGTTGCATAACCATGAATTGCAGTAAAAATATCCATTATTTTTACTGCAGTACCAAGTAAAAGATTTTCAGTGGCTCAGAGACATTTCAGAATGACAAAACACTGACAGAAATTTTAGAACTAAGTACAAAAAAAAATCAGTATTAACATTCTGAAGTAAAAAAAAAATCTAAATAAAATTTTCCCAATTTCCCTTGTGCCCAGGACTTTACACAGCAGAAGCAGAAATTAAATGCAAAGACATGGAGAAACTATGAATCTGAGATAAAGGATACAAGGTCAATAGTACCCACCAGACCTTTAAAATGTTTCCATTTGTGTTTCCAATGTACACCAAGGTTCCTCTGAAATTACTCGCTAGGATAATGGCTTAACAAATCTGTCACATTTCATGCACTTGAGAAGTTATTTAGCCTTCATTGTTGCTTAGTACGTGCCAAGCTTGGTGATTGAGAAGAGCCAGCATGGATTTACTAAGGATAAATCATGCCTGATCAGCCAGTTCTTTCCCTGTAAAGGGCTGCCAAAGAGGCTGTGCATTTTCCAGCCTTGGAGGTTTTCAGGATCCAGCTGGATCAAGCCCTGAGCAGCCCAGGCTGACCTGAGGACTGACCCTGCTTTGAACAGTGAGTTGGACTAGAAACCTCCGGAGATTCCTTCCAAAATGAATTACCCCACAATTCTGTTATATCAATATTCAGTGGATCACTTGTATGCATTTTCCACTACATGTGACAGTATACAAAATGACCTACAGGTGAATATGAATAAATTATCTGTAGGAAAATAAACCAGGAATCAATACTACTAGGAATAACAGACACAAAACACATCTCAGAATACTTCATGTTTTTTAGAATCTAGCATAAGGAAGAACAAGAGAAATTAGAAAAGAGACTGCCAAAGGGTGACTTTTTGAACTCCTGCCTTTCCATATCCATTCATTTTTAATGAGTCACTATGAAAAATTAAAAAAGGTGCTTGAATTTTATATTCCACATTCTACTGTTTAATGAAATGAATTTTCCCCTTTTTAACTAGAAAATAAAGGTTGATAGCTACTATAAAAACTTATTTTTGTAATCTAACCATATACCACTAAAATACACTAAATACCTGATGGGAAGTACAAGAATATCCAACAGACTGAAACAATCACAAATAGCTTGGCACTCCTTCCTGTACGCCTTACCCACCAAATCATTATCCATACATCACTGAAGGATTCTCCAAGAGATTAGTTAAACTTTTTTCTTAAATAAAGGTTCTCAGTAGTAGCATGGAAGATCCCACGTGCTGGGTCCTTTTGCAAAATACCTGACACAGGAGCTCAATATCCACTTCAGATAGAGAATGCAGGAGGATATCCACAGGAGCCTTCCTCTAAGAAAAGTCCATAAAGTCAAAGTTTTTTGATAAGAAAATAACTTTTTCTGAAATAAAAATATAACCAGTATAACCCATAACAGAAACACACAGAAGTCTCCTACAGATCTCATCATCAGAATGACACTTCTGTATCAACTGTTTCACTTATCAATTTTAGTTTGATTAAAATAGCAGTAGCAACCTATAGAGATTTTTCAAGTTCTGTATTTATATACCATACAAAAGGCATTTACTTGAATTCTGTTAAAGGGACATATCCCATAATAAAGAAGAAAATAAAAAAACGAACCCACAAAATATTAAACATAATACAACTTTGCAAGAAAATCATACATTCTCCGTAATATCACCATCAAGGGAAATCTTTCTTGATAATTACAAAAACAGACCATCAACCAAATTAACTGAGGTTTCTTTGCACTTTACTGAAATGGACTGTTTGCATTTTGAAGCTCTTACCTTGACAGAAGTTCCAGATTCCACACAGAGGTGGAATCCACCCTGTAGAAGGCAGATGAAGGAGTCAGGTTCCTGCTGATCCATTCTTGTTCTGCTAAATCACACCACTAGGACACAAATATTTATTTACAGAACACTTACCCACTCTTGGTTACTAGTCAACCAGGTTCTGTACATACAAAAAACCAACTAACCAAAACCAAAACCCTGAAAGGTAGTTACCTTTCACAGAGCTTGAAGAGAACTGGCTTTCATGACCCATCATGCCTTTTCAAAATGTAAGCACTTCCTATACTATTCCATAATGGACCTAAGACATTTTGAGATTTTCATGCAGCAAACAAAAAGAGAGCAGTCAGACAGAAATTACTCCTTGTCAGTCTCTCTGCCCATTTCAATCTCATTAAAATAAATAACTGTCTAGGTAACTACCTAGACAGGCTACCTTATTTTGACTTTCAGATACTTCTTACAGGTCATTTATGTGAGAAATTAACCTTGAATAGATCAGCATATGATTCCTGAGTTGGAATAGCATTTCCAGATAAATTTTTACAGGCTGCTCTATTTCCACACAAGTTCTGTGCATTTTTTAGTTTAAAAAAAAAAAAAATCAAAACCACATCTTTAGCAGTTCAAATAATTTATTATCACCAAAAAATTTAGAAAAAACCACTCTGGTGCACAGAAAGGTTAAGTGGAGCTTAAAGGCTTGAAGAATGAAATAGGTATATAAAATAAAAAAACAATATCTAGGATTTTCTGCAAGGATTGAAAATACAATGGACTCATTCTCTGGAAATATAAAAGAAAAGGTAAAGAATGACCAAATGAAAATGACCTTTAACTACTGACTTGGAAAACTATTTTACCTTTAATACAAAGTTCTTATGTGATGCTTTGAAAATCATTTATGTATTCTTTGTGTTGCACCACTGCCTGTGAAGTACAATGCCATACAAATTATAACAACTGTAGTAGTTTTAGGCTTTGCATATTACTCCACTTATTTTTTTTTAATTTCAGAACAAAAGAGTCCAAAACTAGTCCTTTTGAGTCAAAATATTATTCTATCACATAAAGTAAGAAATGTAAACAATTCCTTCCAATTAAGTACTTGAGAAAAATATTGAACAACATTTTAGAGGGCAAAATTCATGTGATCTGGACAGCCATATGGAATTCACTCCGTGGTCCATATGCAAACTCTGAGCTGAACAGAATGTATCTGTTGCTTACAGGATAAGCAACCATATTCTCAGTTACTTACATAAGGCATTCCCAAACAGATCTGAGGATTTGCTTTTGCAAGCCTGTGCAAAATTATGGTAACAAACGGTATGTTTCCACATGCCAGTTGAAATGTCAAGATCACCAATACTTGAGTGCTGCATCCCCATTAAGACTAATCTAAGAACTGGATGGAAATTTTCCCATTTCAGTGGTATTGATTCAGACCTTCAAGTTTTTATTTGTCTTTATCCACTGGCACGCTGTGCTCATCACAAACTTAAATAAATTATTGCATGCCTACTATTCCTCACCAGGTATACAGGGTGAACTTCTACCAAGTTGCATAAGTGATAGATGAATTGCCCCACAATAGTTTCTCTTACACATTACTCTTCAAAAATTTTTGACAAAATAATTCTTACACTGCATAGTATACCAAATTATAACAAAATTATACCAAGTGAGGTAAAATAAATTTACTGTTGTTGACACCAGCAGAAGTAAAACAGGACACAACAAGAAAAGGATGAATTAGTGAATCAGTCTCAATGAAATCATGGAGTAAAACATGAAATATGCCAACATATCTTTGAAGAAAAAACCTCTACCCCAACATACTGTGCAAAATAGTAATAAACCGTTCAAAAACAGTAATAAACTATTATTGTACAAGTAATAATTTGAAAATGGGAAGAAAAAATAATTATTTATGATAAAACACATTCAAGTACTAAGGTTGGCATACATTCACTGCAATAAAATAATAAAGATTCCTAAACCTTATAAAATTTACAGTGCATTACAATTTCAAAAAAAGTGAAAACACAGATTAAATCCTTATGGCCAAGGAAGTGTTTGATTCTCCCTCCCTGTCATAAAACCTATACATTTATGTTTCTCCTGAAATATAGACTCTCTCTATTCTTTTATGTAGATATTTCTCTAAAAATATCAGGATTATACATACACAACTTGTAGAGAACATTTTTTAAAAAAGAGGAAGAATGTGTGAATATTGACATCCATTTTCTCCTACTGAATAATAGCAAGCAAAAAAAATCTATTTAGTAAAGGCAACTAAAAAAAAAGTAAAAAGAAAACCAAAGCAAGGTTTTATATTTGATGCTGCATGACAATTAAAAGTTGTTGAAGTGAAGTAAAATTCATTACTTGAAAACTGGGAGTGGTACTCTCAGAATGACATCCTAAATTAAGGCAATAAATGCTACAAAATTTAAATACCACCATTCAATGTGAATTGAGTAATAATTAAGAAAGTTTTAAAAAGTAAAATTTTATCACAGAAATCTTTAGGGAAACATATATGGAATTACTCCATTTCCTCAGCAAACCTGAGGAATTATAAATACCTGTTGCTCATTCAAACAACATTTTTATGACTTCTTATACAATATTGGTTTAAAAAAAAACAAACCAACAAAAATAAAGGTATCCTTTGTCACTAAATTATTTCAGAGGATATTCAGGGGATGTCTATTGAATAGTTAACAGCATCTTTATGCACATTGCTCATTGTATTACCCCTGCAACATTTCTATTTCATAAAAGCTCATGTGACTGGAACTAGATGCATATGTTTTCACTTTATGTCTGGTGGAGCTATCAGCTCATTACCACCACGACTTCCCTTAAATCATTCTTTTAGGAATAAAACCTGTCAGACTTATTACCATCCAAAATTACGAGTATTATAAGGCACGGTTCTAGAGATCCTTGAGAGGAGAGAGGGAGCTTGCCTTTAATCTGTGATTGTAGCAAGGACAGTGAATATGAACTATGAGACACTTGGAAAGAATACTGCTTTATAGGTATCAATTCTTAGTGCTACTGGCTACAGTAAACAATAGTTCAGCATTCCAGTGAAGGAGTAGGTGGTGGGGTGGGGAGTTAAACATGCAAGAGTTTCTTTTCTCCATGTTACTCTGGACAACAATAAAGTTTGCTGTTTATATACAGCAAATCAAATGATTTTCAATCCTTATGTAGACAAAATGGGACTTCATATTAAGGTAAGGTAAAAAGGCCACAAAACCCACCTTAAAAATATATCTTCTGTGAAGTCTGCCAATGCTTAAATACTATAACAAAATAGAAACCCTTAATTGCACAGCTTAAGGAAAATACATTGTATTTTGACAGATTTATCACTGAACGCTTGAAAGATTATATGATACTCAACCCATTGAAGTATTGAGGCACTTACTTTAACTATATGTCTAAAGTCTAATTGAAAGTGTTAAGATAAATTTTCTACAGATGAATAATCTCATGCTTACTATACAGAGCTTGTGAGTTCTCACAAATAAAATATTGAAAAATGCTTAACTGTCTGAATTTGAACTTTGAGACTGCAAACATGATAGTGTGTCTTGTATGCCCAAATGGCACTGAATCTTTTCCCAAATAATTGGCATTACAGTCCCACATAATCAGTAGAGAACCACAGAATCACAAAGGTTTAGGTTGGTAGACACCTTGATGATCACCTAGTTCCAAATCCCTGCCGTGGGCAGGGATGCAACCCACTAGACCCAGTTATTCAGGGTCTTGAACACTTCCAGGGATGGGCATCCCTAACTTCTCTGGGCAACCTGCTACAGTATCTCACTACCATCATAGTAAAAAAATTTCTTCCAAACAACAGACTTAACCTCTCCCCTTTCAGTTTAAAACCACTGTCCTTGTCCCATCACTATCTGCCTGCACACAAAGGCACTCTCTCTCTCTCTCTCTCTCCTTTTTATAGGCCCCCTCAAGGCACTGCAAGTCTGCTGTAAAGTCTCCCCAAAGCTAATTCTTTGTGCAGCTGAACAACCCAGGTCTCTCATGGTGTCTTCAAGGAGAGGTACTCCATACCTCTGACCATCTCTGTGGCCCTCCTCCATGGACCTCCTCCAACAGGTCCAGGTGCTTCTTGTGTTGAAGACCCCAGACCTGGGCAGAGTAATGCAGGTGGGGTCTCACAAGGGAGTTTCACTCAATTTTTATAGCCCTACAGTAACTAAAAGGGCTACAGACACAGGTCACGTGCAGAAGTCACTGTCAGAGGAGTCAGAGCACTGGGAAATCACTAAGAGCACAAAAGCACTCCTAGGAACTGACCAGAGTGGCAGCTAAGGTGAACATGGGAGATATGTCTGCATGTCAGACATGCTGCAAAGAAGACAGTATATCACTAAGAACAGACTTGAGAGACATGCCAGAAGACTTACAGTCACATACTTAGAATTCTAAAATGCAAAGGTAATATTTTACAATGGTTTTACAAACTTGTTCTAAGCTTTGTGCTGACACTTTATATGATCTTTGCACTTGAAACAGGTACAACCATCTCTACTAGATTTCCCTGACAGGTAAAAAAGATGAATGAGTAAAGAAAATGCATTACAGAAAGTGATCAGGTCAGCACGTGCTTGAAAAATCCAGGGATAGCTGGGCAGCTGTAACCTCTGCTTTCATTTTTAAGGTAAGATAAAAATACCCATGTACTATGTAAACAAGTCTTTATTTTGATCCATGTTAACACTTACCAGATGCAAGGAAATCAAGAGAACTTTCTAAGGCTACTGCTGTGGCCAAGTCTAATCTCCCAAGAGACTTCCTGGGAAATCAAATACTTATGTTCATAAAACAAGAGAGCATGTGTGAACCTGTTCCTGGCAGATGAGGAATATAACTGCTGTGCAACTCTGAGCCGCTCATATTACAACTACTGATAGTTGCAACACCTTTAATTTTCACCCTTAAGACAATATGTAATTTTTCCTATGGCTACTTAAATATAAAAAATATTTGGCATATTTATGATGCATCAATGTATTTACAAAGAATAATAGAGCAATTAGTGTTTTCTGAATGTTTATTTCCCTTATTTCAGAAGTCAAACAGGCTTCTCTGCAGTGAGATAAAAAAACCAAGACAACAACAACAAAATCCCCACCACCCTCCAATTTTCAAACCTCCACTGACTTCCAGACCAGTTCCATAAGCCAGCATTGACACACAGACTTAACCAGAGCCAATGCTCTGGCTTGCCTTAGGGCCAACAGAGAACAACATGCCAGTATTCAGGACATTAAAACTCACCCTGTTCAAATAAGGGGCAAGAGCTAACCAATGTTCTTGAGACTCTGTAAATTGTAAACCATGAAAACAAGGAGATTGATGCATTAGAGGCCTGACACTTGTCGTGCTACAATATGAACTAAAGGGCACAATTCCTCCCCCTCAATTCAATCCAAGTTTTATTTCTTAGCTACACTGCTGTAGCTGTCCTATTAAATACCTTTGAACTGTTCTATTTCAATACAGAACTATTTTACACTGAATATACTTTACTGGATAATAAAGCAGAATTCTGAACTTCCATCAAAAAGAGAAAATCATACACTAGAATGATTATCCAGGACTCCCACTGCAGAAGACCAGTCACTGAATAGAAAACCAGCCCTTTCCTACTGCAGCCTTCTGGCTTCTCAGCATGCCTGTTTTTAATAGCAATTGGCAGATAAAGGTTGGGAGTTTTTTTCTGTGCAGATTTGATAATGGAAATTTCATTTGAGGTTTGTTCCAGCAGGTCTGGATTTATGGGAGAAAATAGCAATAGCACATCCAGTTCATTTACTGAGGAATTTTGTGCCCACTGCACATACAGAATATTTTCCCAGAGAGTAAAGAATGATGATCAATATACTGCCTATATACTAGTATATTGGATGACCATGAAAAAGGAGAAAACAGTGGCCTAAGGATAAAAAAACTTGTTTCCCAGAAAAAAACAAAAAACCCCCAAAAACAGACAAACAAAAAAAAACCCCAACACAGGCCTTGTGTGATTCACATGATTAATAAATACACAATTAGATCAAGTATTATTCATAGGTGTCTGTGTTGTCCTGATCTATGCAAAGATCCTAATAACAAAATATCTTGAGGACATTTTTCACTTGAAGGAATAAATAATGCAAATTAATTGTTTACCTCTTAATTGCATGTTTTTCCATAAAAACCTATTTTTTTTCTTTTCAACACACCAAGAGAAGAATGAAAATATACTAATCCCCAGACAGGTCAGAACAAAACAACAATTTACCACTGAAACAAAGATGCTTTTAACAACTATTAAAAATCTCAGAGACTGGGTTCCACAAAGCAAAACTAAGCAAAAGAAAAAAAATCACCCTGAAAGGCATTTCAGCATGAACAGCTGGGTAAGAGAGTTTAAAGGAACAGAGATAATACAGAGATCCTAAATAGTCCCATAATCTCACAATTACAGAGTAAATTGGGGAGACTGTAATTAAAACAGACATGATATTGAAGTGATATGTTAAGCCTCTCCAATTGGCAGATTGCAGTTAGGATGTTTGAACTCCAAAACTCCAAACAAATGCAAATGTTCCCTGCCATCACATCTACCAGCAAATATACTAATCAAAATCAGGAACTGTGGATAACTTTTAGAATAATCAGTATGGTCATATTAGTCTGTGTAAGACATTGCCCAGCATGATAATGAATCATTTTTTCTCTTTAATCTTACTTCCCAAGAAATGGAAATACCTCCCACATTTTAGTAAAAACTTCTGAGTTTTTCTCAGATGACGGAGATTTTTTATATTTACCTAGAAAAAGAAGTCAGGCAATCAGAAAATATAGTTTTGATAGGACTGCAGAAGCATCTGAGACTCCAATTGAGACCATCAAGGCAGTGTTTATTCATCAGAAAAATGCTATCTCCACAGGTCCTGCAGGAGACCTTCTCTTTCCCATACATTCTCTTTCTAGTTCAAATCTAGACATTAGAAGCTTTGCAGGCAGCTCGTGGGGCATTTCTTTTTCTTACACCTATATCCTCAGGAAGGCATTTGTCACCCTACATTCTTCAGGTTTGGCCTAGGAGCTTCACTTTATGGATCAAAAACCAGGATCCAGCTCGCTAGTCTTTCATCCCACTGTTGATCCCTTCCTTATGTATTATCCTGCAGAGAACCATTGCCAGAATTTAGTTCTAAACCAACAATCCCTCACCCCTTCCTCCCCAAAGCAGGCTGTTACTCACAGGTGCTGAGACAGTCATGCTTAGTGGCACCAAATGCTCTGAAACTCAGATCTCAACTTGTCTCCCTCTGCTGCCCCAGGTTTCTTTTCTCCCTTCCCTATGAAGACTCGTGCCTACCAGTATCAGTTGCCTGTTTTTCTTCCTGGTTTTATTCCCTTTTCCTCCAAACACACTTCCAGATTTTAGATGCCCACTGCAACAATTTTAAAAGCTTCCACCACTGCTCCCAACTTTTTTATCTTGCCTGAAATCTGAAACACAACTACATTTTGCTAAAGCTCACTCTTCGAAGAAATCCACAATGCATCATAATGTAGAAAAGTACAAAAATACTGCTCATAACTATTTTACAGGAAAGCATAAAGATACTATTACAGAAAATTTGTTTCTATATTACAAAACAGCCATAGGCAGAAATAATTCCTGGTGAGTGTATAGAAGTGACCACAGAAAAGTAGTACATATAAAAAAGTCCAAGTCCTGATATTTTTAAACCATGTTTCCTGCAATTTAAAAATGGTGGATACCATTTGTGTTTTTTTCTTTTTCTTTTCTTCTTTTTTTTTTTCCTTTTAAAGCAGATAGATTCTTTCAGCAAAGCATAACAAACCAATCATTTCTGAAGGCTATGTGTTGCATTGGCATGAAGCTCTGAGCCAGAGTAAGAAAAGTTTAGGTAGCTTAAGGCTAGGGAGGAATTAGATGGAAGTTGGGCCTCTGGAACACAATCTCTGCACTCCATCAAGAGAATTTACTGCCATCTTTGAAGATGAGCAGGCAGCAAACTGAAATCTAAGACTAAGCTACCAGGACAAGTTTCTGGCTGGAGAGCAAACACTCTGCTATGGGGGCAGGAGCTGTCACATCAGCAGTGGATAAAAGGCACATTGCCATGAGTGTGAATTCTGAGGAACTGTCACTGTGTGCCCTAACACAGCCAATCACCACATATGTTATGGCAGCCCTGTGCAATTGGATGCAGAGAATGACCAACCTATTCCTTTTCACTTTTTTGCTTCCCAGGCAAAAAATCCCCTTGGATTCACAGATAAAGCACACAGCTTCCATCTCCAATTAATGGTGCCAGATCAAGCCTTTTCACAGAAGATACTCGAGCACCAGAAACAATAATTACCTGACATGAAAACAAAAGTGAAGAGTTCAAAAAGAATCTCACTGACCAAACAAAAGGTATCCAATTCTACACTTTGACTGTAACACTGGGGGAACCAGCAAAAGCAGGACAACACAAGCTTAGCAAAAAACATTACTTAACAACAAGTTCAATCATATCCAGAAGTTTGTACACAAGCCAAAGCCTCAGCTACAGCCAAGGTACACAAATGTCCCAGTTCAGTGTATGGTTTCAAAAAAGGAGCCCAGACATAGCCACTATGAGGGAACAATTCCTAGGAAAGGCATCACGAGGGAAGGTGAGCCCTAGTTCTTCTACAGGTTTACTATAGCTCTGAAAGTTAATGAAATAAAAAATAACGTCCAATCTTAATAGTATTACCTTTATCACAAAATAGCCTAGTCTTAAAAAGAAGTATTAAATTAGCTTAGAAATACTCATTGACCACTTGACTTGAAAACACATTTCTTCTGCTTTTGGGATCTCATGACTTGGGTGTATAACAAAGCACAGCGCAGCCTAGCACACACCTGCAGAACTAAAACACACCTGTGGAACTTGTGTCAATGAAAGATCTATCAATGCAACTTATCAAAAGAAACAATTGAGACAATATATGTCAGGCATACCCCAAGAAAGAAAACCCAACCTACAGCTCTAAATTCCTGCATGGAATATCTGCAGTCATTGTTAAGTGGTCTCTGTGTTCCTGAAGGAGAGAAGATGGAGCACCACCACCTGAAAGTTCTTGATTTATATTGCACTACTGTTCACATCTTTGCACAAAGGAGATGGAAATGTTTTCTCTTTCAGACAAACATCACTTCCATATCCTCCATTGGTCTGGAGCATTAGAGTGGTACATTCTTTTTATCAGAATCTTTTACAAAGTTACGTTTGTAACTCTGCCTGTAAACACAGAATTCCAGGAACCTATGAATGGCTACGTACAACTCTTTTCTAATCTGACCCTGAGGCAAAGTTTCAGTCACAAAAGGAACAGAGTAATAACAAACTAAAAAAATAAATCATAATTTACAGGTATTAACTGCTAGTTTACATTTAGATTTCAAAATGTTACACTTAGGACCCTCAAACAAGAATTCTATTTAAGAGATATGCTTCTGAAATACAATTAGCATCTGAAATGCTACCACAAAGATTTTTGTTTTCCATTTTAGCTGATAACTACTTAAGAGATAAAATAAATATTTCATACTAGTGGGCTGCTCAGCAATGGAGAAATTAGATATGCTTACAGTCACATTAAAACCTTCTTACTTTCCCTGCAGCATCTTTGTGAGATTTCATAAGAACCATTTTTTATATTTAGAGCTTTTAATTTTGGGTAAGAGAAGTCAATTTTTTCTAAAACTTATGAAAACAGAAGCTTGAGTTCTGAAATGTGTCTGTGCAACTGGAGAGAGGGGAAGGGAGATAAATTGCAAACTTCAGGTGGGTTCCTGTCCTCTGAATTAAGAGAATAGATTAGAGTTACACTTTTTATTTTCTTCAAGCAAAGAGCAAAATACAGTGTAAGGAAAGAAGTGAGAAAGAAAAAGGACAAACATGGAAAGTCAGACACTCTTGCATAGAAACAGAAGCCTTGATCTTGAAAATGCAAAGAGTACCCTACCTGCAATTAAAGAGATGAGAGGTGGACAGAGTAGAAACAGTGACCAGTCACAGCCCATTACAGGACACTCACATCAAACTTGTTTTGGTGCAATTGTGACTCACTGCACTTCTTTAATAACTCCCTATATGCTTAAACTTGAACGATAAAAAGGATTTCAAACAGCAGAGCATAAAAATCTGTGCTAATATCTGAGTCTTTTTTTAATATATATATATATATATATAATCTAACAGACAGTTTTCTATAACTATTTCTATTTCCAGAGTTCATTTTTTACAGTGATTCCACATCTTTTAGGTTTCACGCCTCGGAATGTCAAACCTTCTGCTCCCCAGCTGTGGAAAAGCAGGTCCTTGCACTGCTGGGCTGTCCTGCCAGGCAGCAGCAAGTTCACACAGAGCAGCTGCCTCCTCCCAAAAGCCAACCCTGCACAGGCACTGCAGAGTGTGTCTGCCCTTCCCTAGGCTGGGTAGATGTGGTCACCACAGCAAAGCTAACAGGGGCAGGAAAGGCCTGTGGAGAGCCCCAGAAGCCAGAGTTCCAAACACTCACTGACACCTCTGAAGATGCAAAGTGAGTACTTCAAATTAATTTGACTAGTCCCATAGTTCTTGAGTTATTGAAAACAAAAATATTAAACCAATTTGTCTCAGAGCTTGAAAGGTTAGGTCCAATAAGTAAAACAGAGCACAGATGATTAATAGCTAAGGATATACAAGATACCAGAGATATTATTTTTTATAATAAATAGGTTTGTCAACCTCTTTTATAATAGCCTCTGTCCTAAATCAAATTTAGACAAAGGAATGCAAATCAGAGAATATTCTTAATCAGTGCTTTAACTACAAGATTAATGATTCATTTAAAACAAATGTCTACTCTGATAAAATAAAATCTCATTATTTTAAGAAGCTGCCTTAGTCTACTTGATTACTCCATCTAATAGGAACATAAATTAAATAACAAAACATAAAACTCATTTATCTTATAATTTTTACATTTAAAATAATATTGTTGTAAGCTGCTGCTGAGTACACTAGTAATGAAACAGCTACACAATAGTTCCAGTTAAAAATCAGCAGCAGCTTGGTTTGCAGCATAAAAGATAACAAAAACACAGCTTGCATATCAATTGCATCTTTCAGTAAAATACACAAATAATAAAATGCTGGCCAGGATTACAACACTGGATTGAAACCCTTCAAGAGACAGGCCAGTAGATTCACTTAATGCAGGGACCATGGTATTTTATCACTGCATCATATCTAATCAACACCCTATTGCAAGAAGCAACACCAGTGTTTTCCCTCGAACAGCACCTTTTTGCACAGATGAAAATGCTTGTACAAAGGCTTTTGCCAATGTAGGTAATATTTCAGAGGGAAAGGAAATTGCACTCTTAATGATGTTACCATTACAGAAATTTCAGTTCAGTGAAAAGCAGGCTGGGGAGTCAATGGAAGGTCAAGCCACTTAGAAGTCAAGCTCCTTGAAAGAACAGGACTCTGAAGTTGAATTGTTTTCAGGGAGAAGCCTGTTGATAGGTCAATAGCTTGAGTTTTATAGCTGACAACATTCATGGAAAAAAATAACTTCCAAGGCTGAAGTGGCTATGGACCACTGAACAACAGGATTGGGAAAAAAGTAGCTCTACAAGTCACAAAGTATTTAAGCTCCCCATTTACCATCTTTTTAAAGAATGCTACTTGCATGACTGGTAAGTAAAGCTGGGTAATGTATCTCTCAGAAACTGCTGAAATACAAAATAAAATTACAATGTTTTACAAGACAATATGAAATCTTAAGATCATATAAAAGTTGCTTGATGTTCTAACAGATTACAAAATTCCTTAAGTTGAAAAGATTTTAAAGACCATCTAACTTCTTTGCCATGGGCAGGGGCATCTTTCATTTGCAATTTACCCATCCAATTATCAATACAGAATTAAAAATTAGGAGAAAGACAGGCAAACATCAAGTGAAATCTTCACTTGATTTCAGACTCATCCATACAGATTCTTAAACTTCTAGCAAAACTTACATCATATAGGAAGCACGAATCATTTCCAGTGTTATAATCTCAGTGATCTTGTCTGGAATATGCAAGCCCATGTGGGCACCTTCACATAGCATCCACAGAAATTCTTCTTTTCCCTAAGCAAAGTGAAAGACAGAAATGGAAAAAATCTTTGAAAGTACTCTGAAAGTATTGAAAGTACTTATACCATTCACTTGTTCCTCAGTAAGTGATAACACTTATAGCACTCTTGCAGATAAAGTTTAAAAATAAAAATTGGGAAGTGGAGCTGGAGTCAGTCCACAGCCAATTTTTACTTTCTCAACTATCTTCCACATATGAATAAATTAGCAAGTCCTTTCAAAGTACTAATGAAAATCCCTGTTTCCTCCACTTTCATAATCATAGGAGATATATTAATAACTTTTCACTCCAACTGAGTAGGGCTCCCCATCTGCAGCTTCACAGCCCTTGATTGAATTCACAAGGTACTATTTGTGTATTCAGATCAGAAATCTGATTGCCATCTGTATGCACTGATTAGTTAGTGATCAAATAAGGTGCAAAATATATTCAAGTATGCAAATCAACTCTTTGCCCAAATACCAAAGGCTCAGTTATGCATGGCCACCTGAAATGTGTCCTTTATGTTTCACCATTTGCATAGCTTTAATATTAGTTTTCATCACCATCTCAGGGAATTGCACTACTATTACAAAGTTAGCACATTGATGTTGGACAAACACTGCACTAGTTTTGTTAGAACCCAACAAAGACTGTTATAAGCAAAATAAGACATTTTAGTTGTTTTAGGTTTCCATGCCGCAGTCTTGCTAGAGGCAGGATTGTCTTAAATTACTTCCTTTTCACAGAAACAGAAAACTGCAGCAGACAAACTCACCAAATAAGAAAACCAGATGAAAAATGAATACTGAAGTCAACAGTATTGCACCAGATGTAGCCTCTACTCTTGATTTCTATACCTGATTCTACAAAATCAGGCAAAACTCACTGCTGAAACCACACAATAGTGATATGGGAAAGTGTATTTGTGGGAACTGAGAGGTACTAAGAACACTCTAAGAGTCTATTCTCTGCCTTATGGCCTTTACATCACCAGGATGACAACTGTTTTTCCAGGTCTTTCTAAAAACATCTGACTTGGCCTCATTTGTGAGAGCACAAAATATCCACAAGCATGAGAAGTGACTGTGCATCAACAGAAGTCATGCATGGCAACCTCCTGCCAGGCCTTAAGTGCAGTTAGCTCAGAAAGCATTCTAAGTCAAAGCTATATACATCCCTGACCTTTCTTGCTCCTGCAAACCAAGCTAAATTCATTCTACCATAAATTGGATGTTCAAATAAGAGCAAAACTTTATGCACAAAAGCACAGCATTTGATCTATTATTTTCTCCCTTCTCCTCCTTTGGTGCTAGTGCAAACAGAAAGCCAGAAATTCCTCAGAGGGTTAGTTTAAGGAAAACATGTATTAATCAATTGTTTCTTTTTTTTCTTTTTTAACCTTCATTTGTTATTTTGAGAAATTCTGTACAAATCAGTGTAAGATATAATCACAAAAGAAATTACCTGAAGGCAATTCAGAATGTGAAATGTATGTCTATAAAATACACTAATTAAACATTGACAACTAATATTGATTTTGATGTAAAAAGTGAAAAACAGCAAGGCTGAAAATGGTATAAGTTCTTTAATGGTGGCTCAGTCACAGATCTCAAGACAATCCATCAATTCACTATTTTTTTAATAAGTACATATAAGTTTGTACAGTTCCCTTCTTTTAGTCTAACATACACTAAGCAAAAAAAGAAGCAGAATTTTAGCAGACATTATATTTATAAGCTATATACCATGTTATTTTCTCTCACTAATAACTTTACTACAGGAAGAGAGCAAGCAACCTATTCCTCTGAATAAATGCTGCCTTCCCTGGTGTGCTGGGTCTGGCTGGGATGGAGTTAATCCTGAGTAAAACCCATATCATGGTGTATTTTGGACTTGTGATCAAACCAGTGTCATAAAAACACCAATGTTGTGACTTTCACAGCACCATGGCTTTCTTTTCACTACTCTGCCCACCTCAGCAAGTAGGCCAGAGGTGTGACGTGAGGCTGGAAAGGGACACAGTTGGGACAGTGGACCCAAACTGACCAAAGAGACATTTCCTACAATATGCCATTATGCTCTGCAATAAAAACTCAGGGAAAGGAGGAGGAAGATGGGGGTTTTGGTTATGGCTTTCATTTTCCCAACCAACCATCATATGTGCTTACTTTTCTGGAATTGGACGGACTTAAGCCTACCAACAACAAATAGGGAATATAATTCTTATTTGCTATTCTGCTTGCACATGCAGCAGCTTTGCTGCTTCATCTCAGCCCAGCGGTTGCCAGCCTTTGCTCTTCTAGTTCTCTCCTCTGTGCCAGCTGTGGGGTGAGTGGCTGGGTGGGTGCTTAGCTGCTGGCCAGTGGCCAGTTAACCCATGGTTAACTCAGAGACACTGTTCTCACCATTACACTCCCTGTGCTTCTACTTACATTTGGGAATTCTGAATAAAGAAGACAGATTGTGACATTTCTTTTCCTTTTAATCTAACATTCTCATTGCTGTTTAAAGGGCAGGGATGAAGATCCAATTTAGAATCTGCAAAAAAAAGATAAATATCTCTAAAAACCATGAAATGTTGATAACGCCTACTCTCAGCTACTTAAAGGCAGCACTGTGAAGTCATCGTGCTCAACAACTGATTAAGATAGCTGATGAAAATTATCTAGTGCAGATAGTATGAATACCTCTGAGGCATACAGTCCTTTATACATTATGAAACCTTTAGAATTTGACTGAATTATTAACAAACAACTGAGAAAAAATGAATTTAGTTAAGTGATGAGTCATAAAACTGGGCCTAAGACTGTGAAGCTGTGATCTAAAGCTTCCTACATGTGTTTGACAAATATTGTAGAAAATACTAAAACAAAAGCAAGATATATATAATTTTTTTGCCATCCCTTGTTAAAGTAGGGGTTATCTGTTAACTACACACACACATAACTGGGCACAGAGGCAGCACCCAAGTACAAAACAGGCTCTTAGTGAAACCACACAAGGAAACAAACAAATACAACAGGAGGGTGGAGTCACCAGAACAACACACACTTCATATAGAACTACTCTACAGCTCTCCAAACAGCTCAAATCAAAAAGTTCCCCTTTAATAAAAAAAATTTCTCTTTTTCTGTCAAAACAAACAAGGACAAACAGAATAAAGTATCATCTTGGTTACAAGACAAATTGTTCATTATATCAGATCATACGGTGATAACATGTTCACTAAAACAAGTTTAATTATCCTGCTAAGATAAGTTAATGGATTCTGTCCCTTTTCACATTTAGTTTTCCTCATCTTTATTGGATCTCCCATGTACAAATGATGGGGACATGACTCTCATCTCTATTACTAATACCACTACTTTTGACTCTAATCAGAAAATTATGTAAGCAAATAACTAGGTAAAAAAATCCATGCCCTGATTTTTGCTGCTGTAAAAGAATAAACAATTCAGATTATTTAATCTCTATAGCCTTAAACAACAATTAAAGTAATCCTGTTATTGTCAAAATTAGATGGATTATTATTCAGGTGAGCATTAAAAAGTATCACATTGACTTTGTATGCAAGAAATTCATTACTTTCAGACAGGAACCGGGTACTTTTTCATTGAGACTGGGGTCTTCACCAAAAGTGGCACCAGCATAAAAGCTCTACTTTTCTTTGAGAAGCAACAGCAATCAGGAGGAGAAGCTTCAGATGGGCTCAAGCACAGTATCAATTCACATGACAATTTTCACCACCATCCTATGTGTATTATGCACCTCTTGGTGAATAAATCCATAGAAAGCATGATTTTCTTCTGTCCTTGCCTGAAAAGGACAAATAACCCACATATTCCAATTCAAACCCTATATTTTAATCCACATAATGGAAAAGATTTCAAGAACTCTACAATTTTTTCAAGTGCTCCTAATACCTTATTATCTAAAAAATACTCCCCCAAAAAACCCCAAAAAAGCACTAACAAATGTTCTCACCTTGCTTAATGGAAGAGAGTATCAGAATTTTTAGGGCAAAACATAGCAATAAAGTCCAATTGCTCTGTGATACTCTAGCATAAAATGTCAGCTTCAGCACACGGACAAGTGAACCCACTTAGTTTCTGGTGAAGGCTGAAGTTAGAAGGTATACACTGAGATGTACAGCAGACCTCTCTAATACATCCATTGCTGGAAAGTCATTTTTTCTTTCTTAGCTATCTGGAGAGAGACAGAGCTGTTGGCTCAAACAACAGGGACTGAACATTTTTTCACTCTAGTGCACTCTGATAAATAAAGGCTACATGCAACTGAGACAGGAATGAGCTTTCACAATCAGTACCACAGGTTGCTTTAAAAGATCCCCTTTGAACTCAAGGCAAACCTTTTGCTGAATAACATCTATGAGTAAAATTTTCTACCATTTCTGGCAGACTACAACTTAAGAATCAGAAATAAGAATCAGAATAAGAACAGATTTAAAAGCTCTCATGAGATCAAATTTGCCTAGCTGAGGTTCTCTTCTCAAGTTCTGAATATCTTTGAAGGTGGAGATCACACAATCACTCTCGTATTTAATGTCTGACCACCCTCAAGGTAAATTTTTTTCTACTATTGAATTGGGTTTACCTCATTGCAACTTCTCTTGGATGACTCTTGTTCTGTCATTGTGCACCTACCAGAAGAGTTTGGCTTCTTCTTCCCTGTACCTACCCACCAGACAGTTTAGGACAGCAGCAGCCTCTTTTCTTCTTCAGGCTAAACTATCCCAGCCCTCTCAGGCTCTCCTTGTAGCATCCCAGTGGCCCTTCTCTGAACTCACTCCAGAATATCTATGTATTTCTTGTACTGGGGAGCCCAGAGCTGAACACAGTATTTCAGATGCAGTCTCACAAGCACCAAACAGAGGGAAATAATCACTTCCCTCCACCTGCTCTCCATGCCCTTACTTTTAGTCTAGTATGCAGTTGGCCTTCTTTATTGAGAGGATACATCACCTTCACATGTTCAGCTTCCCCACAGGGACACCTAAATGATTTTCTGCAGTTCCACATTTCCACACTGGACTGTTATAGCTTGATTCCTGTAGATAGTAAACTCATCTTCATTGCTTATGTTTTTAAGAGCATCTGGGCTACAGTATCTCATCTTTGAGCACTTCACACTGTCATAACTCTTCACAGCAAACCAGACAAGCTCTGTTTATTGCTCTACTCCAGCATAGCACGTAAGCACTAAAGGCAAACAAAACCTTTTCATATGCCAAAAAACCTTGGCTTTGCAACCAAGGCCAAGACAGTGCTGGCAGAAAGCAAAGTTACTGAGTATCACCTCATAAATCCTGGACTCAGCTCACATTCATATGGAGCTAGGAAAAGGCTGCTATGACTCATCTCTCAAATGCTTTAAAGTTACACCAACCCAGGTGTCCTGATAGCATCCCCTAACAGCCACAAAATAAGCATTTAGAACTTTTGTTTGTGAGCATACTATCATTTACTTCCTCTTGCTTGTTCTGGTCCTTTGATATGTGATACACAGAAAGTAGTATTTCTTAGTTTTCATTTGGCTCAGAAAAGCAATCTCTGTCATGCCACTGGGTGTCTGACCACTAAATTATGTAATTAATCCTGTAGAGGAGGGGCTGGAAGTAGTACTTCATTATGAGTAGATACCAAATCTCAGCCTCATTTTCTTTGCACTGTTTACCTCAATATAAAGATCAATGTATCTGTAAGCAGAAGTTAGAATGATATATAACATCATGAACTGAAAATTTTACTTTGGAAAAATAAATATAAGCTGCAAAGCATTTGATATTGTGATTTCCTGGTGCAGCTTACCAGAAGCAGAATGATCTTACCAGCCCAGTATCAAAACTGAATGCCTAATTCTTTACTCCTTTACAGCCTGTGTTCCTATAGATCTGTAAACAATGGGAGTAAAATGCTACTATTTTAGCAAGACACATTTTCTGCTTTTAGGAAAGAGTAAAATCTGTCAAACATTCCAAAGAGATTTTGCCAAGATCTTGATTCATTGCAGTCATTACACCTGAAACTGCTAAAATACAACTTTTTGAGACCATAGTTGAGTTTCCATGAAGATTTAGTAAAATACTCCTAAGGCAGCACTGAGGAATAATTGCATTAAGTATGGACACATCAGCTACCAAAAAATAGCAGAATGGTTATACAGCACTGACTCCTATTTCTTACCTCCTCTTCTACCAATGCATTTAAAAAGGAAAAAAAATATTCCTCTCTTTCTTTTCATCTTATAGACAAGTGCATGAGTCAGTAAAAGCTGTGCATTAACTATGATATGTCACAAATATGATATGACACAAATAGGACAGCAGAAAACCCATGCATTGAACACTTTGAAATGTATTACAGACTTGTGATAATACAGAATTTGAGAAGACAGGAGCTCCAGAAAAAAACTCAACAGTGGGCACATGTAGAACTATAGAATATCCTGATTTGGATGGGACCCACAAGGATCATCCAGAATCCACACAGGACAACGTAGAAGTTAAACTTTATATCTAAGAGCAAACATCTATTTAACACCAAGAGGCTTGGGGCCATGATCACTACCTGGAAGATCCTGTTCTAGTGCTTGACCACTCCTTCAGTGAAGAACTTTTTCCTAATAGCCAATCTAAACTTACCCTTTCACAGCTTCAATTCATTTCCTCGCCTATAACTCTCATGATCAGACACACTATTTTATAAATTATGTACCACCTACCTAATGTCAGCTGTTCCTATTTCACTATCAGCTTTAGCTAACAGGATTCTACAGATTTCAAAGTAGTAAAATACTAGTAACCTCCACAGTTTTCTTGTTATTTTCACCTTTTGTTAACTTGCTTAGCTATTTCAGAACACTGTAAATATGTACTTCTATACCAACAGCAAGAGAAGTTAATGAGGTTATGGCAGCTGTTAAGGCACTCAATACCATGATGTTGACTTAATAAAAGGAATCCATTTTGAGAACTGCAGCACTGTAACAATAATGTAAAACTTTTTTTTTTTTTTTTTTTTTTTTTGCAGGCACTGCAGTACTGCCAGCCTGAGACTGTTGCCCTTACACCTGTCAGGCAGGTGCAGACTCAGGATCCCTATTCACAGTCTCATCAGAACAAGACTGAGTGAAACAGAGGAATACAGAAAGGGATAACAGAGCACATGTGAGATGTAATACCACAGCCTGTGAAGCCAGGAAAATCTTCAGAGTCCTGAGCCACACAGAACTCCAGGCATCAGCAGGGGGCACAGGGAATAACAAAAGCAGAAGTCACAGCTGATAGCTCTTGGGACACAGCATATTAAGAAGCCACAAAGTTAGATGAATCTCTGAAGTAATCATGCTTACCAGCACAAGGAAGTGCAGCTGGAAATGGCACCTTCTGGACATTCTCAGTCTGTACATCTTTGCAGATGCAGCAATCTCCTTGAAATCTACCCCTATTTCACAGGGAGGAAAATTTCAGTTGCCACTGTCAAGATTTTTCTCCTTGAAACAGGTATAATGTAGACATAGGATAGAAAAGTTAATTTTAATTAAATCTGAAGTTCAGGTATGAAGCATGACACAACAGAAGAAACACTGTAACAAAAGCTTACTTTCTGATCACAGGAAGTGGATAAAATCAATTCTTGAAGCACTGAGGGGAGAAAAGATAACTGCACACAATCATAATAAAATAAAAACCAAAACTTGGGGGTTTGGTGTGTTTGAGGATTATTTTTTGCTTTTTGTTTTTTTCTGATTGACCAAACACAGCTTTTAAAACAAGGACATTTTCAGTATGTAAAAGTAGTCTACAAGAAAGCTAGAGAGGGACTTTTTACAAGGATATGTAGGGATAGGACAAGGAAAGAAGGTTGGTTTAGATTAAAAATAAGGCACAGAAGCTCTGACTATAGCTTTCTGGTTAGGCAGTTGTTTATCCAGAAAAGTTATCATGTAACAGCACAAGAATAACAAAACCTTTTTGTTGATGTTTTCACAGCTACCCATTGTAACCGCCCTTTAAATGGCTACATTCTTACACAGTGCATCAAATTATGAATGAAGAAAAAGTAGTGAGAAATAAGACTTAGATACTATGTATAATATCACTATCCCCTGATATTAAATTGCGTTTGAGTGCAATTGAGTCTCTGTCACAGCAGCTGCACAGAGATCTATTTCAACCAGCACCTCTATCCTACGTACAGTATTCCAGAATACCATTCTCATCCCTGTTACTGCCTGAGTGAATACACAGGCATACATCAAACCAGACAAAGTTTCAAATGGTAATATGGTACAGGATTGAGGTTTAAACTAACCCCAGAAACTCTAAGAGCATATACATGTCACTGTGGTACAGGTTATTCAATATCTTTTATTGATGCATTTTGTGCCTGACTTACTGTTCTGTACAAAAAGCACACTTAACTCTTACTGTGAAATACACTTAGAGATGGTTTCCAGACAGCCAGATCTTAAAAGTTCTGATCACCTCTATGCCCAACTTTCTTGTGATATTATATTCCAGATACAGATTTTTAAAAAATGTGCTCACATGTAGCATATTGCTCACCCATGCTGCACTGAGATATTTTTAAGCATTCATTCTTTTTCCCACAGACTACAGGGTTTGACAGATAAAAACAGGATGCAACAAAAAGCCATGCTCTCTTTTAAATACTTTTACATCAAGTGGTGGTTCTGCTATTAAAATAATGGGTGCTCAGTAAAGATTGAGTATGACTCTCCGTTTTGGTAAATGTAACCTGGAAAATGTAGGTCTTTACTACCAGGCCCATAATCTCTTGGAAGAAAACCTATTGAAATACACTCTGAATAATATTTAACTAAAATACTTTCTTTTTTAAATAACTGTGAAGAGAATTGTAAAATACTGTTTAAAAACATTTCAATTGCTGAATTTCAACTCTTAAATGCCTTTTTTATAAGTAATATCAACCTCAAACTTACTGCAATTCACACTTATAACTTTAGACAATATAGTTATGTATATAAAGTAGGTTTATATTCTATAATAAAAAATATAATTTGTTTTTAAGACTGCACTGTGTTAATTACATACATGTATATATTTCTTCTATTACTATATTATTATTATCATCATAATCATAAAGTTCTCTGTAATTAGTTCACATTTTAGACTGGGAATGGAATATCATGGAGCCAGTATAAGCTGGCATGGATCAGGCTGAAGTAGGAATGACAGCATCTCCACCATGCCCTCTCCTCTGCCTCTGGCTTTCATGGAAGAGTCCTCTCCTTGCTCACAGCAGGAACACACCTGAATGTCTCCACAATACCCCAAACACCATGCTATCAGTTGGGGCACCTCAGTTTTCCTTTAGCTACAGATTAATGAGCTGGGAGTTGATGAAGTATATTGTTCAAGTCCTTTTGTAGAACCCTACTTTTGATCCTTCTGGGTTTATAGTTAATTAATAGTAAACTAACTCCATAGTAAACCATTAGTTGGATTTTGTGTTTAGAAAAGATGCAAGAAGCTTCAGGACTAGAATATGGAGCTAGAGCTTCTCTACAGGCTTTACACCATTAAAGGACAAATTGGAAAAAAAAATTAACTCTTTAACACAAGGAAACTTGTGCTTTAAATTCCTGACTATTGCTAAGTACCTCCAGTGCAGAAAAGTAAAACTGCTTAGAATATTTTCAAAGGTGACAACCTAAATACTATATATAGTTCTTTAAATATCTTTTATTCAGGTTAAAACTATTCAGCAAATTAATGTCTTTTGTCCATAACTCATTGACTCAAAAGCATCAATTGTTTGTCCTCCTGAAATAATACCACATAAAAGTTGAACTTAAGTCATGGACAAAGACCTCAAAGAGTGAGGTGAAGATAAATCACTTACAGACAGCATTTATATTATCAGTACCAGTGAGGCTTCTTTGTTTATTGAAAGACTCCTAGAAAATGTATTAATAACTTTTAATTTGATAGACTGCACTTGCCCAAAATAAATCTAAGCCATTTTTAGACCACCACAATTCATCACTTTAACTTATTACATGGGAAGAAATTCTTAATTGCCTCCAGAGTAATTTATTTTAAATGAAAGGGAAAAGAATTCATAAATTATTAATCCTTTTCAATTATTCTTTCCCAAAGCAGTGGGACTACTTATTTTCAAGAAAGTTTTTCCTACTCACAGAATATAAGACTGCTCAGTAAAACTCACTGAGCACCCAATTTTGTGCTGCATTTTGGTTAGTGACACAGCTGCTGCCCTGACATTTTCAGTCTTCAGAGTGGTTACAAGAATCAAAGGGAAGCAGGGAAGGACTAAATTTAAGTCAAAATTGGAGAAATCTCTGATGACTAATCAGTATTTAAGAGCTAAACTTGTACTTAAACGAGTTTATCTTCTCTTCAATTACCAACCACAACTCCAATCTGGAGTTTGATATTTCAATGAACCAAGTGCATTTGTAGGGATATTTCATTTGGCCAGCAATGGACAAAATTATTTAGATTTTTATCATGTTATAACTCTCTCTTCCTAGTCCCCAGAGGTGGTAACTCCATAACTGCAATTTAAGTCCAGAAAAAAAAAAAGCAGTCAAAAGCTAAAATCCTAAAATCCACTTGAGAGCTTTTCAATAAATTTAAGGAAGGATAACCAGACATGCCAGAGAGGTGTGAAACTTACCAATGATCTATCAAGTTTTCATGGTGCAGGACTTCCTGCAATTCTAGTTAGGCATTATATCTACACTTTAGGAGAGAACTATGCTTGGATTAATAGCAGGCAGAGCAGCTACCAGTCTTTGTCTTCTTTCTTATTTTGATTTGCAAAAGGTTGGAAAACAATTCCAAGAGCATTAGACTAAAGGAGTGATCAAAACAATACAGTGTGACAGGATATTCTTGTACTTAACAAGGAAAAGACAGTGCATGGCATACTTGGCTTTCAAATGAGATGTCATTGACTCAAGTCTTAACTTTGTGGTCCTTAAAATAGTCAACACCTTTATCAAAAGGAAAAATGAGATAGTACCAACCATTTGTCCCAACATCAAAATAAGACAATGAATATCTCCATTTTTGTATGCATGTCAGCTGGTATCTTGAGCATGGGATGGCTGCACTGGCTGCTCACCAGGAACATGGGTGGCTGCCAAGCCTGCAGTCAGCCCTGGCTGCTGCAGGATATAACTGGGAATCTTGAAGGGGACACATTCTACTATGAAGGCACAATTCGCTCTCTTTCCAATATATTCGACTCCAACAAGAATGTATTTTCTAATGCTATGAAAGGGTAAAGTCACCCCTCCCAATGGGTTTACTTCCTTTCCTGAAATGCACTGAAAACACAGCCAGGCCAGGCCTAGCTGGAAATCATCACTCTCTGGCCATTCCCCTGGTGCTGCTTTCCTGTACTGCCTCCCTGCCCAGCTGGCTACCTGTGCTGCTCCCCACCTGCTGCACAGCCCAGAGGATACCTTTGACTGGGCAGAATCACACTCAACAGAACAGAAGAATGAGAAATATTAAATTTCCTTTGATAAAATTCAAACAAAGGAGCAAAATGAACACAAGTCTATTCAGATTCAAAACAAAGGATCTCTGAGTAGAGTCCTCCTGCAGCTGTAATACCAATCTTAAGGAAAAGTGCACTCCCAGCACTTGATCCCTGATAAGCACATTATCTCTGCAAAGATGAGTTCACAGGGTGCAGCTAGTGCGGGGTGGTTGCACACTCCAAAGAAATATACTCTTTATAAAAAAAAGTCCTGTGCCAATTCAAACTCAGCACTGTTTAAGGCAGCCTGCCCATGTAATTAGCAAGGGCAGACTGTAATATGACTGGCCTGCTGGGGAAAATGAGTTCCTGAAAGCTCTGGAAGCTGGGCTTAGGTAAGCACCTCTTGCCACAGCATTTAGTGTCCATTTTAATTGCACACATGTCCTTGGCTCTGAATTACAACAAATTGTTAAGGCAAATAACATCTCAGTTATTTAACTGCTAGGGCCAGACAGCCTGTGCTGTAAATGGATGACATCTCAGGTAATGAATATTCTCCCCAAAACTAGACCACAAAGGTATATAATAAAAATGTTCTAAGCACTCATTAGTGCTCATTTTCTTCTGCAGCCTACAAATGTGAAATCTAATTTTGTAGGTCTTTATACTCTCTTTGCATTCATTTTGGCTGGAAATGAATGGTGATGTTAACTAAAAATATCCTCTCAACATTGAAATGAAGCACATTGGGTTAAGAAACATAGTCCAAACATCTGCAGTTCTTCTCAGCTCAAATTTATATACATTATTTAATTTCACCAAGATCTCCATCATTTCAAAATACTTAAGCATGACTAACCTAATGGGAAAAATTGTTTTGAGCAAAGAAAATATTAACCTTATTGTATATTCATGGTCAACCAAAAGAAGCAGCATGTCTAATGTTGACCCTAGGTAGTCTGGTAGAGATTTTACAACTTTTTTAACCATCCCAAAGAGAAATTACGTTAAGTTCAAAAGAAAAATAACCCTCTCAGTCTCAAAAAAAAAAAAAAAAAAAAAAAAAAAAAAAAAAAAAAAAAAATTAAAACTGGCAACACACCCTGAACAACTAGCAGAGATAATTGCTTCTCTTAGAGCATGTACCAATCTCAGCCACACATCCACATCTGGCCATGAATATTGTGTTTACATTCTCCAGAAATGACCACACAAAGACAAAAAAACCATAGTTTGACACAATGTTTCTCCATTAGTATTAAAACCCAGAGACATGATGGTAAGTCAACCCAGACATCTCGGTGGGGCTGACAGGCTCAAAGCCTAAAAAGCTTCCATACTTTTAGCACGAGCATCTCCTGTACACATACATCATTCTTCAGACAGAAGAATGATATATGAATCAAGAATTACTTCAATCTATTTGAAAACTCTTGCTTAAAAAAATATTACTGTAATGTTGTTAATTTTAAGTGAAACTTAAATGTAGGTGTTAAAATAGATATTAAATCCTTTTCGTGTAACACTAAATATCTATTTCTTTCCCTCAAATTCTACCATGTTGTGTACTCAAAGCCTTTGGATACTGAGCTGTCACAACAAACACACTGTAGATGTTCTGTACATGGCTAGCCTGGTTATTAAAACACATCTAAAAAAAAACCTATGAGGAAAATGATACTTTAAGGGCTTTTGTACAAGTAGAACATATTTCCTGTGTCCTTTTGAAAGAATGATGTCTCCAATCATCCCTATTTTTAAGGGCTTCAACTTGAATGATCTCTCAATATTCCAAGGAAAAGCTGAGATACAAGAAAGTTTTGCTTTTAGAAGGTAACATGTAACACTTGCCATGATGAGGATTTTCAAAAGAAATTGCCTCTCCAATTCTCCTTTGTGCTCTGCTACACATGAGAAGGTGTGGGGTGCAGAACAGAGAATGCTAACCACATCACTAAGAATCTGCCTTATATTACATATAAAGTTTTTACTTCCTGGGAAAATTAGAAGAGCAGCTCAGTATCCTCATGAACCAAAATAAGTCAGACCTTAAGACCCAAAACCTGGCACTACCCTTTTAAAACCACAATTAACTTTTGCTAACAGAGAAAGGGTGAAGTCAGCTGTCATTATGTTTTAAATCAACCCAAACACAATAAATATTTGAGTAATTAATGATTTTTTTTTTTTTTTTTTGTGGAACAGTTCTGACATCATCTAATTTTTTTCAAAACAATGTAATTTAATCATCTGGGAAACTAAGTGTACTGCCATGTATGGCCTTACACAGGAGGCTGACTGCAGTGGTTTCTAAGAAGAAAACTAGAAGCTGTGATAGGATTTCTCCCATCCCCCTGACAAGCTGCAGACACAAATTCAAAGTCTGTAACAAGATTCAGTTGTGCCCTCCATAACATAATTTCCTATCACTAAAATTACACACTCACACAAAGCTCCTCCTTGTCTACACCATCTAAAGCTCCCACTAGGATGACAGAATGGTGAAACTAAACTTTTGTTTACAGTCATAAAAGAACATCAGCTCACTGGAAAAGTCAACACTTACTTGAAATTATATTAAAATAACAATTTAAGTCCAAAATTCAGATGAAGTACAAACAGCTACAAGCCCAGAATTTTCCTGACTTTTGCTTTACCTATGCATAATAAATTATCCTATGATCCTCCAACTTCAAAATATGTTCCAATTCCAATTTATATGATGATTACATTAAGTCAAGTGAAAGAACATATTTATGAATCCTGAAACATCCTTCCTTTCTGCATGACAAAAGCATTTTTACCTTTTCTTTGTCTCCAAACTTTTATCAATGTAAGTATATGTGACACACTCTTACTGCACTTTTTCTTTCTACAAAGAAGAATCTGTTCTTGCAACTGAACAAGAGAAACTGTCCAAAATTTAACAAAGGCGACTGTGTGGTCTGTCTCACAGTTGTCCAAAGTTTAACAAAGGCAATTGTGGGGTCCTGCATTTGAGGTGGAACAACCCCATGCTCCAGGACAGGCTGGGAGTGACCTGCTGGAAAGCAACTCAGGAGAGAAGGACCTGGGGGTCCTGGTGGACAACTTGTCCATAAACATGCAGGGCTCTTGTGGTTAAAAAGGTTGATGGTGTCCTTGGGTGCATTAGGAAGAACATTCCAACAGGATAAGGGAGCTGATCCTGCTCCTCTGCTCAGCCCTGGTGAGGCAGTCTGGAGTGTTGTGTTTGGTTCTAGGCTCCTCAGGAAAAGAGAGACATGGAGCTCCTGGAGCTGGTTCAGTGGAAGACTACAAAAATGATGAAGGGTCTGGATCACCCCTCTTATGAGAAAAGGGCCTGTTCAGCCTTGAGAAGAGACAACTGAGAGGGGAACTCACCAATGTCTGTCAGTACCTGAAGGGAGGGTGACAGAAGCACAGAGCCAGGCTCATCTCAGTAATGCCAAGTAATAGGACAAGAGGCAGTGGGCAGAACCCGATGCACAGGAGGTTCCACCTGCACATGAGGAAAAGCTTCACCGTGCAGGTGACCAAGAACTGGTACAGGTTGCCAAGAGAGGTCATGGAGTCTCCTTCCATGGAGATATTCAAAGTCATCGGGCACAATCCTCATGGTCTAGGGGACCCTGCTTGAGCAGTGAGGCTGGACGAGATGACTGCCAGTGGCTCCTTCCAATCTCATCCATTCTGTGAGTAAAATTCCAGGATAATGACATGGCACTCTTATACTAGCCATAGAAGCAGACTGAAGATGACAACCATGGCAGGTTGTGTGCTTCCTTTGGCAACAAAAGAGGTAAACAAGGGCATAGTCCTACACCTCTTTCTCTAAATCTATTTTCCTGCATACTAATCCTTCCATTTTCCACAGGCAGCTGGGTCCCAATACCCTCCCAGCATGTCAGAGCTGCAAGACTCTGATAGACTCTTTTCAGAAAAGCTCATCCTCTTTAGCAGCATATATGGAAACAGTGGCAACATGGAGGTGCATTTCACACAAGCAGCAGCAGGGAAGGCAGGACTGTCACTCCTCTTGCATGAAAGCCCTTTAGACCAAAGTCTTAAATAACAAAACAAGTTAACCTTCCAGCAAAAAAATAAAAATACACAATAAAAAACTCAACCACTGATGTAAAACAGACCCTCTATTTCTGTGCACAGGCTAGTCTTGCACCCAGGCATGAGATCTGTGTCCATATTGACATTGGTTTTACATTGCTGACCTTCCCACAAAGAGCATTGGAGTTCTATGTATAAAAAGCACTACAGGGACAAAGTATAACTTCAATAGTATTATAATCACAGCAGTAAGTCACAACTGATTCACACCAACGTGACTGTAAAATCCATTCTTTTAAGTTCCACAGTAAAATAGAAGACGAAGGTATTGCATATGAAACAGAAAGAATAATGAAACAGAAAGAATATAAAGTTGGGATGATTCAACAGCATTTTTAATTATAATCACCCATGGAGAAAGTCAGCAAGCAGATCCTCCAAAAAGGAGAACAAAAATCTACGTAGGATAGAAATATCTTGATTCCTAAATGGTGCTTTTTTTTTTCTTTAATTTTGTTTCTCCTTTCAGGTGAATTTTGAAAAGCCTCTTAATCTCCTGCTGGATTCCTCCACCAACAAAGTCACTGATGAGGAATTCATGAAGGATATACAAACAAACTAACTGGAGCATTTACAGAAATCTGCAAACTAGAGTCTGTAAAACAGCATTACTTCTACATCTAAGCCCTTTGTCCACATCCCATGGTTAAAAAGTTTGATGGAAGAAATCAGAACAATTACAGTGAAAAAATGTTTATCTGTACTTATGCCCTTAAGCGAAGCTGCAGCAAATACTGCCTGAAATTCTTCCTGAAAAGCTGACCACTTAACCCACTTTCTGAAAAGCCTGAAAACAAACAAGCAAAAAGCCAACAAGAAAATAAGACTTGAATGACCTGGATATGAGACATTTTCTAAGCTGGGAATACTAAATGTGAATTTGTAGACACTGGCAAGTGGAACTGGCAATGAAGACAGAGCAAATAAGATTTCTCAGAGAAAAGCCAATTCTCAGATCCCTAAAACTGACAAGACTTCTTACTTCATTCTCACTCAGAACAGGTGTTGCTCCTTTCTGCATTTTTATTTTTTCCTTCACTGTTTGATTTTGAATATTAGCTCCACTGCCAGCTTTCTTCATTCATAATTCATCCCTTACTGACAAGATTGAAGCAAAACCTTTTAAAAGGAGCTAGAGACTTACTGGTGTTTAGGCTATTCAGCTAAGATAAAGTCAGGTTTGAGAAGCAGATCCTACAGTTATTTCATTATTTGCAAAGGAAGATCATTCTACCAGGAGAGACTTCAAGGTCAACACAGATGTTTGTCATGATCCACCTAAGGCAGCCCCTGGCACAGTTTGGTTATTTCTGCAAACCCAAGTGCTCCCATGTGTAAATTTCTTTGCTTCTCACAAATTTTAAAAAGTCCAGCTTGGGGCTCCGAAAAGACAACTTCTGAACACTGGCTACATCAACAGCACTCATTTACCCTCACAGGAATGCATTTTATCCCAAGATTGCTATTCTCACTTGCTTTGCTTACATTTAATAATTGTTACCAGTGCAACTGTATTAGCAAACAACACCTCTGCAAGGTCTTAAAATAAGCAGATCCTCAAACACAATTTTTCCCCACAAGCCTTTTTAAGAAGGGCACTTAGCTCCATCTGCTGGATTTAGACAATTTCTCTCTGAGGCTGAAGACCACACAACAGAAATGGATTTCTTTTCCATTTGTTATACATCTTATATGCCTAAAACATATAAGGAATCCAAGCTGCTGCTAAATAAATACCTCCTCAAGTGCTATAAAGGCATCACTCCTACCTGAAGGTCCATTAACACATCTCATTAATGCCCTTAGGGGCAGCGACATCCATCCTTTGCACACCTGTCTCCAACTTAGTAGTAATTTCTTGTATTTTGCCCTGTTTGCTATGCTAATTATAAACCCAGAGGCCAGGGGTCACTACTGAAGCTAGGCTGTCCAACTAGATTTAATTAAGTATTTCAAACATCTAAGCAAAAATCTCTGGAGGAAAAAAAAAGCCTGACTAGTAAATATAAACATGATCTTTCAATCTGAACCTGTAATACCATAAAATCCCACCCACTAATAATACTGGTGTGTCATTAGAAATCTTAGAAATGGGTATTTTGCAGCTGATTCTCTTAATAAAGGAATATCCTTATTTAAAGAAAACATCTTACAATGAGTTTAGAGGTTCCTAAATATATATTCATCATTGTTTCTTCCCTTGGTATGCACTGTTTCAGCTCATCAAATACTTCTAAGGAATAGCCAGAATGGCATAGAGATATGTAAAATTTCATTAAAATATATTTTTAAAAAGCTATTTACAGTTATAACATTTTAAATCAGAAAAAAAATTAGAGGGGAAAAAAGCATAAAAATATTTTTACCATCTGTCTGAGGTGACTAGTGTAACTAATATATGGCTTACCTGTGTCAATGAACCAATAAGAATTGCATCAATAAAGCCTTTAAAAAAACTCAACCAAAAAAAAAAAAAAACACCAAAACAATATACCAAACAAACACCTCTATACCCTATTCTTCTTATAGGCCTAATTCTTACATTATTTTTATAAGCGTATTTTCATTTATCTTAATGAAGCATGGCTAAATTTACACTGGAGTAATTTAAAGCAGAGCAGGGACTGCATGCCTGCAGACTGAGCCCTCTGTGTACTTTGGTGGGATTTTGTTCATCTGAGCACAGGCACAAAATGTTTTTATGGCACAGTAGGTATTTCAGTGGAAAAAGAAAACTATCTGAAACATTTTGGCTGTCAGTCACCTACCTCTGGCTATTTGTTACACTTTCTTTCCCTTGAGCCAGTCACCAGAGGAGATACTGACTTTTCTTACAATCTCTCCTCCTGAACAAGATATATTGAAACAGCTATTTAGTACACAGAGAGCAAATCCAGGGGAAACAAACATTTTCCTCTTCCTATACTGTACAGAATTTTTAATGCAAATAAATCTGAGATACATCTATTTTCCCAAAATAGGAGGGGATTTTTTTTTGCTTGTTTGTTTGAGGGTTATTTATTTTAATTAAAATAAAAATAAAAGCTGTGTGGTTTGTAACTACATTTCAGAAGTCCTCTGCTGCCCTCATGTGTTTCACGGGCAAAGTAACCCTTGCAGTCTACAAAGAAACCAAAACGGCTCCTCCAGTCAGGATTACTTCTGTTTGAAAACAGCATAGCCTATACAAATAATAACCGAAAAATAGCTGAAAGTTTATGTCTTTTTTCTATTAAAGCTAGGTTGGCTTGTGTAAAATTTAACGACTATATATTAAAAATAAGAAAAAGTATTCAGCTTAAGATAATCATAATCCTGGAACAACAGATTTCAAGGGCAACAGGCCAATTTAGAGAGTGTTGATCATGTTCGACTAATGGAAAATCTTAAATTTTTAATGAAAAGTATGTTTTAAAATAAAGCATAATTTCAACATCTTTCTGTTGCTTGCACCAACTGGCAAAGTAAGTTCTTTCCTGTTCCATTCTACTGCACCATAGAGAATAAAACCATGTGACTGCTGCATTAAGGCTGCTGTTCCTTCCACAACCAGTACATCCAAAGCTATGGTGATCACAGCAAGCTGTCCTTTGACACTCCTGCCAGACACTACACCCTGCACTTCTCACGAGGGCCTCAGTGCTCAGTCACAGTTCAATGGAATTTGCCTCCAAATTTGGCTGCTGAGGTTCAAACCATCCTTACAAAGGTGTCACCGTTCAGTTCTTATGTCATCCTATTCAGTCTCTATGCTGATCCCAGACCTCAATCTGTCAAGATGAATTTGTAATAAATTGTAATAACATCTCCAGCGCCAATCCTGGGTTTACAATGATGAACCGTGTCAGAATAACCAATAAAATCTGCCCTGCTAACAAGCTCTTCCATACACTGGCTATAAGCCATAAATAGCCTTCTCTGTAACAAAACCAGTGGCAATTCAGCTAATTCCATGGGAGGAGGGCAAAGGCAAAGCTGGATTGTGATCCCGACACATTTGTTCCCCAAGCACAGTGCTACCAGGTGTGCTACTGGCACCACAGGACAGGACACCTGTGTTAACTAGAGGCTACGTGGGGGTAAAGCAGCAGAGAGAACTGAAACATACAGCAGGTTTAAAGCACTCAAAGATACTATTTACGGGCACTGCATAAAAATGCCTGGTGATGGAAATTAACTAAGAGGGCGCTACTAATTCGTAGTGGCCTACTGGAGCTTTTAAAAGCTGAACACTGACCTGCTTACCCAAGTACCAGCATGACCAGTCTCTGAGGAAAGTCATGGTTTCTCTCCGTGAGTTCTTTCAGCACCAGCTCTCTCACTGGGACGCAGGGGCTGCGGGCACCGCTGGGCAGCACCGGGCAGCTCTGCATTGCCCGCCCGTGCCTTCCCTTGCTAAAGCCTTTAACCTGCATTGCTGCTGCTTCCCTCTCCTACTGGCAGCCCAGCTTGCAGGTACCAGCTGACTCGGACCTGACTCAGGTACCAGTCTCTCGGAGAAGGTTTTTATAACCTGGCAAATACCTGAACGCTCAGCATCCCTTCGCCCCTCCCTGGCAGCCCTGAGCGCCTGGCTCCCACACGGAAAACACCGCTGGAAACACGGCTCTGCCCAGGCGCTGCTGAGCGCTCTGGAGCACAGCTCGGACTGGGCGCCATCCCCCAGAGCCTCCAGGAGAAGGATCCGCAGGAACGCTCCCAGCCCCGTGCGGCGGTGCGGGATCGGCGGGGCGGTGCGAGGCGGCCCGGCCCTCCTTCATGCCCCGCCTGGGCCCGCCCAGCCCGCCGGCCCCGCGGGAAGCGGCAGCGGGGACAGCCTCCGGCCGCGGGCTGGGAAGGAAGCAGGGTTCGGCCCCCTTCCCGCTCGGAACCCGTCGGACCTCAGCTCCGCGGGCGGGGTGCGTGCCCGGGCCCGGCCCGCCATGGCACGGCGGCCGATGGCAGTGCTGGCGCTGCTGCTGTGCCTGCTGCAGCCGGGCAGTGCCGCCCTCACGGGCACCCGGCTGCGGGATGGCGGCGGCGGCAGGGAGCGAGAGGGAGCGGCGGCGGCTCTGCGGGTAGGTGCCCCAGCCAGCGCTGCCCTCGCCATCCGCGCTGCGGGGCTGGGGCGGGCTCTGCGGCCGGCTGGGGCAGGCCGGAGGCGGGGGCAGGCGGAGCGCCCCTCCCGCAGGCCCGGACGCGCCCCCCGTGCCGCTCCCGCGGGTCACCGCCGGCGGCCGGAGCGGCTGCCCAGCCACATCGGGCCGCCGGGGGAGGCGGGCAGGCCTCTATGTCATGGTGCTGTTCTTTGGCTTCGTGAAGTGATGGGGTTAACTCGTATCTGGAGACGTTTTTGCATATCTGTCAACCACAAGGTTTGTTGTGCTGTCAGAGAAGGACATCAGATGAGTTTGACGCAACTTGTTCTGTTTTGTCTGTTTCATGTCAATTTTTTGCATTTAATAAATGCTTTTTTGGTATCTATTGGAGTTGAAATTAGCGTAATGGCTTTCCTATTGCTAGGGATACAGCATGAATTTGAGGTGAACAGTTTTTGTTATCCAATTTCATGTTTACTGATAGTAACCTTTTTTTTTCTGCTTTTGCAGTTTTGTCCCTGCTGCTAACCTAATAATGCCCACAATTTTTTTTTTATTCCTTCAGGAAAGCGCCAAAAGAATTAGATTACTGAATTCATTATCAAAAGATAATACGACTGCTGTCTATGGAATAAATCAGTTTTCTCACCTGTTTCCTGAAGAGTTCAAAGGTACATTTTCTGGTTTTTTAATGCCTTTTCTGTCACTTTTTAATTCTTTCCCAGAACCTTGTGTCTTTCACACTTACAGATTCTTCCTGTGCTGATAGTCAGCTAATTTACAATGGCTGGTTCCAAACTGTAAGTACTTCTGGAGGATACAACAATCCTCTTTGTGTTCTGTAGTCTTGCAAGGTTGAATTACCCACAGCCTGAATATGTTTTAGTATTCAGGCAGTTCTGGTTTTCCTTCTTTCTTCTCACTGCTCTTTAAACTTTCTTCAATTACAACAGAAGAAAGGAAGATACACAAGGTTCTTCCTTTTTGAAAAGGAAGATACAGAAGGTTCTGCAGTAAGTTCATATTCCCTGCCCCAGCACAAAGTTGACCACAGTCCAAACAATGCTTCAAGGTCCATGGCTGCATAATGATAGCTGGAGCTTTCTCAAGCAATACTTAATTTTTTTTATCTTAAAAGACTTGTATAATACCTTCCCTTCTTGCTGTTATGTCTGTTGTAACATTTTCTATTCATCAGAGGATTTAACATCTTGCTTTAATTTTAAATAATTAAACAACATTTTTTAGTGAAAACCTAGCAACTTTAAGGTATTTCAGAATCTTTATTCTCCTCTTATTTTCCCCTTGTACATGGGGAAAAGTACTTTTAAGTAAGTAAAATGTTTTGGAAATTTTCACATAAAATTTGTTTCATGGAGTGGTTATGGTTATTCTTCAGCTTCAGAAAATCTTTACACTTTCTACCCACATTCCCTACACAGAGTATTTCTGTTCTTTCTGAAACTGTAGCAATACTTACATTCATTCTGGAGCATAATGATTGTTTTAAAATACATGAATTTTCTATGGATTTTAGAATGAGATACAATCTTGTAGTTGCAACTGTGGATCAAAGTTCTAGTAAAGTAGTTGTTCATGGGATTATTTTTTTTTGTTGTTCATAGATTTAAAGATGTTTGTGTTCTGTGTTTAGCTATTTACTTGAGAAGCATGCCTCACAAACTTCCCAGATACATAAAAGTGCCAAATGGGAAGGAAAAGCCTCTGCCAAAGAAGTTTGACTGGAGGGACAAGAAAGTCATTGCAGAAGTGAGAAATCAGCAGACAGTAAGTCCTGGTGTTTTCCCTTCCTGGTTCTCAGCAGTGGGCTGTAGAGCAGAGGGGAGGTTTTGCAGGGACCAGCTCTGCCTGGAGGCTCCTTGGAGCATGGGCACAGGAGTGGCCAGCTGAACAGACACAAAGTCATGTAGCATCTTATACAAGGAGGTATTAGGCTTAAAAGAATGAGGTGTAGGAGTTGTGCATTTAGAAACTGTAATATTCTTTTTTATCTAGTTAAGTGAATCTCCAAATGTTTTGCACCATGTGTGTTTTGTATTTTTCTGAAGGAACCGAGGTTAAGTTCGGTACTTGGTCTCATCCCACCTGGAGAAGTGTAGATCCTTTCCTGTTGTTTTCCTCCCATGACTGAATCCCCTTGGCTGGTGAACACCCACATCCTTACCAGTGAATTCCTCAGAGGATGCATTCATGATAGGAAAGTACCAGACCCCACACTATTACAGTTTATTCCAAAGTGCTTATGGGCACTGGTAAGAAACAAGGTACTCAACCCCCAGTGTATCCTTTCCATGCTTCACGTAGGACCTCGTGAGGAATAAATTTCTGCTGCTTATTTTAAATGTCACAGTTCAAAGAGCCTAGAATTGCAGCATAGATTGCTATTGTCTAAGATTTTTTTCTATTATGTTTCATTTCACTTCACCATTTCTTAAACTGCAATCTGTTTCTACAAAATTCTAGAAAAACTTACTAATGTGGTCAAAAACTAATTTCACCCTGAGACCACATATCTCACAGTAAAAGCATCCTCAGACCTATCATCAAGAACAAAAATTCATCAGGAAAGAGTCCTTAAAATATGACAACCATAATGCATTTCTAGCATTCAGAGAGCAATATAGGGGGAAAAAAACAGTTCAGCATTTTAAATGGATGATAACATTTCTTTATAATTGCCTTAAAAACAGAGTTCAACATGATGTATTAAATGAAGAGCATTGGAAGACTCTTTTGCCTCTTTTTTTCATACCAGGCTTCAAAACCAAAGCTGACTTTTGCTTTCTCTGCCATTTCCCTTTTGTCTCTATCAGTGTGGAGGCTGCTGGGCTTTCAGCGTGGTAGGTGGCATAGAGTCTGCCTATGCAATTAAAAGAAACACCCTGGAAGAGCTCAGTGTGCAGCAAGTTATTGACTGCTCATACAATAACTACGGCTGCAGCGGGGGATCCACTGTTAGCGCTTTGAGCTGGCTGAACCAGGTTTGAAACTCTTTGTAAAAATCCCAAAAGGCTCCATATCAGCTTCTCTATTAGCATTCTTATTTACTGGAAAAAAACTGATGGGAAAAGTGAAATGTACAGGGTTTTTTTTTAATGACGTGTGTGTACATATATGCATACACATATGTGGTTGTGTATATGTATATATGCTTATTTATTTACTTTGGAACCAGGAGAGAATTAGTTCAAGCAGAATTGAAATTTGATTGGAACTTTATGGTCCATACATGTTCTTGTGAACTTAACAAATCAGTCCACAGGGGTTGAAAATAATGTTCCTGAATTCATTTGCAGGCATACAGTACCAGTGTAGACAGAGCCACCTATGCATATGGCATTTTGTAGATTTAAAGCACCAGTATCTGGGGAAAAGGAAGGATCCTAAAATTTTTTGTTTTCAAATTTCAGTAGTTTCTCTTGCAAACACTGTAAAATTATGTACAAGTGTGTGTGGAAAACCTCAGAATAAAATGAACGGCTTTTCCTTTTGTTTTCCTTGAAGACCAGAACATTGAAAATGCATTCAAAATTTCTACTTCAGTTGTTGCTAAAATATTTCATTTCATTCAAAATTCAAAATGTGTGTTCATAACATAGGTACACAGAAACATTTTAATATCTTTGAAATAAAAAATACTCTCTCAGATTGAATTACAAAAATTTAAAAGAATTCTTTCTTTTTTTGAATTTAAAAATACCTCAGAATTTAAGGAAACGTAATTCTACCCCTGAAGAGTAATATACCCATGGCTAATAATAGCCTAGATCGCTTGTATAAGTTTGAATATCAAGAACAACAGAGGATACTCACCTTTATTCCTCTGAAGGAAAATTCCCTCTTGGCAGCAGAGGAACCACAAATGAATTAGGCTGAAGAAGTCACTGTCATAAATATGCTGCACTCCAGAAAACACGAAAAACATAAAAGGCTGATGCATACATCATGTACTAGCATGAGAATTGCATGCTAAGAAGAGAATTGGACTTTACAGTATTTTATATAACTTTTTGGGATAATTGTGCTTCTTTAACTGTCCCAAGGAGAATATAATTTTGTGTGTGGAAGTCATTTGATGAGAGTGAATAGTTCATGAATGAACTGAATGAGTATCTGTGTCTTGAAATTGACAGGACTGCTTATGAGGATAACTTAAACCATGCCTTTTAAATTTAGTTTCTTATTTAAAGATTTCTGAATCCCTTCTGAAGCTCAGTGAACAAGGAAACTAGAGATAGTAAATAGTTATTTCACAATGTGTGACATTCTTACTTCTAATCTTACCCAGTACACACTGAATTTTGAGTGGGTTATGTGGTCATTCTCCATATGTTTTGAGGTGCGTAGAAGTAAAGTCAAATACATTAATTTCTTGCTCAATTACCTTCTTGCAGACCAAAGTAAAACTCGTGAGAGATTCAGAGTACACTTTCAAAGCTCAGACAGGACTGTGTCATTATTTTGATCGCTCAGACTTTGGAGTTTCAATAACAGGATTTGCTGCATATGACTTCAGGTAGCTATTATTCTTTTCTTTCACTGTCCTTTTCCTTCTGTGTTCAGCAATCATGGAGTTAGGTGGAGTGAACAGTGCATTGACCAGGCAAAGGTTGGGAGGTTGATTGCATCAGTTCTGATGCTGTGTGCTGGAGAAGGATTAATGCATAACATCTTTGAGAGTTAAGGCTTGCCACAATGGATCCACTCAACACTGCCATCACTAAGCCTGTTCAAATGAGAAGGCTTGAAATTGGGTCTTTTAAATTAGCTATAAACTAGAACATAGTCAATTGCAGTTTTTAATATATGAACATTACACTGCTTTTGTCAGAAACAGTAAATCCTACCAATAGTAATTGGAATTTATTGAAAAAAATCAGAAGCATTCAACTACTTCAGTATTCATGCATTTACATATCTACCCACATCCTCTCCAGTGCATGACTTTAGAAACAGTGTTGCCAACTGAACTCTGTAAAAACTTCAGCTTTTTAGGTTTCTGTGTGAAGAAACTTAATTTCTAACTTTTATCAATACAGTACAGCTACTGAATAAAGAAAAGAAGTATTACTCTGACTAGGAATTGTGTTACTTCTAGATATAAGTAACAAAAATCAATCATATCTTTGCCAGTCTGTATTTGCCAAATTTCATTAATGCACATATTTTCAGTGATGAAAATTTCCTGCTCCAGATAAATAAAACTGTGTGAGGGTGCTAATGATAAATGTCTGATAGTGGAAATGTCCTGTGTTTTGATATGTTTGAGACACATACTTTAGTGCATTATTATGTTAAGAGGTACTTCTGTAGATTTAAAAAATGGTGGGAAATTCTGATACAGAATAATGGTTTGTTCAAAGCTGGTTTTGATTGAGATGAGTGATGTACAAAAAGTATGAAGTGCTCTCCACTGCCACTGGCTTGGCCTAGAAACCTTCTGCTTTTTAACAGCATTATGTGTTTGGATCTACACCTGTCCTATAGTTTGTGTGTCCTATATTTGTATCACTGTGTTGTAGTATATGAAATACATAATTACTGGTGTGTGTTACATGATGTATAGAACTTGGAGGAAAGAGTTTAATTATTTGATTTTTAAACTGTTCTTAACAAATAGATTACAATCACTCTAATCACTTTAGTGTGCTAACTTAAGTAACTTGGTATTTTTACTCACTTCTTTTGCAGTGGTCAAGAAGAGGAAATGATGAGGATGCTTGTCAGCTGGGGCCCTTTGGCAGTGACAGTCGATGCTGTTAGCTGGCAGGATTATCTCGGTGGAATCATACAATATCACTGCTCCAGTGGAAGAGCAAACCATGCTGTTCTTATCACTGGTTTTGACAGAACAGGTGCGTTTCCACCAGCTGAACTTCAGCACAGTAGGTTTCTTTGACTTGCAACTTGTCTTTTGTGGGATAAGTGATTAAAATCCAGAACTCAGTTTTCTGCTGGAAGCTGTTGGGTTTGATGTCACATCAGTTCTGGAAGCTCTCAGAAGATCACATCATCTTCACATCAGCAGGAAAAAAAACTCTTTTTGTCATTGCTTCTTCAGTTCTGTGGGACTTCATCCTTGTAAAGTCAAGACCATGGCTGTGTGTGTCTTTATGCTAGAAGAGCCCATATCCAGTCTTCCCATACCAGAATATTAGCTCTGTTATCTATGTGAACAACAGTAGGTTTCACTGGCCTGTATCATCCATTCATCAGAAACTGTGAGATACTGAAATGTTAATTAACTCTGTGGAGTGTTAGGAGGCTAAAACTTCCCAAGTCTCATGTTGTCTCTTGTTCATGAAATGTCTCTTCCAGGCAGCATTCCTTACTGGATTGTGCAGAACTCTTGGGGGCCAACGTGGGGAATAGATGGCTATGTTCGTGTTAAGATGGGCAGCAATGTCTGTGGTAAGTCTGACAAAAAGTAAGTGGTAAAGGCCATGGGCTGGAATATGTTTCTCAATGGCTGTAACAAATTAATTATCATCATAGTATTATATATAGAATAAAAATATAATGGGATCCTCAGAGAGGCAGTACAATTATTGCTGTGCTTTAAAAGAGGTTAAATGAGTCCAGATGGAAAAATAAATGAAGTGGTTGCTAGTTCAACCAAGGCATGTAGTTGAATGATTGAAAAACACCATGTAAAGGCAAAGCTGTATAAGACAAAACAAATAATCAAAGTACTCTTGTCCCTTACCATGCAGAGGTAATGGCACTGTAAAATATCCAGCCATGTGTGATGGTTGTAGGTGAGTGCCATCGCTGTACTCCCTGTAGGTAAAACAGCTGCTGTCCTTGTCTGGTGGGTGCCAGTATCTCTGGCAAACAAATATGAAAAGTTAATCTACCTGGGAATTGTGTATCCTGCTCGTAGCTTTTCTTCTAGGACAGAGATATATCCTTTTAGTGCTAGTTCAATCTCCTACCCTATTGTTGTTTGCATGAATTTTTTCTTTGTGTTTGAAGGATTCCTATAGCATTAAATACCCAGTTTCTGCTAGATATGGAGGTAAGGCAAATCAAGCTCTGGTTTATTATCAGATTGCTGAGCCAAATTGGTGGGATGGTTCCACTAGACAGGAAGTATTGTGTATGCATTGTAATTTTATGTGTTAGAGTAACCCATTGGCTTTCCCTTCCATGTGTGTTTCACAGCAGCTCTCAGTCATTGCAGGAGGTGTTGGATTATCTAAATCTTCTGCACATAAAGAATAGGCAATATTCAGTTTGCCTGCACTTAGTAAAGATCAGAGCAATGTATCCAATCATAGCTTTCTCATGTTACTGAATGTTTGTTCTTACTGTTGTTGTAGAAACAGTTTGGAAAGAGAAATTTAGAAATAGTGATGCAGCAAATCAATTATAGAGATGGCAGAGAGAACAGATGTGTTATTTTCAAAAAGCAGGATCTTTAACATTTTCTGTAGTGTACCACACAAGAACAATCCAGCAAAGACAGTAGTTCCTCCAGAGATGATGTCTCCTCATTAAGAGGTGCTCTGAAACCACCAGGATATAAAATTTTGAACATTAAAGCAGAGGAAGTAGGAGATTAGGTTTCAACTATATATGCCAGGAAAGGAAGAAATAAAAGTGTTGCAGATGATTCCCTGGATTCCTGCTGTCATGGCATGGAGGGGAGAGGGCATTATATGAACATGATTTCTGAAAAGTCTCCACTTTAGTATTTATTAAAACAAAATTTTATGTCATTTCTAGGTATAGCAGATACAGTTTCAGCAGTATTTGTTTGACATTCCTGTGAGCCTCTACAACTGGTCAAAGACTGTATATGAAGATGGAATTCAAAACACCATTTCCATATATAAGAAATGGCTTTAGGGGCAATTCCTCCAACTCCCAGCTGAAGATTTTAAAAATGCTTTTATTTTGAATTTGTATTGAATGCCAAATTTCTCATGGAGTAAGAAGACTCATCTGCAGAGGGCACAAATAGACACTACAAAGATGGACTGAAGCCTCAAATGTAAGCTTTATCCAGGTGTTGAATAGTACTCCATAGAAAATTCTTAAAAGAAATGATGACAAGTAAGAAGGAATTTGGATCAAAAAAATCAATAGTGTAAGAGTATATATGACATTATTTAAATGTAAGAAGAATCATGAGTAACAGTTTAAAAGTCAGCAATTACAGAATATATCCAATAGAGTGAGTGTTAAATAGCCCTCACTAATTGAATTCAGAGGTGGGACTTTTTGGTAATAAAAAGGTGTTCCAGCTTTGCTGAGCTGTGAAACTGCCGCTGTGGGCAAATGTAACTAGAACTCAGAATGAAATATGTAATTCTAAAATGCTCTGAATTTTTCACCTCAAATGCTTTACCTGTATCTTTTAAGAAGGCCTACTATGAAAAGTATTAAAGCAGTTCTGTAATTTTTTGCACTCAATTACTGTACCATGTTTTTAGATTAGTTTTTTATAACTTTTATGACAAATGCAACAAGTATTTATAATTGTACATTGTTAGTGTTGCTGTTTTATTCCTTCTAATTGTTAATATTTTAAATGAAAGGAAGACAAAGTGTAATGTTTCTTTACTTCAGGTTTTGCTACTTGCTGAATTTTCTTGGCTGAAAACTTCAGTTTTAAAAAATGTGAAGTCTTCTGTGCTCCTGAGTGTTGTGTAGTCTGGCCTTGCCTGAGTGGCTTACAGACAAAGATACCACAGTTCCATAACTGGAAAACAAAGTCCCTAATGGGCACAGATATGAGTAATGTAGTCACAGCAATAGGAAACACAGATGTGCCTCCAGTGTTTTTGAGGTGCTACTGACAGGTATAAGTACCTGAAGTACTGTGGTAGAGGGAACTTAACAGAAATTCCAGCCTACAGTGTTTGTTTCTTTCCAAAGGAAGCACTTAAAAAGACAAAAGTCCATTTAATAAGATGGCACTGCTTTATCAATATTCTATAACCAAAGTTGCCTTTTATTGTATACCAGTTTGAATAAAAATCACTTTAAATGCCTGTCGTACTCTTGTTTGAACTTTATAGTTTGCTTTAGAAGGAGACCTAACAAAAGATGAGCTTTAATACTGCTTTATTTGGAATGCAAAGTAAGTACTTATATCTTCTATTTTTAACAGTATTTCTGTGTAAGGCATTTACATTCACATGTAAAGAGATAGCAACATGATCCTTGATGTATTATAAGTTCAGGATGGTTTGGTTTCTGTAGATTCAGGACTTACTTTTTTGAATCTAGCTTTTGAAACTTTTAACCCAAAATTCCTTTTGAAATTGCACTAGAGCTCAGAAACGAATATTCTTCTGAAGGTGATGAGATTGATTATATCCTTAAGTAGTCATAAATTAGTAGCAGCCATTAGGCAAGCAAGCAGATACAAAAATATGTACAAATAAGTAATGATCATAGTTACTGTGTGTAATTTTCTCCCTTTCTCTAGGAGCAGGCTTTAAGAAGCCAGCCAAGAGTTAAATTTTCCCTGGGTTTAATTGGGGTATCATTTTACTCTTAACATAGGCTAACTCAATACAGATTTATTTTCTCTACAAGCAATTAATTTCTTCCACAGGACAATTGTACTATTCACAAAGCTTTCATACATAAATACATATTTACACACCCACAATCTTGGTGGGAATGGCTGGGAGCACCACTGAAGGTGAAAGTCAGGAGGTTGTTCACAGCAACAGCCTAGAAAGGCAGGTTAGTCAGAGTCATCACTGCTGAAGTAGGAGCTGTCACAGTATTCTGCTGTGTAAAGGAATTTATGAATGCTTGGGTTCATCTTTGGTATCCAGTGTCTTGGCACTAGAAATGTTGAAAGATTGAACAAATCCACAAACACCTTGTATCTGTCACTGAAAAAGACAATTGGAACAATAATTCCATCAGTATAGAAGGCCATAATTTCTAAATCCTCAGTAATCAATCTTTCTAATGCAAATAACAAGATTCCTTGCAGTAACCCTCCTGAATGTTACAGAGCAAGAATCCAGTCCTTACTTCCTAGGGCATAGCAGATTAGGCTTAATAGGGATCTATAGTAACATCTTTCTTCTGAAAATCCAGAGTCCATAGGGTGTGATCTCTAGCAGCATTTATCTAGCAACAATTATGTTAACCTGAAATGAAGGTAGAGTGGGAGAGCTTTCTAAGAAAGACCATGGGCATTCAATCCTCAACATCAGTCTAACATCTGCTTTCTGCTCTCCCCTCTGTTCCATTGGTTGTGGTAGGAGTTGCTCACAGCACCACGTGAGCAAACCTCAAAGAAGATCCTCTTTTAAGGAGGTTGTGCAATTAGAGGTCATGCTAAGGAATAAACAAACTGTCACACAGTAGCTGGGGCTCACTTCCAGTCTCATTAACTTGGGCTAGCTGGCACACCAACTGAACAATGCAGGGATCACAGTATTGCTGTCACTGTAATGCCTTGACTGAGAATCACAGATGCCATGAGTGATCAAAAGGGACCTTTTTGCCCTAGAAGACTTGGAACTTATATGTCACTGATAAATAAATGTACAACAACCAAGGGGAGATGTGCAAGTGTCCCAGAAGAGAGTCAGCAGCCCTTTGGCCTTCAGTGAGCCATCTAAATTATGTCTCCCAGCATTAGAGTATTTATGAACTGCATTGTTGCAGGTACAGGGGAAACACATTATTTGTACCTCACTGTTGAGCGCAAGTAGTGGTAGCCTGATGAGCCTCCAGTGCCAGCCTTGCCACCAATCATTCTGTGCACCAAACAGACATGGTTATCTAAATGATACAACAGGAGAAAATAGCACATGTTCAGTACTTAAATATAAATAAAGGGTCACACTTATTGAAGGTCATTCAGAGATCTTTACAGGGATACAGAACACTTAGGTCTTCAGCAATGCAGGAGTTAATTCTACCATTCTTCAGTCAATTATATAAAATTATTTTTAATTCAGAATGAACACACTAATTATTACACGTTACTATGCTCTGAATACAGAATTATACATTCACTTATGTATAGATATGGAAGGAGGCAGATGGAATGTTTGCATATAAAGACATATCATTATGACTTTTTGAGATAGATTGAAGAATAGATCTCTGTCTCTTAAGTAAGATAGTACACTTAAAACAGGTCAGAGAAGTGGTAGCTATACCCATATATATCTAATAATCACAGAAGTAGCTTTTTATCTTTCCTCTTGGCTGAAGTACAAACAAAAAGAGTCATTCCTAATGCATGAACTCCAATTCTAAGACTGGGTGTAACTCAGAGGCAGAACAATTTATTTGCATCTAGAAGAGAGAGTGTCACAGTGAAAAAAGTCAAAACTTACATCTCCATTTAGTCATGAGCACATCGAGATCCATAAGGGAGGTAAGAAGCTGAAATGGAACCTGGAAACGAGGCTCCTCCCTGTGAAAATGAAAGAGAAGACAGTCAGACCTCTCAGCATAAGCTGTATTTTTCAAAGTTGCATTTCACCAGTGCTTAGCGACTTAAAGCATGCTTTTCCTAAATTGATACTGGAATATCACCAGATATTTTAACAAATACTTCTGCTGTGTACATCTTGATCTGCCCCTTTATTTTTGAACTCAGAAAAGGACTCCAGATCTTTCTAGGACAGGTAGAACAAGGCATTTACTAGTTACAATCTGAGAAGCAGCATCTGGTCAAGGTGCCCAGAGGGAATGTGCAACCTCCCATCCTTGAAGATATTCAGAACTCATCAGGACATGGCCCTGAGCAGCCTGGTCTGACCTTTGAGCTGTATCTGACTCATCAGGGTTCCTGTGGAGGGCTGAAATAGATTGCTTCCTGCAGCCCATTCCAGCCTAACTAAACCTGTGCTGCTGTTCTCAACCTTCACCTCTCTCCTGCCAGTCACCATCAAAGACACAACATCACCTGTAGAAGTAGATCATCAAGGCCCCCTTCAGTGCTTTGTAGGACAGTCTCCTCTCTCCTGCAAAATACAAGTGTCCTCAGTTGGTTGCTCATTCTCCTGCAACTTCAGGGCTATAACAAGCATTTATAAATAACATGTATAAAACATACAAAGTACATATTCACATTTTATTATGGTAATAAAATCTACCTTTACTGAGCAGATGTTCATGGCGTTTTTCATCAAATAATGAAAGTAATGTGTCTCTCTGCTTTTGGAATTCAGACAATAAGTCATCTTTTTCTTCTGATTCTGCTTTGGCCTTTGGTATTTAAAACAAAGACAAGCTTTAGAATTCAACAGGGAAAATTAAGCACTTGAATGACTCATTTTGCAACTTTTATTTAAATAAATACTCTGAAGTTTGAATCTTAGATGTAAGAACTGTATTTTCAAATAAGATACATGAGTCACTGTCCTTTGAAAAGTATAATTACCAAGAAATGTACAATTAAATAGATTCCAACACAACCCAGAGAAATGAATATTCAAACAAACTGGCAATTTATTGCATTTCTTGGTCTAGAGGCCTTAAAAATTGTTTGAAGTCTGATTTATTTGTTTTCAAGGCAAAAAAATTACATCCTTGCAGAGTGGTGGCCAAGAAAATTGTAAATAATAAAGTTTAGATAAGTTAGAAAGACATAAACAAATATTCTCAGGAAGTTGATAAATTCTTATTATTTTTTTCATTAAAAATGAAAATATTAAAAAATGTTATTTAAAGCTGCAGGTCTTGAAATAGTCAGGGATTTTCTGATGCTTATTTGCCATTGCAATTCAAATGATCACATAGCAGCAAATTGCCATATACTGTTAAACAGAAATGGGCTCTTAATAGGGCCATTCCATATCCACAGCTCAGGAGCCCAAACTTCATATTCACTTTATATTGTAGATGCAAGTACTAATGAATAGTGAAGTTGTAGTTTCAGTAAAATCAAATTCAGCCCTTCCATTGATACTAATCCATCCCTTTTGCAATCCTGATCATCCATGTATCTCATGCTTTAAATCATCTCAGATGTCAAATTAAAAAAATATTCCTATTTCCTGAAGAATTTGCATTTTTTTCTGCTTCTTGCAGAAAAAGACTAATGAAGATTAAGTGAAGTGAGTGAGAAACTTTGAATAAGCCAAAAGTTAAATTTATGTCACAATGTCATTTTGCCAGATGTCTTTGCCTATAGTTAGTTCAAGAGTAAACTGATACCTGTATCAAGGCAAATTCCTCTTCTAGGCCTTTTAAAACATTCTCTTCAAATTGTCCCCAGAAATCAAATTCTTCTGAGTCAAGTCCCGGAGTTCTTTCCAGCCATGCCTTTAATAATAATAGCATTAGTGGTAGTAATGATAATATATTCAAACAATAGCAATGCAACTGCATTATCCTAGAATTACAAGTTACAGCAACATAAATTCTACTGCTACAATTCTGGTTTAGCAATAAGCACATCTACAGTATCCTGTAGAAGTGCTTAGTGCTAAATTCAGCATGTCCATGTGGATGATGTACACCTGCATAATGGTGCCATACCAAGCCCATCAGGTTCCAGGTTGCATGGACAAGGTTGGAAGACAGAAGCTGTCTCATTCTAAGGATATCTTTAAAACAAACTACAGAAAAACAAACCTTATTCCACATATATATAAGATAAGAGTAATGATAAGTCTCAGAAGGAAGACAGAGCCATCTATAGTTTTTAACCTCTCTAATAGCCATCACTACCAGTGGGACTATTTTTAAAATTCTCCTCCCAAACGGGCTTATAGTCACAAAAAGCAATGCAAGTGAAACAGTGCATCTACATTCTTAGCTCACACTTCCACAATGCTATTTATCAGTTTAACGGCCAGAATTTTCAGATGAAAGCAAGATGCTGTGAAAAATCAGTTGGTTTACTAACAATTAACTCTCTTTCATGCCAAATTTGTCAAGAATCCAAAACACAATTGACAGAGAATTTGCCAACATGCTTGTTTCTCTTAAGGTAGGAGAATTTGTCACTGAGACTAATGAAGGACATTCTTGGGAGATGGGGAAAACGAGGCAAGGTCCAAGACAGACATGTTACCTCCACAAGTTGCAGTAGTGTTGGTTCTTGCTCTGACTGAAGCAGCAGTTCATGATCCTGTCCCTTGAAGTTATCACGGTAATGCCTTCTGTTATAAGGGACTCTCAGGCTTTGGGGAACTCCAATCTTGTTCTCCAGCAAGCGAAACTGCAGGCTCTGAAAACCTGAGGCTGGGCTTAGGTAGTACCTTTGGGAACAGAAGAAAAGAAGATATAAAAATGCAGGATGTTATTTTACAATGGTGGATTTCTCTTGTTCTCTAAAAGTTTTGTTCTCTAAAAACCCCCCATATTTCACATCTGAAGAATATCAAATAGCTATCTGAGGACTTTTTTATATGACTGCACTTAGGAAAAGGAAAAAAGAACCAAGCAATTTCAATGCAACTACAGTGCAATTATAATCTCATTTTCTAGTTCTGTATTCTTTGTGCATACACAGGTAGTGTAAATGTGTGAATTTGTGTTTTAAAAGGGAAGCTTTGTGCATGTGATGTACAGGAGGCAATGTTAGTGAATATAATTCCCTTTCCAAATAGACTAAGCAGCTGCACCCCAAAAAGCTGTTACAAAAATTTTCACAGCAACAACATGCCAATAACATGCCATTTTAAATAGTCTTGATACACAACATAATTCCTATATATTATTATGTATAATAGTCCATACATGCAATATATATATATCTGCAATTTGCCTTATCCTATAGAGCAGAATAATGCTCAAAAGAACTCCAGTGGAGTTTTTTTTTGAAGGATTCGTTAATGGGAATCTTAAGAGTTAAATCATCTGACCATGCTGAAAAACAATTACTAATAAAAGCAACCTGAAATCCCACATTGCTAGGTAATTGTAATGCATTTTGAATTGTGAGTACAGGATTTGACAGTGACACATCATTGATTTAATCTTATGTTTACTTATCAAATGAGTATGTGGTTGAAAAGCTGAAGCAAGTATAGATCAAAATAGATGATTATCCCATGGATTTCCCCTGCTGTAGGGTAATACTCAATTCAAGCGAGTGAAGAAAATTTGTAGTTTCCTGCTCTTTTCAATAGGGAACATTAAAAGATAGAAGGGAAAAGGTACCAAAATGCAAAAGTGGATGGGATGCTGGATGGCACTGAGGTCACAAGGCAGACAGATATGCACAAGTGACACAAGCAGGAGAACAGGGAAGGGACACAGTGGGTGAAGCTGTAACACATGGTAGTGTGGTGAAAGGGCCTAGATGTAGAGAGGGAAGAGAAAGAAATGTGAGAAGTGAGATAAGCCAAAGGATCCAGAGAAAGCCTGAGCAGAAGAGGTACAATCCAGCCCAGCAATGCACTGAGCTGCTCCTGGACAGCAGAACTTACTGGGGGAAAAGGACAAGGGACAGCAATGCTTCCTTCAGCACTGCAGACCCAAAGCAGCACCATGAAACCAAGACAGCTGAAATACCTGTTTGATAATCTAGAGAGAGTGCATGTCTCTCCCCCAAGCACTTCTGTGATTTGCCATAGAGCAAGGCTCCAATCTGCAGTGCCAAGTTTCAACTTAATTGCTAGCAGAACCATGAGCTATTTCTGTTGTTTCTGCTGTTTTAACTTTTGACCCTGAAAGCAGTCAGCAGAACCCTACACAGAAGAGTCAACAATTCACTTGTACTTCTTTGCAGAACCTGCTGGACTCACAGTCAGGGTCAATTTCATAACTGACCCTTGCACTTTAATGTCATGTTTGCCTCTCCAAGGTGAGCTCTCAGCCTGCTGACAGACACCAGCACACATGCAAAATTCACAATCCGTTCTAAGGATGAGAATTACCAGCTCCTGGATTGCTGTGGAGGAATAATAAGTCTTTACCTGAAATCAAAGAAGTCCAATGCAGTCATAGTTTCCAAAACTGAGAACTGTTCCACAAGTAATTTCAGAATCAGTGAAATTCTGTTCATTCGAGTAATAACTTTCAGCATGTTCCTCTCATCTCTTACCTGTAAAAAAAAATAAAGATCATAACCAGGATGGTGTTTTGTCTAGATCCTACCTAGTTATTTCATGTCTTTTCACTGTTGTACATCACTATAGTTCCCAAGTCCTTCCCATGTGAAATCCATAGAGGCAGATTCTCATATGGAATAGAGCACTCTGGTTTTAACTTAAAACTGAAACTCTAAATTTCAAAGATTGAAATCCACTTTTTTCTGGCCGATGCTACATTATAGGTAGGCCTATCACACAGGGGTTTTTTTTCTTTTCTATGTTTTTGACTAAAATAGAAGTCAAAGAAATTAAATTATAAAAATAATTTATAATTTCCAATAATTACAATATTACTGTAACTTAATATTATATATATGAAAATTATATACTTTCTGTTATAATTACTTCAGAATAATTTCTATTTTTGCTCCATTCTGTAAGCCATAAGGCAGGTAAGGAAATTACTTAGAACTTGAGAAGCTAAATAATCAGACATCAGGAGAGCACATCTAAAACATTTCATCAGAAATGTGCATTAGCAAGCAGAGAAGAAGAGAAAAGACTCCATCTGGTGGGAATTAGATAATATTAAATGGAAAAAGCAGAAGTTCTTTTTTTCACTTTTTTTCACTCTGCCTGCAGAAGAGTCTGCTAAAATTCTGTTCAGTTTCAATGGGATTAAACTTCTCTCTAAAATCTGGGCATGCAACCAGGAAATATCAGACTACAAAAAATGGCAGATGATATTCATTTCCCTAATTGCTTGGCTGTGTATTTGACCTTAACATTGACATTTCAAATTCTGATCACAAGGAAGGCTTCATTTTTCACTAAAAAAAATATTCTTCTTAAGAACTGGTTATGGTAAGTTACAATTTGATAAAATAGTAAACTAAAACGCCAATGAAATTAGGAATATAATGGACAACAGAGAACATTTTCATTGGACCTTGAAAAGAAGGTTCCTTCTTTCAATCTGGTCCAGTTTTAAATCTGCTTCTTAGACACATGCTAATGATGTACTCAAGGTATTTCTCAAACTGCATGCAGTCAGATTTTTCTGTGGATGTAGTATCAATTCAAGAGTTTTCCATTCTTACCCACTGTTATAATGCGTGTTTAGCTTTGGACAAATGTGAAGAGTTGCTTATATTCATAATTTTCAGAAATTCTTGCACAGTATTACACTGCTTTGGATTATTGCTTCTCTGTTGGATTTACTATTACACAATCACAAAAATGAGTTCTCCTCACAGCAGATATTGGATGGAAGGAGACAGTATGTAGACTTCAGAAACTGAACAAAGGCAGAAATTACTTTTCAACATAAAAATACCTGTGAGTCTTCTGCTCTTTAGTTTTGCCTCTGAGCCTGCTTTTTCTGCATTAGATATTTCCAACTTTAATTTCTGCAGTTACCCAGCAAGAGAGTATGAGAGCATTTTGGCCAATGAAATTGGCCCTGGAAGAAGATCTGCACAAAAGGCATACTTCAGGAGGAAGTAAGATTTTGCTGATCAAAAATCTGTACTATCGGGATACAAGAGCCACTCAGCCAAATTTTATTTGGTCTTTTGATGCTGTTTCTAAAAAGAGCACATGTTCTTTAGTAAACCCAAGTATATCCAAGAGCACATGTTCTTTAGTAAACCCAAGAGTGAGAGGCAGGAAGCAAGAGAAAATCAGGGCTGAATTTTCCCAAAATTCATATTTGTTTTAACTTACATGACCATTTTGAAAGATCACTCGCACAGAGTCCATTTCCCACAAAATCTGCTTAAACCAAAGTTCATATGCTACAACAAGAAAGATACTGTTAGCATCAACTTCAAGGTTACTTTTTTCTTCTTAGCACCAGGAAAAAAAATTCTTGCATGTTGATTTGAAATTAATAACCTACATTGACACTGCCAGTGCAAAAGAAGATACTGACACATAAACTTATTACTTGTTACAGTATTCTGTCCTCTTCCTGAAGTATTAGGCAAAATAATCTAGAGTTGAGAATACTGACAAAATTTTTTAAATACATTTTACACGTCAGATATTTCATCTGCAGATTGCTCATTACAAAAAGAGCAAAGAGAAAATCCAGATCTGATACTTCAATAAAATCTAACTCAACAACTGCTTACAAACTACGTGTTTTCTGTCAATAACAGAAAATATCATCATTCAGGGTCTGAAAATCAGGAAGATATGGGCATTAGGGAGTGCCTAGCTGGTGTGCTGATTTCTAGACAGATTCTAGATGGCTAAAACTGGAATTTTAGAGAAGGCACAAGGCAGCACACAAAATTTGCCTACAATAACCTGTGTAGCAGTGTAGCAACCTGTTGTTTGGATGACACCAAGGTTTTCACCACCTTAATTTCTCTAAGAATAGAACCATCCATATCCTGGTTTACCAAATCCAAAGGTTATAGTCATGGCTTCACAAGCAAAGAGTTGATTACTGCCTTACAATTTATATACGAATACATGCATATATAAAAACAGATAAAATACAGACATATTGCTGTGCCAGTGTCTGAAATGAAAAAAAAAAAATGGTGTATTTCATGTGTCAGCACCAATTAACTCTCTGTGGCAAAAATATTGGTCAACCACCACCGCACTCCTCCACTTACCTTGATGTGTCACAATAAAAAGATGCTCATCATGGATTTTTTTCCCTTTCTTCTCACTCTCAAGTTCTTGAGCATTCAATATTTTGTTCAGCTTAAAAATAAAGGTAAGAACTGTTCTTTAAAGTTCTGCTATCAGTAATGGTAGTCTTACTGCATACAGCGAATTTTTAAGAATAATATTTTTAAAAATACATATACAGACCTCACACTCTAGGTTATATGAGAAATTTGACTAAATTGTCTCAGGTATGACTTTTACTTTTTAATTAGAAAAAAATCTTGCCTGAAATAGAACATTTAGGCACCTCAAGTAATAACGTTTTGACAATTTTTATTACATAAATTTATATATGCATAGTTTAAAAAAATAGAGAAAACAAAATATCCAGCATATCTTCCAGATTTTAGATCTATACTGTCCTGTCCCATGAAAATAGAGTTCCTATAGTAAAATTCTGGGTAATCATGCAACAACATCAGCCTAAGAGTTCTGAGTTGAGGCAGTAATAATAACTTCAGTTCTGACATTACTAAATTTTTTTCTTAGTCAAATCTAGAATCTAATCATAGCTGTTTTCAAATGAATCTTTGCAAAATTCTAAAGAGTATGTCAACAAATCAAAGTTGGCATACTCTTACTTTAGTTCAAAAGCAGAGTAATTCCCTTCAGTTCATGCTGTCTAAAAAATAAAAACCCAAAATAACTTCTGGATTCTTTTACTATCTATGGTATTTTATTTGTACTTATTTCTTAATTTCCTAATTCATCTAGCTTTTGCAGAAAAGGGGTTTTTTGGGGAGGTTTCTTTTATGTTCCCCCCTAGTCATCATCCTACCCCTGAAATAGATTTTTCCAGCCAAGTATTCTGGACTTTCAAGGACATTGCGCATATCCTGCTGACGTGCAGAAATTGCTGACCAAAGAAAGCTTTTAGTGGTGTGTCACTTCATAGTTTACCAACATAGATAATTCCCTACCAACCCCCACAAAATATCCATGTTCCTTGTAGTTTGAGAAGTCTTCCCACAGGGCACCTTGAGGTCCCAGCTGAGATGGGCACCTGTGCCTCCTGCACCTGGAGACCTGTCTCAGTAAGTGTCAGTCACAGGTGCTGCCTCAAGAGCAACCAGGACTGCAAAGATGAAATCATTAAACTTACTTGTAGGTATTCTCCATAGATAAGCCCACCTTTGCTGGCTTTATTTACTCCTTCTTGAGATTTGTCATTATTTTCATCTTCCAAAGATAGCTTGCTAAAATTAAATCTAGAAGAAAATGAAGTAAATATGTAAATTGTTTAATTAAACAATTATGAATATACCTGCCTTTTTACTAACATCTACAGTTCAATCAATGCTTTATTTTGATAAACAGAACCAGTAAAGCAGGCTTTTGATAAAAACTGAAATTCCTCTTGTCACAGTAACAGCTGGTAACATCACATAAAATAACAAGTGCTCAGACAAGTCCTTGTATGATCTGTACTCATTTAGCAACAGCTAAATGATAGCTACAGCTGCAGCTATTTATCTTGTAATAAGTAATTCCTCTCTGAGATTTCATGTTTTGCACTAATACCTTATCAATTGAATTGAATTTATAAAGCAAAAAAGAAAGAGGAAGGACTCACAGGTAATTCTTCCCCGCAAAGGGGCACTGGCTCATGGTTTCTGGATCCAAGCTCGCTGAGCTGCACACGGGGGAAAACACCCTGTGAGTGTTCCCAAACCTGCTGCAGCTCCCTTTTATGTAGCCTTATCTCACTGCCAAGGCCAACCCCCAAATTGCCCTCCTTAGCCCTCAGCCCATCTCCACTATTCAATAATGACAGAAACAATCACAGCACAAAGGTCAGGAGCTTCATGTGTTGTTGGCTCTCCAGGACTGTGTTTTTCCCTGCCAGTTAAAAAATGAATGGATGACAAGCTTGTTTTGTCCTATGGCACAAGCTTTTTGTGCTTTTTACTGCAAGGTTTCCACCAGTTGCTTCTTTGGATGCAGCTGTATGGTGTAGTGTGTAAGTTGTAAGTCAATGAGAGGTCTGTGTATGATAAAAAGGCAATATTTAATAAAACCATGAATTGTTAGAGTAGGTTTTTAACCTGCAGCCTTTTGTATCAGGATACTACTAAGTTTAAAAAATCAGACACAGGGAAAGAGAAAAGAGGGGTGGCGGTGGGGGTGGAAGTAAAGAAATGTGTTTCCATGACAGACTAAATAGTGCCTATTCAAAGAGATTTCAAGTAATACATATAATTTTTAAATAATGTACACAGATTAAGTGAAGTACTAAAAACATCATGAACCTCTCATGCTGGTTTTCCAAGTATTTAAATCAGAATAATTTCTCAATTTTATCTCCTTGCACAAAAATTTCAGTATCATTTATTGACAAATGTTACTCAATTCTATCTAGTCATCAGCTTAACACACAATGAAGTAAAATGTAACTAGCATACACTTCTTTTCTGCCTGCCAGCCCTTTCTGAAAAAAAAAGTTAATGCTCAGTTTCACTGCAAACAAAACTGCAGGACCTCTGTGACCCTGGATCATTTGCTCTCTGCAAGACTTACTCTGCTTAGTGGTGTCTGTGTGGTGGTTTCAGCTGTTCCAGTCACTTAAGAGTAGTTTTCTCATTAAAAAAATGCAGATGTAGGATGTGGGTGATGGGATGGATACCCGGTTCAGCCAGATGTCATTTCTCAGGCTTTACACAAATCAGCTTAAAATAAAGTTGAGCCACAAGAAATGTAGGACTTCACTTAAGCAACTGACCAAGCAAGGTCAAGGAGTTCTTCCTTCCTTATATAAAACCTGACAGAAGAAAATAATTCTCTCCTTACACACACCTACACATGTGCTCAGTGATGCAGACAACTAGAGATGAAAGTGAGAACATCAGAAACCAAATGTTGAAAGTCACTTTTCACATATTTGCACTGAAACAGCTTGATTTACAAATGTGGAAATCTTGCACATCCATATATCTCAAAAGAAAAAGAAAGGTTATCTTGTCATTCCTGTGTATCTTCACCTGAAACATCCAGACTCAGCATGCATAATGAAATCAAGCTGTTATCTTTTCTCATGGCACAAAGAAAGAATGTGAAACTAGTAAAAATAAGGACAGTTGGAAAATATTGAACTTTTAACCTCACAAAATATGTTAATGTATTTTTTCTTGTGCAGTTTTATTTTCTTCTGTGAAATACAGAGAATTATAAACTTCTGGTGCAATGATCTCTGACAGGCAACCTTTACATTGCCTACCCAGTAGGCAAAGGACTTTTAAGTAGAAGAGCCCTTTTACAATCTCCACTTAACAAAACATTAACTCCCTATTTGGGAAGTAATAGTACCATTCATTCCCTCAGGATTAGCAAACTCACTTGAAATCTAGCTGGGGATATTGTCTAAACAACAACTATACAAACACCCCTTCCAGTTCAGCAACAGACAGCCTTCAGTCAATCAAGTAAATTAGCCAGACAAGAGCAATTTAGAAAGTTTTTTCCAGTGTTTCCAACATGTCAAATTCCTTGTTTAAGGACCTCATAGCTGATTGGTCCCAAAGCTGTAAACTGACCAATTCCTAAAAAACTGGGTTATATTATGGATAATATTTGCATCCATTCATTTAAGAAAATTTAATCTCACACTAGCTGAATTCAGCTCTCTAACCAACTACAATAGTTCTCAAACTCTCCAAGATCAGTGGAAAAAGATATCTTGATGAGGACTGGAAAGCCCCTGAAATAAAACCATAGACAATGGTTTTCAGACATAGACAAGGTCATTCCTCTCACTGGCTGCCTTCATCTGATCTCGATAAGGCTTCAAAGTATGTAATTAACTTGGTAGTAAAATAATTTAAGTGGCTTGTATGACCTGATTATGAAACTGTCTGCTGGCAGTGTAGATGACAGCACAGCTTACAAGAGCCCTCAGGTTTGGATCAGCTCAGAGCCTTGAACTCTGACATGGCTGCAGATACCCTTAGAAATAAATGTGCTTCTGCCATGCTGCTCAAATTTGGGGCTCACTGTAGGGACCCGATTTTTATTTGGGTGTCCTTTATATCCTGACAGAGATTTGTAGCCACTTTGTCATCTCTCCCTACTAGTATAACCATAAACAAGTCTTGATGAAAAAAAGCTCTTCAATGTGAATGTATCCAAAAGCAAAACATAACTTTAATTTTAAATGATGGTATTGCTTTTTGATCAAAATGTACCTTCACTTCCCTTTTTCATGCTGAACTCTCAAAACCACAAAGAAGCAGATCTAGCCACATGCATAACTCGCTGTTCATGCTGCAGGTGACTGAGCAAGGCTGTGAAAACCAAGAGTGTGTGTGCCCTTGAGCTTTTATTTAGTTTTTTGTTAATTTACTTTTAACATGTGAAAGTCAGATAAAAAGCCTTCTTTTCATCACAGAGGGCTCTAATCTTCAGCAGACAGTGAGAATGTTCTGTTTTGTGACTGGGCTGAATACAAGACAAACAGTTACATACAACAGGAAAAAAAAACAAAAAAAAAAAACAGAAAAAAACCCCAGAAAAAAACAAAACAAAACAAAACAAACAAACAAACAAAAAAAAAAACAACCAAAAAAAAAAAAAAAACCAACCAAAACCCCCCCACAGCTTCCCAGAACTGCTCGTTATGGCCTTCAAATGCACTGTCACGGCCTTCATGACCAAGCCTGGGAATTGTTAAGCACCTCTCTTAATTCACCCTGTCCCCCTTTCCATTCACCTGCCCTTCCCCAGGGGGATGTGGGTTGGCTAGACTGGATGCAATAGGGCTGCAGAGCAGAGAGAAACTGAACTGACTTGGACTGAGAGCAGTGGTTCACATGGGCAAAAAGGGAGCCTCTCTCTAGCCTGGCTGAGGGAGGTCCCATGTAAGGCAGAGGTGGCCTGCAGCATGATTTATGGATACAGCCAGAGCCAAGAGTTTGCATGTTCTCACTGTGGGGCTCTCTGTCTGAAACATTATGGTCTGATGAGGACAGGTAAGTAAGACTGACCTTCTACACACTGTCATGAATCCAAAAAAAGTATGAATTGGAAGTGACCTGTTCACCCAAGCCAAATCTCAAGTTTTCCTACATGAAATCACTTATGGAGAAGAAAAAGTACACACACAAGTAGTTTGGACAGTGTCACCCATTCTACTGCTCAAACTCTCATCCTGATTACAAAATCATTACAAATCAATTTGTTTGTCTAGTGTTTGCTAAGTTGAAGAAAGAGCTCAGAGAGCTTTTGACTGCAAACAAATGACGCTTGAAGCTTCCCAACACTCTTGTCCAACAATTGCAGACTAGGAGCTACCCAGGACACATGGCTTCTACCTATGTAACAATGCCTGCAGTCAAAGATCCAAGTAGGTCAAGCCATGCTGAAAAGTTTCAAAGAGAAAGTAAAAGATTTCTTGGGAAGAGCTATAAGAACAAAAGAAACAACCGTTAAAAAACAAAACAAAACACCATCAGCAAAACACCAAGCCAAAACAAAAAGCAACCCCAACAAACTAAAAAGCAAGCTTATAGTGCAATAATTTCCCCAGAATATTCATGTAACTTTCCAATTTTGATAGCCTGTGACTTCCTAAGATTTCTGTTCTTGCATTTAATAACCTTTTTGTGGATTCTGTGACTCCACAACCTGCAGCAATGAATTCCATAACTGAAGTACACATCATGGGAAGGAGTATTTCCATGTGTAAGTTTCAAACTTCTTGCTAAATAATCAAGTAATATTCATTTCTGTTTGGTACTAATTCATGGCTAATGAGAAATAGGTGCACTATACCTTTGTAGTCCAGGCACCCTGTTCTAATTTGTGCAGATTCTGCTGCAGCCTTTGTGAGACAAAGTACTCAAAAGAAAAATACCTTTTCTACATACAGATGTTGCATTGTTAATTTCATAAAATTCTAGTGATGAAATAATTTTGATAACAAGCACACAACTATAATAGTGAAATACAGTGCAGCAGCTACCGTTTGGGTTGACAAAGTATAACTCAAATTGTAGAGGTGAAGCCCCCAGTGTCCTAAGCCAGAACCTCACTGTGCTGGCTACTCTGCCAGTACTGAACAAAAATCACTTCCTCACCCAATAATAACATAGCAAGAGATATGTGAAAAAAGACACAGAAAAGGAAAGTGAAGAGCAGAAGATAAACTTGGGACCAAAAGGTGTCCTCTGTGTGTTTTGTGATTTTCTAAACTGGACTTACTATCTAACTAGCACTTGAAATTAACAGTTGGTTTTAAGAAAACTAAAATTTGGTGACTCCAGGCTAAAACAAACAAGCTTAAAGTTGATGCAATATTAATAATCCAATCAGACATTTGTACCTGGGGGAGGAACAGAGATCAAGGTCTTGCAAACTACAAACAAAGAGATGAGATAGTGCTGGAAAGAAAAAAAAAATTCTTTCTAAATACTGCATTTGTTCAAATTCTTAAACACAAAGAACTGTGTCATCACTTCCCAGAATACTTTTAACTTCCATTTATGCTTCACGCATCCCAGCACAACCTTCCCCTCACCATCTCTCATTTGTGGCTCAGCAGAATGCAGCAGTATTTCTTTCACATGCTGATAATTTTTGACTGATAATTATTCCCCAAGTATGGAAAAAACGTTCTTTCACTTCTATTGCTCAAACACCCTGCCTTCATCAATGTAAATGGATCAGTGCCAGTCAGAACTGTAAACTTAGGAGAAACAACATGTCTTGAACACATTCCACAGCGTTGTCCCAAGGCAAACCTATCCCCTACTCACGCCTTGCAGCCACACATTGCAGGGCACAGTACTTTAGTATATAAAGTATATGACCCTTTAGGCTGTTTTTCCCCTCCTGAACACCCCAGTCCTGGTTACCTGTCAGGCCCAGTGAAGCACAAACCTGGAACCATAAGCTACTCCCATCCTCCACGTGGCTCAGCTCGTGTTGCTGTTTACTCCGTGGCACAGCTGCCTGGCAAGTGCAAAGGGCTGGTTTAGGACAAACGTTGACAAAAATGTGCTCATCTCATCCCATTCAGCATTATCATTAACAGATGGGATGATGGAATAGTTGTGCACTTCTTGAACTGACAAATGAGAGCAGCCTGGAAAGTCTAAGAGCATGCTGACGGATAGGAGCTGGAATACAAAATTACCTTAATGCACTGAAATTAATAATGTGCAGCTTCTGTGATGCAAAGAGCAATACTTTTGAACTTCAGCCATGATAACCAAACTTAAAAATAAGTTCTTTAGAGCAAATCTTATACTGGAATTTTAAAATAGCAATTTTCTACCTGGCATGGAACCCCTCACTTCTATCCAGCATCAGAAATCCATTTATCCATTACATTATGTCCTGGGCACCACTCTTCAAGACAGATGAAGACAATGTGGAAAGGGTTCAGAAGAGGATGGCAAGAACAACAAATTTTTGATGTAGAAAATATGGCCCCTTAAGAAAGATGGAAATAATTGACCTGTATAACTAAGAGAAGATTGTGGATGGAAAAATGAGAAATTCTTTCCTTTCAAAAGGAAGGGCAATAAGCAACTTCCAATACACCACAGGATGGGAAAAGGAGTAACCTAGTTTAAATTATGTCAGGATAACACCGGGATAAGAAAACAAAAAATAAGGAAATTCTAGTATCTTTAATCATTAGAAAACAATTATGAGAGCTCATGATTTCTCCAGTCATAGCTGATTCCTCATCAATGTAGAGAGAGACTCAATGAGTCTTCAAAGTCTCCTTGAGCACCTCCTGCTGCAGCCCCTTCTGCCCCCCATTGCTGAATCCACTTTCAGCACATGCTCTAGGGAAGGAGCAAGACAGATGCTTGCATATACTATTAGTTACCAGCATTCCATGAAATGGCAATGGCAACACATTGCAACAATCCAGGCAGTGATCACTCCATTGTTATTTTCCTGTTTTGCCTTTTTCTGCTAATGTTTTTTGTATTAATTGAGTAAAAGTATTTGTAGTCTGCGATATTAGCAAATGCATTACTTCTGTCTTAAAAGCAGATAATATTTGAGATGCTTCTATTAAAAGAGAGAGCTAAGCAAAACATCAGAAGCATTAATGTCAAAAAAACACTAATAGAGGGTGATGCAATGTAACAAGCATTGGAAAGAAACACTTTAATATATTCTAAGAAATACAATATTGTCCAATGAAAGCTAAATATACACCAAATACATAATGTGTACACATGCATTTTATCTCAGCAACCCGTAAGAATTCTCAGAAGACATTTTGCTGCAACCAGGCTACAAAGAATGAACTTTATCAGAAAGAAGTTATCTATTTGTCTCAGGAAATAGCTATGTAGTTACTCTGGCTGCAGCATTACTTTTTAGTTTAGCACCATAACAGCAGAACTGAACAGCACTTAAGATTGACTTCAAATAATAATTTGAGTACAAAATTTGCATTATGTGTGAATGCAAAAAACGGTGACCACCTCTGTCAACAGCTGGTTTTCCTATGTTTACTGCATTAAGTATTAGGGAATGTGTGGTTTTAATAACCAGATACATATGGAAGGAGTGAATGGCCAGAACAAGCTGTCTGTGACCAATTTACAACCTGGAACCTTTTTGTCCATGCCATTTGGGAAGGATGAACAAACATAAGATGGTTGATCTTAGCCCATTGGTGTTTGCTTAAGAATTAATATAAAGCAACCATAAAAGAAATTTTTCAAAATAAATTTCTCATGTAAAACACAAGGGGACAACATAAGCCTTGTTCATCTAAAGTATTGCATAAGCATAACAATTCTTTGTAAGGCAGCAACATAATTAAAAAAAAGAAAGTTGAATCACTTGCTGTATAGAGAGCCAAGTAACTTACAGTTTGTGCTTCTTAATTCTATACACATAGCAGTATAAAAGATTAACATGATTTGTTTTATGAACTCAAGCAACTCAGGCAAGAGGTGTTGTCTGGGTTCTGTGAATTACAGTGGTTTGCATTAGTAGGAGTCAATGGATCTGCAGGGCTCAGAAGCTGCTCAGCAGAGCATCAGCTGGGCTCAAGTTACAAACATCTAAAAAACTGCTTGTGTCAACACAAGTGCTGTGCAAAACTTGCCCTGGCAGAGAGTCCCACCAGTGAGGCAACAGTGATGAACGGAGCTGGAAATTCCAAGCAGTAGAGTACAGAAACCTGTTAGCCAGGAGTAATTAAATGGAATTTAGTGCTTTACCTTGTTGCTTGTAGCATTAACAACACAGCCAGAAAATAGCAAACAACCAGGCAGTGAGGCACCAAGGACCCAAGCTGATACACTTGGTAACCCAAGAACTCTGTAGGTGACCAATGGGACAACTACTAACAGAGGGAATGAAGTAAAGAGATCAGAAAGAGAATGTGAGGGGGTTTTTTTCTTGTTTTTTCCTAAAGCAAATAATGAAGTACATCCCAGGTTTGAATCTTCTAGCATTTTTATTCACTTTTGTTAGATGTTCAGCTCTTTTCTTTAAATAAATTTCAAACAAGACAATTTTGCACATTAACAAAAAAAGCAGCCTCTGTACTTTTGCATAAGGCCTTGCTGATTGTGGCCTGCATGTATATTCATCCTTGCCTGCAGGGTTAGTTCTTAGGAGTACCAGCTCATTTTTGCTGAAATGTCCATAAGAACATGAAATCTGGAGCTGGATCTGAAGGCAGCAATTCAAAGTGTGGATGAACTATATCCTGTTCCTGCTAGGAACCCAGTGAAAGACATTTTACTGCCCTCCAGACCAGGAAGGGACTACTTATTAATTTCAAGAGAAGCCATTCAGTTCTGAACAGCACAGTATTTTAGCAAAGATCATAGGCCTTTCTAAAACAAAAGGAAAATATATGAAAGAAATTTGTAAGGTGATGCAATACACAAGTGCACTTGTACTACTATTAGCATAATAAGTAATTGAAATGTATATAAAGGTGTACATCTGATCCTGTAATCAAAATTATCTCCTTCACATTGCAGACTGTGCTAATAAAAGGCAAAACATAGCAACCCCAGCAGGTAAATTACCCAGTCCCATGTGGCATTGAGAATCACCTCCCATTTGGTGTTCTATAAAAGCCACTACCTGGCAATGATCACAGTGGTAAGGCAGCTTCTTGTCCATCCCTTCCTTACTGAAATAAGCACAGCCTCATGGACCAGCTCAGGAGATTCATTCAATGGGATGCCAAAGGTATGTAACTAGGTATATTAGAGTATTTTACCAACAGCTTTGTTATTTGTCATCTTGTCCAAAAGTAGCAATATCTTGTACCTTTTCAAGATACAACAAAGAAGGGAGAGCTCAAAAAAGCTCATAGAAAAAAAATTGTATGCTTACTTAAGAAATTTTAAAAACCTTTAGCTATTGGCCCTCTGTATAGTTAGAATAAAGCTAATACAGTTTTAACTAAGCAATTGCTAAATAGCATTTTCTAAAGAAATCTGGAAGTAGAGTAAGGATTCTTTAAGGCATTAACAAAGTAGTGCTAATGAAAGCAGCAACATGCTACTATTAGATAATCCTATACATTAAAACCAAAACCTTTAATGTTTTTCTCAGGTGAAACATCATTTTTACTTACTAATATTTACTGTACTAGCTATGCACAGGAGGAGAAATACAGCTTAGCTTAATGTTTGCTTAGATTCAAAGTTATACCTCTGCTGATTAAGGTAACTAGTGTTTTTTGAAGGCACTTGGCTTCTATGTAGGGACATGCTTTCATTCTCATACCTAGCACAGTGCATGCAGGAGAAATAAATAGTCACAGCATTATCCTTGGAGAAAAGGATCTGATTTGCCTGCAATCTCTTGTTGGAGTCTACAGGCAGCAGATGCAGAGATGTAGGAGTGTAGGAATGTACTTCTCCCTCTGCTCTGTTTTGGGGAACATGCAAAGAGCTCGTCCCACTGTCCACGTGCTAGTGAGAGAGAAGCCTAGAGCAAAACCAGAAATCTTCTCCATTCCAGCACGATGTACAAAACCACACATGGCTGAACAGATATGCAGTGGGCTCCAGCAGTCACTAGAGCTTGGAGAGAAACTTTTGAATGGTTTTGTAGCGGAAAACTGTCTGATGATAAAACGAGGTCAGAGTAAATTACATAACATTGATCAAAGTCTTACACAGACCTTAAAAGAGCAACATAAAGTAAATTCTTTCCTTTCAGAAACATTTTGAAATCCAGCACCATCTGGGATTTCATTATCATGGTCCAGAGACTGTGGGCCAAAGGAATGCCCCAGAGTACTGATGTGGTCACGATGTGGCTGATGTGGCTCTGGCAGATGACTCTTACATCCCTTTGTTCCTTTGCCCAGCTGTAATAGCCTCCAGTAACTCAGTCTTAAAAAGGCTATATTCTCTTCCCACCACACATGCAAACTATTAAATCTAATTTTTTTATAAAAACAGAAGAAGGGAAGCAATTAATTGCTGTTAAACACTGATCTAAATAATACATTTTCAAATATTAAAAACTGTCTCACAAATTTTCTTTGATTTACTGTTCTTATGGACTTAATGCCAAAGAAAAGTAGTGGATGGCAATCCATAAAAGAAGCACTTTGCAAAAAAGAGTGATCCAATCTTGACAAGGTACAAAAAAAGGTCTCATGAAGTTTCCCTTATTTGGATATTTTGGGAGAGAAAATAATGTTTATATACATGTCTAAAAGATTATTCTGTATTAAGCATAGGAAAGTTACTGCAGTTCCAGATATTGACTACATTCATTATTGTTATAGCCCTTTTTAAACTTTAAAAATTGTTTGGTTTGGTTTATTTTAATATCAGTTTATAGAAAACATGATACAATTGAAAACTAAACCCATCCCATTTCAGAGCTATGGAATCAGACAAGTGTGAACCCAAGAAAATGAGATTAGATATTCTTTTGAACCTGCAACCTTCCAATTCTTATCTTGAAAATTTTAATAGTGAAAGAGTGAAATTCCCTTTCATATCATTCCATATCATTCATTTTAAACCTAATTTGTCAGAGCATGTGTGAAGGACTAGTCCTTTATGGAGTTGTTACTGTAAAAATTAGATGTTTAACTTTTCTCATAAGCTCACAGCAACGTATGATTTTAGAGCCCTGAGGTATGTCAAAATCCTATCTTTCCCCCAGAAGTGGAACTACTCTTAAATTAAAGTGCTTAAACATTTGTGGGCTTGAAATACTGCAAGATACACTTTATACTCAGGGCAACACTGAGCCCACCTCTTAGCACACAATTATTCCATCCTCAGAATCAAGTTCATTACTTAAAGAGAGAATTTACAATTAAAGGGAAAATTTACATCAGAATTATGTGGATTCCTTTTTTTCAAGTGATGGTTAAATGCTATTTTTTTTTTTTTTTTTTTTACATTTCAACTTTGTTCCACATTCAGGAACACTGGAAAAGATACGATTGTGTTTAATAAAGAAACTGCTGCCAGATTGGGAAGACAGAAGGAAGTATCACAAGGAGTTTGCCTCCTCCACTTCATTCCATGGTGTGCATAACATTGTCCACAGGCAGAGCAAGGCTCGCAGGGTGCTGTGGCTGCTGGTGGTGGCAGGCTGCCTTGCCACTGCTGCCTGGCACATCTGCAGCCGCTTCATCTACTACTTCAGCTGGCCAACCACCACTACCATGGTGGTTCAGTACGTGGAAAAAGTCAAGTTCCCAGCTGTGACCTTCTGCAACTTGAACAGGTAAAAATTATGTTTGTTGTTTGTTCTTAAGACACAACAGTCAGGTTCCACCACCTGTTTGGACAGATCACATAAACCAAGGCAAATATGGCTATGAGGGACATGTCTTCCACACCACCACATGATACTTAAAAGAAGATTAAAATATGAGACTCAAGAAAGGGAGGTTGCTTTTATAATCTTCCCCTTCCTTCATATGACATGATTTTTAAGTTTCACAGCAGAAGTTGGAATAGAAAAACTCTGGTGATAGTGTTCTATGTAGGAGTGTTGCTTTTCAGTGTAACTAAGGGACAGCCATCAGCCACATTCAAGTTAAAATAAAAGACAAGATTAACAAATGATTTTAAATAGAAACTTCATGCAAAGGTAAAAATCTTAGGTAAAACAGATATTCCTTTTTCAGAGATGCTCAGCCTTTACAACTCCTGCTGATGTCCGGAGCTTTTGCAGGAGGAAAGCATTTGGGTTCTTTGGAAATCGTGTCTCTGAACTTCACTAGAGATTTCTGCATTTGAAGACAGTGGCCAACATTCAGTGTAGCCAATTCAAAAATAATTTAATAAAGTTTTGGTCTGATTTTTAGAGCAAAATCATAATTTAGGAACAGTTTTAGAAACACAGAAAGTTTATCCATATGTTTTTCTCAAAAATTAGTAATTTTCTCATTTTCCACCTTTTGCTGGCAGAATCAGCCAGAAGCCCAAGCCTTAGAGGCCTGGAGTCGTTCTGCCTCCCTCTGCACCTCCTCATTTCCTGCATAAAGCTACCCTGGGTTACACACATGATGTGCACTGCAGACAGAAGTCCCTCTGACTGCAGTGGGCTGGCTGCTATAAACAAGCCTCAGTTCTTGTAACTATAGCAGCAGCACACTGTAAGGAGTCAGCCACTGAGCACAGCATTTTCCCATCTAAGTAGCAGTTTGCTGCCCTACCCATCTGCCAGTCACGCTGTGCTTATCCTCCCCTCCTGTTTTTATTAACTGGCATTTTTTCATTAGCAGGACAAAGAGGCACAGCACCCCCTTTGTCTTTATTTTTTGACTCAAATTTAGTGGTGAAGAGCTGTTCCTCTAACTTTCCTTAAACTGGGGCATTAAGATCTATTACAAAAATATGTTACATTAATACATTTTAAAAAATAGCTTTATAACTTCTGTAAAGCCTTTGCTTCAATAAAGAACTTCAATGCTGTACATAAGGAAAGCACCACCAAAATCTCATCATGTTTTTGAGACTTTTCAAGTGGATTCAAAGATCATCTTTGATTTAAACCACCATGCCACCAGCTCAGCTGTCTACAGTGGGGTGTAGTGCCTTAGTAAACCAGGTACATGAGACTACTGCAAATGTGCTTAGAATTCAATTTCCAAATTAAGGAAGACAGCTTTTTTTCTGAAAGGGACATCTCCTCTCAGTTAGGTGCCCACATGTAAACTCAATTGTTCAGCTTGTCATCGGTTCTACTAATCTGGTTGTTGGCTTATGTGAATGGTTCATTTTTGTATTTGCAGAATTTCCAGACAAAGGAAGAAATGATGGATCTAACTTCCTAATGGAAGGAACATGGGTCTAACTCCATGTTCTTAGAAGGCTAATTTATTACTTTATGATACTATATTATATTAAAGAATACTAAATTAATTATTCTAAAGAATACAGAAAAGACACCTACAAAAGGCTAAAAGATAAAAATGAAAGCTCGTGACTCCTTCCAGAGTCCCAACACAGCTTGGCCCCAGTTGGCCAATGAGGAAAAACACTCACACCAGAAACCAATGAAACAATCACCAAAAACATTCCACAGCAGCAAAACACAGGAGAAGCAAATGAGATCATATTATTTTCCTTTTTCTCTGAGGCTTCTCAGCTTCCCAGGAGAAGAATCCTGGGCAAAGGGATTTTTCCAGAGAATATGACAGTGACAGTTCATTTACTATGAGGATTTGGTTTTTAGTGTTTAGTAAACAACCACACACAACAGAAATATTTCCTATATGACTGACCAGAATAGCCACGGGAAGGTGTATATTTGCTGTTTCCAGATATGGAAGACACAATCCTAGAGATAGGGACCATATTGTTTGTTCATGTTGTAGAAATCAAACTGCAACCTGTTGGGCAAGAATCACTTATAGTTTGTGAGCAGACAGCAAATTGTGTCACAGTTTTGTCAAAATTAGCCTTGAGATCAGTCCTATAACTACAGAATCCCAAGCAATTCTTTCTCTTTCTCATTGGCAGGTTTCAAGCTCATGCTGTGAGCAACCTGAAAGTAATTTTTTTAATTTGGAACACTGTATCTGCAATTCTCCAAAAAATTGCTACGGAAGACAAATATTCCCAGGAGTTAAATGATTTCCTTCTTGGGAACCAGAACTTCAGCATCAAAGACTTTACAAGGAAAAATGGATTTTATCTGAACAGCAGCACATTGCTTGAATGTGATTTTTTTGGAAAGCCATGTTACCCACAGGTAAATATGTTTATTTCATTAAAACAATAGCACAGAGAGGAAGGGGATATATTCTTTATACTCAGCTTAAAATACCTAGCTTTGCCACCTGCTCCCCTATGCTCTTTTACAGTCAGAAAATAGAGAACAAAAGTCCTGCTCTAAATTACCCTGGGGGTCTCAGTTCTCCCACTGACTACAGAGGCAGCCTGCTGGACTCTCTGAGCTGTAAGATGGGATTTCAGTTTAAATTGCTCTCTGCCTAATGCCACTTCTGCACAGACAGCAGCCCTTGAAAGCTGTCATACCCCCAGGCTGTATCTAACAACCTTTTCCATCAGTGGCCTACAATGAAGGACAGTTTGAACCAAGTTTTTTTACAGCACGTGATTCTGTGGTTTTGTTCTTGAGGTCAAGAATACAGACAGCCAGGGTAACAGGAATTTTAAATCTTGAAAAGAAAATAGCCCATGTTTGGGAATTTGGGATGACAGCCAAAAAATATGATCATCCCATTTTTATGTCAATTCTGCTGTAAAGGAATTCCCAACTTAGACAGAAACTGTGAACAAAGAAGTCAGGTCTATATCCTTTCAGATTAATCTAATCTTAATTAGATATGCTGTAGATTCTAAAATTAGGCATTAGAGACTTCTCTTAAGTGGAAGAAACTAGTGCTAAGAACTAAACTAAAGCAATGAGATGCAGTCATATTAAATTACAAGGTGGTTTCAGGAAAAAATGCAAATATTGTACTTAAATATGTAACATGACATTTAGTTTTGAAACAGTCTTCACTAAGCAGCTAATGGAAAAAAATTAAAATTTATTTTTGAATATATATATACCTGTTGAATATATAATATATACCTGTTATATATAATGTAACAGGTATAGAAATAACACAGAACCTCATTAAATTATTCTGAGCAGCTCATTAGTATTAATAAAGAATGTGAAATTTCTTCTTTAAACTTCATTTCCTATAGAAAGGGCTGAAATACTCTTGAGTATTTCATTAAACACCTCTTTTCTGATTGTAATATTGAGCACTTTGGAAAAATAAAACAAAATAAGTCAACAACCCCAGTAGTCCCTTTCTTGCATTGTAATTAACTAAGGAAACTACAAGTGTTCTTTCTTTCATTTCACCCTTCCCTATTTTCCTTTATTGAAGGATTTTGAACATGTGTTCACTGAGTATGGAAACTGCTTTACTTTTAATCACAATGATCTTTCAGCAAGAAGAGTGAGTTTGTCTGGAAGAGGCTTACATTTGCTTTTTGATGTCCAGCAGGTACAGCTATCCTAAGGATTATAAGCAATGAATCACGTACTAACTTATAAATTAGATGTGGTTTTTTGGGGTTTTTTTTTGGGGGTTTTTTTTTTTGGTCTGGGATTTTTGTTTGATTGGGTTTACATAGGCCTCCAGAATTTCATGCACAAAATTCAAAATCAAGACTATTTCCAAGTGAGAGGGTATTTTAAAGGAAATACCGAAACAGAGCTTTAAAAAGACAGAATTATTAGTGACTCTGTCCCCAGCTAAGGGGAAGAAGGTTGTGAGTGAGCATACACATGCACTGCTCATCCAGAACTGCAACATGTCATCAGAAGAGTGATTTAATTTTATACAAGCAGTTCACCTTAATGAAAGGCCCAGAAGGGAAGGTCACCTGGTATCAGTTTCCATGTAGCACCAAATTTTAGTTGGAGCAGCTGCAGCAGTTCAATGCCAGCCAAGACCTTTGCACTGTAAATTGTTTCTGACATCAGAATTGTCTTTGGCCAACAAAAAGGCAGAACATAGGGAATATCACCTTGTGCGAACAGGGAAGAAAACCAACAGACTGATAAATTACTTAGACATTGGCTTTTCTTCTCTAGGAATTATGAGTCAGGAGTGAAAGATTCTGAAGAGAATAATGGAAAGCTTAGTGAAATGTGATGGGTAGTTGCAAGTAAAAGGAACAAATCTCCAAGTTATGAGTAAATGCTAACCTATGACTTCTTGTATTTAAAATTGGGGATGCCAAAAAGAATAAAAAGGTTAAAAGTTTATAGCAACTGGAAGGAAAACCACAGAGGTAATGAACAAAGGAAATTCAAGTCAGTTTGCTTCTGTACTTTCTTGTAAATTGCCAAAAATATTACTAAACAGCGCAGTACCACAATAAATATAGCTAAAAGTTAGCCAAAAGTACTTTAAACCATTCTTTTTATATCAGGAAAAATTCACTGATGAGCCTGCCCTTGGTTATACTGATGCTGGAATAACTTTTGTTGTCCACTCACCCCAAGAGCTGCCGCACTTTGATGGTTTAGGTTTGCTGACGCCAGTGGGGACGCACGCGCAGGTCGCAATCCGCCAGCTGAAGGTAAGGGCTTTGCCCAGGGACTGGAAGTAGTGTTTGTCACTGTCTCCTATTCTCTTCTGAAGCACTAAAAATGAATCAGACATTTTGGAGTGTAAAATATTTATATGCCTTAGTGAGTCCAAAAAATAACATTTCCTCCAGACACAAGCGAAATTTGGGAGAATATCACTGGTTTTCCTAATTTCTCTATCAAATTGTCTCTATCAAAGTCAGCCTTTATTTCCTGTAACTTTACAACCTCATTGACAGATAATGAAAAGAAACACACCACAGAGTTTCTCTATCAACACTTTCTGCTACCATTAAGGGCATCTCACATTCCTAGCAGAATTCAAGTGGAGTAGAGAACCATTTTACACTAAGCTGTCTAATCAGGCCCTACTTTTGCTTTGAGAGAGTGGAGATGAATTTTTAATCCCAAGAGCATGAACTGTAATTGCCTCTAATTAAATCACAATGTTACAGCTTGTGTCTTCAACAGGCTTCCTGCAGCACTTTAAAATGTGGAAAAGTAATACCAGCATTTAAAACAGACCCCAAAAAAATTGTATCTTTTGTTATTATTATCCTACAGTCAATTATCCAAGAATACCCATGGGGAGAGTGCAAGCCTGATATAAAGCTTCAGTACCACAAGATTTATAGTACTAATGGATGTTTGCTGGAATGCAAAGCCCGGTACATACAGGACTGGTGTGGCTGTTTGCCATTCATTCTTCCAGGTATTTCTCAGGAGTATCATCATAACATACACTGATCATTTTCCTGAAGACCTCATATGTTAGTGAATAGCCAAGGAGATAGAGCACATATCTGAGAGAAATCTCCAGTAGATATTAATTAAAATTCCAAGGAAACGAGCAAGATATTTGGTCAAGGCTAGACCTAGCATCTGGGTCATTGTCTATGCTTGGGATACAGTCTAAAAAATAGAAAGAAACATTTATGCCTCAGGAGTGTGAGACAGGTCTGTAGTTTTCAACCTGACTTCCTAAGGAGCTGGAACTAAATCCATAAGAAGGCATACATTTTCACACATAATCCAGGCAACTTACTTTGCAGGCAGGTGTTCAGCAACCACAGCAGAAGAGCTGGCTTGAAGACAGACTCTCAGGATTCCAAAATGAGCCACAGAAAGAGCCTGGCAGCAGCAAAGGCTCTACAAAGCCAAAAAGGCTGCATGAAGCCTTCTAATCATCTTCAAATGTGGAGCACCAGGTGCATGCTGTAATCCTCCCCTAAAGTATCCAGGTTTCTTAATCACTCTAGAAATGTAAGGCAGTAACACTGAGCTCTCACACCTTTTCACCATTAATGACAATACTGTCACCTAAAGCAACTCTGGAACCCAGATCTCTGCTCTTGCACCACTTTTTTCACAACTGGTGGGCAAGAAAGCCACTAGATCACAAGAAAGCCTGTACTGACCCATTGCATTTTTTAAATATGCTCAAGCAAGGCAGAATGCTCTTACTAAAGGAGACCCACTAATGTGTAATCTCTAGCCTGTTAGTTTGGGAACCCCTGGGAAAGGAGGTTGGCAGTCTTCTGCAAACTGGCATGGAAAAGGGGTTGCCAAGACAATTAAGTCTGGATCTCCCATGCCTGGGGTGACAACTTTATACAACTTTATACAAGGACAATTAGATAAAGGAGAGCAATGCCTTCTGGAACTATGTGCTAAACTGCTACACCACATTTCCGTGTGATGGAAAAAAATTTAAAATGGGGTGAAACTGAGGCCAACTGAAAATTTTGCTCTAGTTCATCATACTATCTTATATCCTGGATCTCCAAAAAATTCCTGCATGAAGCTCAGAATTTCTGCAGAAACACATGGGATGTAATCTCATATCAAATCTACCTTACTTTGGGGTTTTTTTTTTTTCATTTCCACTAGGAAAAGCAGAAATTCCTGTCTTTAGCAAGCTAACACCAAGAGTGAGCCACTCTTAAGCTTAAAGGCAATTCAGGCTGGTACACACAATGAAGGTGTTTGCTCCAACAGCAGCCTCCTGGCTTGGTCTGTTGTGTCTCTTCAGCCTGTACCCCTCCTGGTGTTGGCAACTGCACTGTGCCCAGCTGAATTGATTTCTCAGTTGTGTAATCATTAACCTGAAGTGATGAGCAAGTTTTGATGACACTACATTTCAGTTTAGTACACATAGAACTAAGAGTTAGATGGTTAATTGAGGCTCCTAAATATTTTCATTTATTTTTAGGAAATGGAACAGAATGTGACTTGCTGAAGTTTTACAAATGTGTTTATCCAGCAGTCTGTAAGTAATAACTTCAGATTTCCAAGCCAATTACAAATAGTAGACAATATCAATAATGAAAATAATCTGAAATGGAGTACATCCTAGTTCATTTAATATTCTGAAAACAGAGACCAGACAGAGCATGAAATATATGCCCATTAAAAAACAAACCACACAAAAATACTCAAAAAAAAAAGTGTGTGTATGTATGTGTATATATAAACTAATAGAAGAATTTATTTTAGCAATCACAAATGGTTTAAAATGAAAGAACATACAACTAATATGCTTTCAATTACCAATTCTCTGGCTAGCATTTTCACATCTTCACAGTATCCTTCTAGATCCAATGTTGTATTCTTTGTGCAAGGAGTGAACAGTATGGTAATAACAGGTTTGTTAACAGGTAAAACAGAAATCACTAGCTTTAGGTTTCATCTTTTTAAAAGTAAATTATAAATTTTGAAAGCACTTGAAATGCAATTCTTTTCCATAAACAAATAATCTATGCACAGTGGGTATGAAATTTGTAAGTCACTGCAACAGACTGGAAAATACATAAAATGGTAATCTGAGAAGTAACTTTTCACGAACCTCAGAAAGCTTTATTTTTGAATTGGTTTGGTTTCTATTGTGTAATGTGACTCTGAGTGATTAGCAGACTCAGAAGTTGGTGGGGGGGACTGTTTTGATAAGGTGTGTGCAACATTCAGGCCAGATCTTCTACTGTGAACAATTATTTTTTTTCCCTGTAAGCTATTTTAAAATGGATTCCACTAAGTTCACATTTTTATATAACCATGATCCTTAAAAGCCTGTCATGAGGGAAGATGTATATTAATTTACTTAATAGACATTCTGTGACTGAATGTCAAAGGAACCACAGAGCAATAAGCAAAAAATGACCCCAAATTCCTCTGAAGGATGGACAGGATTCAGAGCTGGATCCCAGAAGATTTGTAGATATATGGTCTCTGGGATCTCATTTTAGGGGCTGACCCTCCTTTGACAGTGTCGGAGAGGCAAGACGACAAAAATAACAAAATTGATCTGATAAAATCTCAAGTAACAGCATACTTATCCAGTATCTGCAGGACCCACTAGGAGCATTATTTTAGCAGATCTAAAGGCTGCCTCTCCAGAATAAAACCCACAACCCCAGCATCCCTGGAGAGTATTTCAAATCATCAGCTAACAGGCTGAGATATCTCTTCCTCTGTGCTTTGCAAAAGTGAGAAGCCCACAAGCAGAATGAACAGACACCACCTCTGCCACCCCACAAACAGGACAAATAGAGCATCACAGGCAGGAGATCACAGTACTCATCTCACAGTGATGGCTTATGATTCAGGAAACATTTATGCCTTACAATTTTTCATCCACATTGTTTTTCTCTAGCTTTGCCAGATTTCTGTTATGATTATTTTCTGTAGTTCTTTCTGTAATTCCTTGTTAAGACAAATGGCTCCCCAGTTTCATGGCAGCCAGACCTGCAGAATTTTATGACTTCTCTTCAGTATTTGAAGAGACAAAGCTTTCCCTAAGCCTTCTTAGCTGTCTTGAGCCCAATTATTAAATGGCAGGCAGGGGTTAAGGTAAAGTGAACTTATCTTACCAAGGTTTTTACAGTTATCAGATGATAGAAGTACAGTTGGAACTGCTCTGGAAGCTCTTTCTGTGCACTGAAATGAGCTGGGCAGGCACAAGGGCATTAAGACCAAGGATATATACCTAAGTATTTAATTAAAAAGCTAGCACAGAACATGGAAAGTTTTCTGTTGTCTTTTTGCTTAACTGTGAGTGAGAAATAATAAGCACATAAAGCCCCAATGAAGGCAGAAAGACTTAGAGGTGCTGCATTTCTCTGGAAAAAAATGAGAAATATATCTCAACCCTTGTTTTTGTGTACCAGTTTCCCAAATGAAAGTTGCAAACACTGACTTGATCCTTCTGTACTAGGAAGTATCCACTTTTCTTGGGATAATTAATCCACACATTTATGAAAGACAATTAAAAGTAATTTAGTAAGTATTTTTTTTAATTTTTAAATTGTGTGCTTTTTAAGAAATATTGAATAAAATTATTTATTCTGAAATTTCAGATAATATAGAGATAAAAGGATTATGTACAGTAGGAACACACAATTCCACTTGCCCTGCCCCATGTGAAGAAACAGATTATCCTACCACTGTCACCTATTCAAACTTTGGAGGAGAAAAAGCCATAAAATATTTTTCTACAAAACTGAAGAAAAGCTCAGAATACATCAGGTAATCTTGCTTAACACCTTGTCTAACAAAGAAATTATCAATTCCTTTTAACCATGGTAGCAGAGTGTATGATGAAAATATGACCTTAAAAAGATATTCTTATGTGTGGTATTAATAACTGCCTGTGAGATAACAATCTCTTGGACAAAACTGGATAAGGTTGATACAAATCCATATCTATATTGATGTATGTATGTATTATACACATACATACATTTATATATGTATATAATATACTTAGATACACCTAAGAATGCATAACAAAGAATAGAAAATGCAATTACAATGTAATATTCTCAATTACCTTCTCTTTCACTAATATCTGATGACAAAGTTTTTTTATCACTGTTTCAATTAGGAATAAAAAAAGCGGGGTTATCAAACCTATTCACAATGTATTCATTAGAGAAAACCAATCTTCACACTTCCACAAATTCAGGCAATGAAAAAACACAAATAGATGCTGTATAAAGTTTTTCTCCTTTTAGCCTACTCCCAAAGGAAGTTTTGTAAATACTGAGGACCTGGGTTTTATTGTAGCAGCAATGCCACAGATTTAAGAACATTTTCTATTGTTAGTACAAGTCCTTAAAACTATTTATATTATAAAAGGTTTTTAGAAAATTTTTGATATCATCAGGTACCAAATTCTCATGAGGCAGCATGAGAATGTGGGATGGTTGTGTGTGATTGAAAGCCCTACTCGGAAAAAGGAGGTGGAAAATTTAATACAGTTTCATACACTAAATTGCCTCTTGGTCATAGCCAGAGATGTCAGCAGTACAAATAAGTATTAAGGCAGGTGCTACATGAACTCATAGTATATACAACATCAAATTATGTTTATAAACAATTATAGAACATTTGATTCATGAAATATCTATGAGTTTCATTGTCCCAGTGACTGGTTTTCTCAGTTTTGAAGGCATCAGTCTGCAAACGTTGACTGATATGTTGGCATATGTTTATACATGCACAGGAACTATACAAATCATAAAATGGTTGGGTTGGATGGGACCTTTAATGGTCAACTAGTCCAATTCCCCTGCAATGACCAGGGACATCATCATCTACATCAGGTTGCTCAGAGCCCAGTCCAACCTGACCTTGAATGTTTCCAGGCATGGGCTATTCACCACCTCTTAGGGCAACCTGTTCCAGTGTTTCACCATGCTTGTTGTAAAAGATGCCTTCCTTACACCCAGTCTGAATCTACCCTTAGTTTACAACCATTACCTCTTGTCCTATATCTACAGGCCCTATTAAAAGTCTGTTCCAAATGAACATTATGAAAATTAAATCTGTTATATACAAACAATAATAATCCCTTCAGGACATTTTATCTTTGTTGATTATTTTATTGTCTGCAAACATCACACACACTCAGTAATTATTCAATTACATAAGGGAACATACAAGAAATTCCCCTGTTACCAGGCCTTAACCAATAGGAATACTGCCAACACATTAACGAGTACACATTTCAAACTAGAAAACATAGAGATGTAATTATTTCTGAAGATGGTATGAGGAAAAAGGTAAATATTTATCTGATAATTCTGCTAGCAAATCCATTACAAGGGCAGGACACTTACTACAGAATCTAGGAGAACAAGATTATTTTTATACATTAGTGCTACTTGCATTTTAGAATTTTCACCCAAAGAAATAGAAGGGATGACTTTGTATCGAAAATACTTTATTTTCATGAATACTGTTAATGAGCTCACTGTCACTGCCAAAGCAAAAACCTTTAGCTGTTACACCACCGAAGAATCATAGGAGGGTTTGGATTGGAAGGGACCTTAATGATCATCCAACCCTGGATGGTTCCAACCCATGTGGACAGGGATACCACCCTCTACATCAGGTAGCTCAAAGCCCCATCCAACATGGCCTTGAACACTGCCAGGGATGGGGTATCCACAATTTCTCTGGGCAATCTGTTCCAGTGCCTCATCACCCTCACAGTAAAGACTTTCTTCCCAATATCTAATCTAAATCTACCCTGTTTTGGTTTAAAGCCATTCCCCTTGTCCTATCCTTACATGTCCTCATAAAAAGTCCCATTCTGTGTTTTTTGTGAGCCCCCTTTAGGTACTGGAAGGCTGCTATAATTTCTCTCCAGAGGGTTCTCTTTTCCAGGCTGAACAGCCTCAAGTCTCTCAGCCTGTCCTCATAGGTGAGGTACTCCAGCCCTCTGATCATCTTCATGGCCTCCTCTGGACTCTCTCTACATCCTTTTCATGATGGGAGCCCCAGAACTGGACAAAACACCCCAGGTGTTCCATTCTGCCCCTTACTTCACTCTTGAGGACCTTCCCTCAATGTTCTGGTCACTCTTCCTTCGATGCAGTCCAGGCTGCCTCTAAGGGCTGCAAGTGCACATTGCTGGTTTGTGTTGAGCTTCTCCTCAGTGAACACCCCAAGTCCCTCCACTTGGGGCTGCTCTCATTCTATTCTCTGTTCAACCTCCACTTGTGCTTGTGCTTGCCCTGATCCAGGTTCAGTACTGAGCACCTGGCCTTGCTGAACCATGTGAGATTTGCACAGGCTCACCTCTCAAGCCTCTCCAGGTCCCAGGTCCTGGGATGGCATCCCTTCCCTCCAGCATGTCAGTCACAGCTCAGTGTCATTGACAAACTTGCCAAAGGAGCCCTCAGTGTCACTGTCACTAAAAAGACGTTCAACAGCACTGGTCAAAACATGCTACTTGGACATTGAGGCATTGACATTAAGTGTGGAGTCAGTTTTTGTGTCCGTTTTCTTTCAAACCTACTATTTTTATATTCCACTTAAGACTTGAGCAGAGTCTTTCTATAGACAAGACACCATAAAGAGGAGCTCTTCACTCAGTCATTACACAGGTCTTGCTCCAACTGAGATTTACCTACTCTTCCACTTTCACAGCAGGCAAGAATATAATTAGGTAAGTGAAGCTACTTGCAGAGGGTAGAACTGAACATCCAAGTTTAGGACAAGCACTGCTCTGCACAAACATGCCAATTGAAATAAGCACAATTAAATATGCAATTCCACAGTGGGATGCTACACTTTACTTGACATTTCCATTCAAGTTTCTCTCAGTGATCCTTAAAAAATATCTAGATGTAGAGCACAGTACAGATCTAGAGCTACCTTTTGAACACAGTGGCAAGATCTACTCCTGCTAAACTGCTGTTGTTATTTGGATTTAGGGTTTTCTCCTTCTCTCATGTAAGTGGTGTGGACAAAACTCATCTAAGTTTTTGTTAAAGACACCATCCCTCTCCCTGAACTCAGACCATGACAGATGTTGGTAAAAATGAGCAGCACCCCTGACTGTCTCAAGTAAACTCTATGTATTTGTCACTAGGCAAAACCTTGTGCGTATTGATATTAAATATCACGATCTGAGCTACAAAATAACACAGCAGCAGAAGGCTTTGACTATCTCTGAGTTGCTTGGTGAGTGCCTAATATTTATTATTGATTAATAATTAATATAAAAATAGTAATTTAAAAAAAACACCAGACCAAAAAAAACCCCTGATTTTTTAATTCTCTCACCCCCTGAAAAAACTATAAAAAAAACATATGTGGGCTTCTGAACAAGAAGCCACAATTTTTATATATAATAGTAGTAATCATGTCTGTCACGTGGTAATTTTTGATACTGTCTCCTGTCATTCCATTAAAGAATCCATGGTATGGACAGCAGCTGAGAGTAAGAATTAAGTTTGGCACTAGTGTATGGTTCTGTCACAGACAGGACTGTAAGAACAGTGACATTTTTGGGGATTTGGAGAGGAGAGGGAGAACATGGGAATGAGAAGCAAGGGAACAGCTAAAAGGGCATAGAAGTAGTAAATATTTTAAGTATCTGTTTCACAGTAGGATGTCTTGTGTTTACTTGCTTTATTTAGAATTTTCAAAAACACATTAGTCCTCTTCAGTAAACTTTCTTAATAATATTAATTCTGTTTTCTTAAAGTGATGGATTATGTATATTGAATTTATGCAACACTTGAGCCTGGCAGGGTTTTGTTTGCTTGCTAGACTAAACCAGATGCTTTGTATGACATATGTTTATTTCCTTCTATTACAGCTGATGTAGGTGGCCAGCTTGGATTGTTTTGTGGTGCCAGTATGATTACAATCATAGAACTGCTAGAGTATATTTTTACTAACTTCTGTTGGATGTGCATCTTTCTTCTTTTGAAAGCTCCTGAAATGCCTCAATGGAACAATCCATCCCAGAACCAACCAATGCAAAAGGGAAAAAAGAGGAGAATACAAGAATGTTGATGGCCTGTGGAAGTTCAGAACTAATTGGTTTTGCAAATTCCCTTTCTTTTTAAGATATAAAGGAGACTATAATATTTTACACTGCCCCCTTCTCTGCTCTCCTTATTCTCCCTATTATTCCCTAAAATAATTTAACTGTGCTAAATAACTTTAAAGAGTGCATTTCACAAAGTCTCACTTTCCTTCTCATATAAAGAAAAATGTAATCTTTAACTTTTATTTTAACAAATTCGTTTTTTTTAAAATAGCATAGCAAGTGATGCTGACATATGATACAATTTAGCATTCATAACCCAGATTTTATCTTCTGTTTTGAGTGATGAGAAATAATACACATGCCAAATTATCTCACAGAAATTTCTTGACTTAAATATGGAGCATTGCTATTCTCAAAATGCTGGTTCCTTATTAACAAGTTTTCTAGTGGGTTATCATTGTAACATATTCCAGTGAAGAATATGGTAACTTCACCTAAAACAATTAGGAATGTGCCTAATAGCAATAAAATTTACAGTACTATCTGTCTGAAACACATCAAAAAATCTCATCAGTCTGCCAGCTACTACAGAGAACCACAGGGCATCCAAGGGGATGGCAAGTGGGCAAACATGGGTCAAGTTCAGTGTTTAATGCCATGAAAGATGAAAATAAAGGCTTCATCTAAGTCTTACTAAATACGAGTCAGTGTAAGAATTTTGTGGCTTTGGTACTGATTCAGGCTTCCTCCTGAACATTTACTTCAGTATTCAGAAAAGCTTCTGTGGTTTCCTGCATCTGTTTGGGCATATAGAGCAGTAGTGGTTTAGTCTCATGTTTTTTTTAAGAAGACTGAAGTGATTAAATAAAGTAATAAGTGTATTTACTGAAGAGCCAAGTCCTTAAGGTCAGATATAAATAATGACAATGTTACCATTTGGCCATCATTGGCAACTTCCATTGCAACTTTACTGCTGAAGCTTCCCTTCAGCATAAGCCCTAGGATCTGCAATTCAGGAAACACAGGAAATGTTTTTGCTACCTAGAAAGAGATGCCTTGATTTTTGTCCTCTAACCTTTTTTCTCAACTCTTATTTATTGGTCACTCCACTTCTGCTGGGACTTTCCCCCCTCACTGTTACCAAGCACAGGCACATTTGGCTCAGCACCCCTATAAAAAGTTGTTGTAACCCCACTGTTCAAAGTGTGCATTAGCCAACACAGAGGAAGAATGGAAAGAACAGAGCAAACATACTGCAAAATTTCTCCAAAGACTTCTCCCAGCCTCAAACAGTTTCTAACTGTGGAATTCTCGAGCCAAAAGAAATTATAGGTTTGGAAGTAGGAACCAGGTATTATCTGACTTATGGAAAAAAAGAAAAGCAGGGTAAAGTTTAAACATAGTAATCAAGCACACCTTGTATTTCAGAGATCAAAGTGTTTTGTAGCTATCAATCACAATGATTTGTTTTGTTTACTTCTATTAATAAGAGCTGAATAAAATAACATTAGTATTGTAAGGACTAAAGAAAACAAAACTGGTATTGTTTCTGTCCAAAGGTTCACGTGAAATGAAGCACAGAACATTCTAAAAAATCAGCCAAAAAAGCACCAGTTCCCAGAAAGAGAACGTACTGAAATCTTTGCTTTGTTTAACAAGACTAAAATGACTTTTGCTTACTCCACTGACTTTGGACAAGGACAGCTGAAATCACAGCTTGGTTACAAATTCTTTTAACATACGTGGCAGAAGGAGTTCTGAAGAAAGCACAAAGGCTTGTTTTGCCCAAGGTCAAGTGACAGACTTGGATGGTATTTTGTTCAGCAATGATTTGTGATAAGATTATATAAAGCAACTGATTCCCCAGCACAGCTAAATTTAGCAAGTATGCTGTGCAGCAGAGCAGAAGTAAGGGTGCTTTTGTATTTTGATGTATGACTACTCCTCTATTATGGCAATAGGATTTTAAAAAGTGTTAAAGAAATGTCTGGCTTTACTGACTGGGTGACAATGTCATATCTGTAATGACAGCAGAAGCAGGGTATTTTAACAGTTGGAACAGATCATCTCCTAGTTTAGCATTACTTTGTCATTTATTTATTCAGTTTTCCTTTTCACAAGTGCACATCCATGCTCCAAGTAAACATACTGGCAAGCTTTTCCCATAGCAATTGATTCTAAAATGGTAGTCCTAGCAATGAAATTAGTTTATATGATTGGGAAAGCTCCCTTAAGCTTCTCTCAAGTCTTTTTCTAATGTGCGACATAAGAATTTTGTAAAAAAAAAATTAAAAATACATTTTAAAGTGCATTCTGTAGAAGTCATTAAACTTTAACGCTGTAGAGAATCTCACACTCTTGCATATATTTTCTGAAGAACAGAGGAAGTCAATTTATGTGGATAATGAGTTATGTGGATAATGACCTGTGTTTGGGAACTCTGTATTTTATAGTGTGGCATTCACTTATGAATTTTATAAGTATTTTTCATAGAGTTTGTTATACACAGAGTATTATTTATACATAGTATTCATTTTCAACCCCTGGTCAGTGTCAGAGCTCCTGGTACAAGGAAGACAGACTTCATACTATCAGGGAACTTGCCATGAGAGAATGGGGTGGGGGAAAGTTGGAGGTAGCTAAAGACACAAATCACAGCTTTTGACAAGTTTCTTTAGCTCATTTCCCTTCTTCTAACTGTCTCACAATACTGCTATTGCAATGTACATGGCAGATATCCCTAAAGGAGTGCCAGAAAGTAAGGAATTATTCAAGAAATAATTGCATTTTTCCCCAAAGAGTTCAGGAAACAGGTTTGGCACTTGCTTATTTGGCACAGCAAAATGTAGAATGTACAGAATGGCCTGTACAGAAGGATTTGGAGCAGACTCTCATGGTGTAGATGAATTCACTGCAACATTTCACCAGTAGATGCCCCACTTACCTTAGGCTGCTGTTCACAAGGCTCCTCTTGCACAGTTGATTTCTCAGCACTTCTTAGAGAATTTCTCAGAGTAAGTGAAGTCATATTGTTTCCCTCTGGTTAATGATGTATCAGCTGGGGAAATATTTCAAAGGAGCTCCTGACAAACCTGCCATTATTTAGACCTGCCATTATTTCAGAGACATCATCTTTGCAGCACTGTGTTTAGATTGATTTCTGATGAAAACAAACACAAACAAACAAAAGTATATAGCCATCCCCATTCTACATCAAAATAAGCTACCAAAGCATTTCTTAAGGAGCTTATACAGGCCAGCTGATGTAACATTGCTTAAGAAAGTGTTGGTTAAGGTAAAATAATTATCCTCACCAACTGTTTTAAGCTGAAACTATGGGGGGGGGGGGGGGGGGGGGGGGGGGGGAGTATTTCCCTATATAATCACTCAAGTTTGAAGGTAGCTAGCTGTGCCTACACCCTAGCCCAAATATGAGTATGAGTGTTTGCACTGTATGTGAATCTGGTGCTGGCAAAACTTCAGAAAAGAACTCTTCCTCACCTGAGCAGTACCTCATGGCAGCACGAAACAGCCAAGTTTCTTACAAATAAACATTGCCTCACAGTTGCTCAGTATTTTGGAAATCCAAACATGATCATGCAATTCTAAAAACTCCCAGACCAACAGAAACCATATTGTTTCACTCACACTGTCTCTCAAAGTATGAAGTGTTTCCAGAACTTCAAACTTCTGTACACAGAAGCAAGTATCCCTTATTAGGCTATAAACATTAGTACATCTTGTCATACTAACTGTATCCAGAGTTAAAGACATTTTTGTGTTGGCAGTCAGTGTGCTTAATAAACTCAGGATACAGGAAATATTTCCAATTTCGTACCATATTAATTATTTTTGCAATGTTGAAACATGACAGAGTTATAAATGATAAATTCTGTATGGCGAGGGTACTGCTGCAGATCCAGGGTTAGCATCACATCTTGTTCATGCTGCTTTTGGCCATCCTGCATTGTTAACCCTCTTGCACTCTGTCCCTTTATCCAGCAGGAGATGCTCACCTCTGTTCACTCCTCACTAAAAGCATCACCACAAGAAGGAAAGCTTCTTTAAAACACAAAAACTTCCAAATGGCTCTTCCCACTACACACACAATTGATGTTTGAACAGGGAACACCCACACATTACTTGTCTCAGGACAGAAATGCCCAAGGTGGTGGAGTTTTGTGGTTTTTGTTTTGAGTATTTTTAGCATCTTTTGGGATCAGGACTACTTTCACAAAACTAGGAGAAAGAGGTTCACACATACAGCTATTCTTTCCCGTGTGAAATTCTAGAACACTTCTATCTCCAGAGAAGAATGTCATTTTGCAACAGGAAGCCTGGTTAAATGCATATCTAGTTTTGCCTTGCTAATTCTTGGGGGTTACTTTCAAAGAAATAACCCTGAGATTTAGAAAATTTAGTACCACTTCCAGTACACTCCAAGGTCCTTAATGGAAAGGCTGATAGCCCATATTACAATTGTTAGTATTTCTGCCTATTTTGTGACACTCAAAGCCACTCTCCCCTTAGCCAGTCATTTTGAGTTAAAGAGATGAACACTAAATAAACACAGGTTGTGTCCCTTGTGGATATCAATCTCAGCACAGCATTGAGTTCCCTTATCTACTTCTACCTATTTAAGAACTTGGCAAACAGGTGTGCAAGGCAGGACTGATGATTACACACTTGACCATTCCTGATGTACCCCTGACACACTGTGAATCAGCTGAAGATAAGAAATAGGAACAGTTACAACAAGGAATGCTCTCATGCACAAGCTGTAAAAAATGTGGGTTTGTCAGGGCTGCACACATACCACAGAACATGCAAAAACAGTTCATTAAAAATGAAAATTTTCTTCTGGTGTTTTTCAACTGAACCCAAATGCCTCCCACAACAATGACTCATTTCTTATGCAGTTTCCGTAACTGATACTCCCAATAACTTTAGCTAAGAATTGTAATATAACCCTTTTGCCTGGGGTAACCAACAGGTCTTTGTCTACAGTAGCTACAAAGAGAACATCAAAACTTAGAGGGCCTGCTGTGAATCCTCCCTAATAGGACTAGCCCAGGAATATTTTCCTGTTGGTCACCTGGCCTGCTACATGTTTAATCCTGAATCACACCTAAACATTTCTAGCCCCATTGCATAGGACTCATATTACTTGCTACACACTTTGATCCAGAGTTCAGGAGAAATTTTCCAACCTTAAAATGCCAACAACTTCAGACCATTCCCATGTAAATATACTGTTCACTTACAGATTGTGCATGCTCTAGTCTGGAAGTGTATCACATCTTAATCTTCTCCTGCAACCTGAATAAATGGAATTTTCTGGGGTTGTTTTACTCCAAACATCTAAGCAATGTATGAATAAAAATGGCAAACAATTTCCTACATGAAACAAACCAGGTATGAGAAAAAAAGCCCTGTTTAACTGGAGAAACATCACAAAAGTCTGTTTTAAAACTAATTATAAGAAGCTGCTCACTGTTTAAACATGGAAGTCAAGCAAACAGTAACAAGGAGGAAAAAATTCTTTAAAGGCCATACTGTTACTAAGAGACCTACATAATTCTAAAAAAAAATACCTGAGAGAAGTGAAGTCATAAAGTGCATTACAGCACCAGATTTTAGAGAATTCATTTGTCCTGAAGCGTAAGTTGCTCCTTGTTATTTTTTTTCCAGTATTCCAGTTCAGACAAGGACTCTGCTGTATGAAATACCTCACAGACCCTGTTCCAAAGGTCCTTCAGCTTTAGAAAACTGTAAGGCATCTGGTTTGCTCCTCAATTCAAAGCACCTGTGTGTTTGGGAAGCCATTTTACATGGTCAGATAAGAAAGTGTGGTCAGGCAGGCAATGGTAACTACCTTTTCTCTCATTCTTACTTCTTGCACAGAAAACTTAAATGTCTCAAAACAAATGGCCTAAATAGCAAGCAGAGAACAGCAAGAGTACTGTGATGTGATAGACATGACTTTTCCTGAGCCTCCCTTGTGAAGGCAAAGAGGTTTTGCACCTGGTGTATGAAGAAGGGTGGAGAAACAATGCTTTTGAGTTATGTGGGCAGAACAATTTCCTGTCACCCAGTTGCTTTGATGACATTTTTGGGTTTGCTCCAGAAAATACTCACCCACATAAGCTCTGCTGGTGACACTAGCAAATACTGCATTATGAGAGTTACATCTATATTTGGAAACAATCTATTCATTCTTTATTGCAGACACATGGCTGAATTCTCACTGGCTGGCATTGCCAGTTTCTGCAGACTCCATGGGAGGTTTTTAGTACAATAAGCCAATAAGAAACTACTGCCAGGAAACTCTGTCTGGAAATCAAGAACATTATTAGCAAATTAGTAATGGTATTCAATTCCAAAGATGCATCCAAGGGTGAAAACCATCTCTTTAGGGAAGAGGAAGGAGTAGGTTCCAACTGAAGAAGAGAGTATTCCTCATGATGGTATCGTTCCTATCTCTGAGGAAAATCAGGAGGGCTGAGGATCCAAACAGTTGCTGTGCTAAGGGAAACACTGGATTTTTGCTTTCTCAACCTCTGTGTCTTTCATAATGCCAAACAGGAAATAAGCCTTCTAAAGGTATAATCTTCTACTGAATTTGCACCCAGCAATGGAATTAAGCTCTTCAGCTCCATTAATTAACCCCTACATAAAACACTCATCACATTCTCACAGTGTAAAGTCAACAAATATAGTTCTGAATTCAACTGCATAATTCTGACATTTTTGCCTTAATAAAGAATATAAACAAGTCCACAAACTGATCAGTAATTTGCATGTATCAAGATCAGACCCAGGATGCCCTGTAAGGAAAATATGCAACTGCTACTTACCAATATGAATGTCATTAACAACAAACTATGCAATGGTGGTTAAAGCTAGCAAAATTCTCTGGGATTACATCAAAGTCAAAGTTTGACTACTTTTTTTTTTCAGTCTCCTTGTCCTGATTTATAAATACTATGTTACTCAAAAGCTTTCTACCTTCAAATAATCAGCAGAAAGAGGTTGAGGGTTAATTTCTGAGATTGTTCAGCAATCAGCTGAACAGAATGGCTCTCCTGCTGAGAAAGCTACGAGTGGAATGGATTGCTATCATGTATTCTGAATGCATGCATTTGTTTTTGTATGACTAAGAGCAAGGTTGATGAAATAAAGCATATACAGGACTTGGTAATTAAAATGAATGCACAGTTCACATGCATCAATAGATGAGTATTTGCCCTAAGGAGGTGAAGGACAGCAGAACAGAAAACAGATGGCATTATCAGATCCATAAGCCAAAACAATTCTTTTGGCCATGCTTACAGAATCTGTTAGTGCCCAAATTCTGTCTCTCTTTTTTCTTGTTAGAAGTGGAAAAGGAGCAGCATTGCTTGGTACTGTTGTTGCTTTGGATGCTGATGGAAGATAAAGTCCTCAGCAAGGACTTGGGCCTCCAGCAGCTTGCCCAGGTCTCCTGCACCCACAGAGCCACACTGCCTCTGCTCCAGGGCAAGGCAGGTGCATCCCAAATGCTGCTGCTTGTGCAAGTGTCCAGAAAATGAAAGCCCAAATGAGGCCTGGTGCTCAGGAAGCAACAAGTCTCCTTTTCTTCACCCTCCTGATTATCTGCTCCACCTGCCTCTGTAGGAAGGAAAGAAGCAGAGTTGAAAAAGCCATGGCAGTGCTTAAAGTTATTGCCTGACTAATCTGTGTGCTGGTGGGTGGGGACTATTCCTTTCATAGCCTAATTTCCCACTCAGAATCCTGTTCCACTGATTACTACTAATTTTTTTTTGCACCAAGCTGTGCACTGATGGAATTCACCCACTTGCGTATCAGCCAGAATAAAGCTGCTTTTTGTTTTTCCACAAGCAGGTAGCTTTCCTGCTCGTTTATTTTTAGGAGCAGGAGATGTTCCAACCTGACCTAGTGACTGCAATTAGTAACTCTAATGACCTGTGGATGTTTTCAAGCACTTGACTGAGCAAGTGAAACAACTCTGATAAATAAAGCAACCCAAAGTTCAAATCTGCATAACTGAGATGCATAGAAGGGGAAATGTTGCAGAAACAGATGAGGGAAAGAAGAAAAGACTTTAACATCAGTCCTTCCAGTTTGTCCACATCCTCATAATTAACAATGGAAGTAGTTTGAAGGCTGCAGAACTGCAGAACAGAATAAAAGCAGATGCAGGGAATTTTGGCATACTCCAGGTATAAGCAACAGCCTGGAAATAATATATTAGTTCTTCCTGATTTGCAAGTATTTTTCATTCCTGTCTTCAATTCAGAGACACTTTCAGTAGCACTTGTCTCAACAGAAATTTTCCTGTGTATTTACCAGAGAGCTGTAGATGAACATAATGTAGATGAAAATGAACATAAGGTACAATAAGAGATGTGTAAAATGGACTACTCTGCAGCAGGAGTGATACTGTTGGTCAGCAGGAAGTCCTAGCAGAAAAGTGAGCACTCTACAACAGAAGCCACTCCTAAAGTGCTGATGAGCTTTTTCAAGCACTTAATTAATAGACCAGATACATTTTTTTTTGCAGCAGTGTTACACTTGCCATGGGCCTTCACATTCATGGGGCAATAAAATCAGTAATGCCAACAGAAATGCCCCGAAAATCTTTGTATGAGAAACTACACATGAATGATGAATTTGAATATTTAGAAAGACCTGTCAGTCTTTGTATACCTGTGGTATCTTTGCTTTGTAATTCTTAAATGGTTTAAACAAACTATCTCTTCAAATATGACCTCCTATGATGGAGCAACCTTTAGTTGTTTCTAGGATGCCTTCCTTCTAAGAGTCTCATGTAAATGTAGCTATAGGAATGCTGAGTGCTGCTTGGGCAAAGTTGAACTTCTTTTCTTGAACTGAAGAAACAACACTGTTGTTACATAATCCTTACCAAAATGTTACCAAAGGTGTGTGCCATTGTAACAATGTCTTAGGTTAGATGTTGGAATATTATATCTTCATCTAAAATTGTAGTTTATGTTACCTCCTTTACACATGAGAGATGTTACAATTCAAAGTACTGACACATCCATCAGAGACAAAACAGCTGATTTGTGTATACCTGAACTAAAATGTAATGAGCTACATGATCTATGGGTTTTGGGTAGCATCAATAGCACCAGTAATAAATGAAACAACCACAAATATTGGACTGACTTTTGAAGTCCAAAGCAGAGTCAGCAGTCAAGAAGGAAAAGGAGTTTGATTTTCTTCAGGGTGCCAGGGGCAGTCAAGGGTAAGGTGAAAATTTAGCACTTAGTAAAAACAAAACCAATGAACTAAAAGGATGGACAGTGTTCCTTGACAGCTATGCAGCATGGTTTGGAAAATAAGGTTCAAGTGAAAATTGAGATTGAGTCTCTCATAAAGATAGAAATGTTATCATTAACCCCAGCCCTTTTGCCCAGACAGCCTCTCCTTTCAGACTTATAAAATGAGCAATGGAAAGAAGCAATTGCTTTCAAAATAAATACTTATCTGTATAAAAAAATTGATCTTTCCTTTTTTCCAGGGATGAAAGCAAAACAGCAGTTATTTCCATGGTCTTCCTTTGGAGAATTGAGAACCTCAGGAAAGCAAGTTCTTCCAACAGCTGCTGACTTTGGAATTTGCAGTCTGTACACCACTCATGATACTCTATGCAAGAGTGTGCAGCACTCAAATGTGTGTGTCTGTGTATATACACATGCATCTATAAAGCCTGAAGGGTAAGATGACGTGGGAAAGGCTGTGTGAAAAGGCATGAATCCTTATTTTGTGGGCAAGTTTCTTATCCTCTAGATCATTACAAAATTGCCCAGAAACACATACATAATGTGACAGAAAGTGAGGCTTGGATTTCTTGTACAGGTAGTTGAAGCTCTGAATGCTTCACTATGGCCTCTGTGGAAAAAGAATACTTACACTTCAATCTCCTTATATGAGTTTGTTGTTTTTTTGTTTTTTTGTTTTTTTAAATAGGTTGTTTCTGAACACAGAAACATCCTATTTATGTGTAGGAAAGCTTACATTTATTAAGTTGACTTGCACAAAATATCTGGAAATAACAAGGCGTAACAAGCTGCCTTTTCTTTCCAGGAACCTTAGACCCAGTGTTTAGGACTTGTAAGAAATAGATGTGCATTTCTTCACCTAATACACTGCATTTTTCAGTGTAATTTATTAAGGTGATTTATTTTTCATACACTTCATTAGAGCACTGTGCTCATACTAACACAGGGGCTGAAGGCAGCAATACTGAAAGAGTTTTACTCCTTATCTGAAAACTATGGCCTTGTAGTTTTTGTGGGAGGTTATTATTTGGTTTTATTTTTAAACAAAGGCTCAAGCACAATTGGCTTAATTGGTCTCCAGTTCAGGATTATGATTAACACCAGCTAGGAACTGTGAACATTTTTAGCCTTTTGCTGGGGCTCAGCTAAGTTCTGTCATTTTAATCACAAGTCACTTTTTAGAGCACTAGACAGGACAGCACATTTCTCAAAGTGTAAAATCAGTTGTTAAAGGCTAGAATGACCCTGACAACCTACAATACAAAAAGGCACACGGGTTTCCTGCCAGAGCTGCCTAGCATATGAACAGATAGATCCTCAGCCCACAAAACTGCTGCCCTTGAAAGCACAGCTGCTCTGTGGTGTTGAATCTGTATTAGATAATCACCTCTGGAAAACAATGCCTATGTGAGTGCTGACATGGGGAACAGTCTGGGACAAAACCCTTATAAACAGAGATCCCACATCTTCATCCCAGAATAATAATCACAATATTGTTTTCACATTCCACTCTAGTAATTATCTCCAAAACAGTTATATTGGCAAAAAGACCCATTGATTATGATGAAATTGAACATTAGCCTTTTCCTGTTAATAACAAAGAATTAATTGGTAGAGACAGCATGTGTTGTGGCAGTTTTTCCAAAGTCTCACCCCAAGTCAGACAGACAGTAGAAAAAAACTCAGTGCCTTGTATATGTGCAGCTATAGATTGGGGAATGGAACCTCTTTTTAGTTCTTTTTTTGTTTTGTTCTGGTTTTGGGGGTTTTTGTTGTTTTTGTGGTTTTGGGTTTTTTTGCAGTTACATTAGCACAGCTCTGTTTACTGGCTTATTACTTGCTCCCCCTCCCATGGTCAGGTCAGTGCATGAAATAGCAAGAGTTTCAGACTGTCTCCAGGAAAGAAAGGATCTTGTTATAGTGAAAAATAAAGTCTTGTTAAAATAAAACAGGACTATAAGTCCAATCACTTCCCTTTACTTAGGCTATGATAAGCCAACACAGTGACTGGCAAAGTTAATTTATAATTGCCCAAAAGATTCCATTTGTACCAGTATGCTGACTGCCTGGAGAACATAAATACTAAATTCTCTTCAAGTTCTCACAGTGCTAGAATCTCATGACCCGACTTTTTTTTTTTTTTAAATAATATTTGATGGCTCTAGAAATGCATGGAATAACCATTTTACAGTTTGTGACAATACAGTAAAGTGTTGACCTGTCTGCATGGTGAATGAAAAACACATTTTAGGATACAGATGCCTCAGACCTTGCTCTGGCTCCATGGAGAGAGGTGTTGCTGACAAGGCCATAGACACTGCAGAGTACAAGAATGTACATTGTAGTGCACAACTGCCTGCAGCACACTCATTGATTAGCTTTAGATTTTACTAGAGGTGTGTTCAAAGCAAAGGCTCTGGGGCCTCCAGCAGCACCCATGCATATCAGATGCTAGCACATTCCTTCCTGTTTCCTTCTTGTGCCTATGATTGTCTTTCAAAAGTGAGCTTGGAACCAACCAGATGTGATTTGCACTACCATCTCAAACACTGCAACCAAGTCATTAAAAAAAAAATCTCACATAACCTTATCAGTTTTGTCTTCATGTGTCCCTCCTGGAGGATTGCCTTTACAGAGAATCCTGGTTTGGAAAACAACTCTTAAGACCATTGAGTCCAACTGTTAACTTAGCACTGCTGTGTTCACTGTTAAACCACATTCCCAAGTGCTGCCTCTATTTGCCTTTTGAACACTTCCAGGGATGGTGATTCCTTGGGCAGCCCATTCCAGTGCCTGACTACCCTTTCACTAAAGACATTTTTGTGATAATCCTGTAAGCAGATATCCAAATGAGCGTCTCATCCATTGTTTATCATTCTGTTTTAAAAAAAAATCAAACATGAAGTTATGTCCCCAGAGGTTGCTCCTACCAAGGACTGCCCCAGCAGTTTGGAAGCCAGCTGCAGTGCCCACTTGAAGACAGGAGTAGAGTCACAGAGTCCCCTGCACAGCCAAAGCACAAACACCACTGAAAATCAATTTCCCTTGCCTGTCTGATTTCACAGGAATGCATAAGATCCAGGAGATTCTAAACAACTAAGCATTCCATAATTTGCAATTTCATGGCTGATCTCCCCTTTCTTCTCCTTGTTCCAGTTTTTCTTTTTTAAACAAAAAATACCAGAATAAAATACATTTATAAAGACCTTTGAAACAGACTTTGATGATTACTCTGCCTCATGTTTCAGCTGGAGAGCTTCTATTGAAAAAGCAAATCATTATAGTTAAATAAAAGAGGCAGTAGAACACACATAAAAGAACTAAATACCTGCAGAAGTGTTTAACTGTGAGCTGAGAGTAATATTTAACCAAACTGTAAATTTAGTAGTTGAATGCAGCATTTAAGTGGAGACCAGTTTTAGTAACAGAAGTGGGTAAGTGCCTAAACTGTACTGAGATAAAAAGCTCTTACATGAACACAATATGAGCTATTATTCTATGCTTTAAGGAACTGGTTATGTTACAAAGTAGCTTAATGGGAGCTTTAATATTTTGAAATTATTAAGAAGATACAATATATACCCAGAGCATTATTTCAGTTTTCTGGCATGCCATCTTCCACCAGCTTGAAGTGTGATACAGAACTTCAGTTTCTTCAGAACCATTTGCACATGAATTATATCAATACACAACCACAGCTGTCACAAACTCCATGTCTTTCAAAGTCACCATCAAGTTTCTGTAAGCTGGAACAACTTGATCAGTCCACATTGCTGCTGTGGACCTGTCTGAGAGAGGGCAACCTCTGATGATGTCTTGGGGTGTGTTGCTGTCCAGCAGTGAGATGATGGGGAAGAAAATATGAGGTTTCCTCCCTTCCTTTCCCATTTCTAAAGCTTGAGTTGCTAATGTACATCCCGCTCAAAGCATACAGCTAATAATGTTTGATTGTTAAATATTGCCCAAGGGTTTCAAAGGAAGGTTTTATACATTTTTGCCACTTCATCTACTATTTTTGAAGCATTAACCTCAACATTTTGAACACTACTTTAATATGAGGATGTGATCCATTACCCTGAATATGTGAGACACTTGGACATTTGCAAACATTGGAACAATGCCTCAACAATTTATTTAAATATGACCTGCAAATTATTTCATGGAGAAAATACTTTTTTTTGTATCAAGCAATGAAATAAAGTTTTCTACCAAAAGAAAATCACAAGATTTCTAGAAGTCCATGGAAAAAATAATTTATTGCAATTTCTTTTGCACATTAACATGAAACATTTATACATATATATTCTGTGCTAATAAGATATACTAGATATAGACAATTTTTATACACAAAGTAATTGCACTATTCTATTTTATAATGCAAATTCAGAAATGATCAGTCAGATAAGAACAGATACTATTCACATAAAAATGCACTATATATTAAAGTGAGGAAGGTCTATGCATCTGAAAACTTGTCCACTTTTACTAACTGTATCAGCTGATGAAACACACTATGAGCCTTTCCAAGCTTTACATCCCTTAATTATATCATGATTCCTAGAATATTACCAGGTCCTCTCAAGGAATAAAATAAGATCATTTCTGAAATTAGAGAGACCAGACCAAAAGGCAACTGTATCAACCATGTCCCAGCAGCATGCCTTCCAACTCCACGGGCTACATCAGATGAGAATCAATGCACTACGAGTGGTCTAAAATTGTCCAGCAATCTATTACTAAAATGACGATTTAATTTAGTTTATATAAATCAATGAGAAACACATTGCAAGTGAACAGTATTTCAGGAGAAGTACATTGGCACATGCTTCAAATGGCAGTATCAGAAAAACAGCTGCCCCCTTCCAATACAGAAGATGTTTATAGTGTCCACAAAGAGAAAATGCAGGATGATATCAAATGAGAAACCTTTTTCTAACCAGGCATTTACAGAGCATCAAGTATTATTCACAAAATGAATGAGAAGCATGGTAATAGCAGAACTAAATGTGATACCATATATGCAATAATTTTCGTAATGCTGTTTTAGGTTTTTTTAAAATATCATTCCTTAGGTTCATTGTCCTGCCTAACAACTGAAATATCTATCTTTCAAGAAATGTCATCAATTCACATAACCACAGTACTTCAGAGATGAAGATGAAGATGTGAAGCATCAGATTGAAGTGGTTAGCTGTGGCGTGCATACTACATGGTTTCATTCAACATTATCTGGTGGTAGGAATGGTCACATGACTGACATGCAAAAATGCATATCAAAAAAAGGAAAGCTTGAAATACATGCTCATAGCAAAGGTATAACAGTACCAACAATAAGGACAAAAAATTAGCAAGCAAGCCTGGAGAAAAATGGTATGACTTGAGGAGCAGGGCAAAAGACAATGGTATTGCACATGGCAATGGGAGATACAATGTAAAAGAACATCCATAACATAACCTTACTGCCTGGCACCCTACTTGGAGACAGTATTGCACCCTATTCAGCGTCCTCTTCCTCTTCCCTCAGCTCAGAAAGCATCTTGCTTTGTTTCCTTGAGAGCATGGAAGCAGAATTTGAGAAGTAAGGAATTTTCTTTGAAGCAACAACATGGTGGGTTAATGCAGTGACAAAATACATTTTACAACTTGCAACCAGTATCAGTAAATAGTAAAAACTAAAGAAAACCAAAAAGCATAGGTAGTGCATGTATTTCTTTCATATATATTGTATGTAGGAATGAAACAATTCCTACATGTTCTGGTGAACTACCAGCTCTGCCTGAAATATTTCAATTTGTTCCCACCAGTAATGTGGGAACAGGGCAGAAGAGAGAGATATAAAAAACTGGAGAGGGAGTAAAATTGCAGTCATACATCTGAGGTTCTTGGCAAGATTTATTTTTTACAACAAATCTGTTTCTCGAGAGAGAAACTTCAGTTGAACCTCAAAATAATGAAGACTAATAATTAATTTTATGCAAACAAGCAGATGCAAAGTGAATAATTGCTCACATTTGCTTTGTTGTATGTGTATTTCTGATGCAATTCTACTTATTGCTGTACTGGTATCATGGAAGAGATATCAGAGAAAAAGGTGAAGGAGCAGCACTCCAAACCAACACTTATTCTTGTAAATTAGGTCTTTCTTCAGAAGTAACTGCCGCTCATGGGGACTGATATTAGAGATGTCAACCCAAGAATCAAGTTTGAGGCATGCTGAGCTGCTTCAGCCCTATCATTTTCTACTGGCCTAGTAGAGAAACAGTGTATTTTTACCCTTGGTTTCACATCTCTTATGGCATCTGTAAACATTCTGTCCTTTTTCCTCACCGTGTCCTTATTAATGGTCTTCAGAGTAAAATATGCTGATAGATTTGAAATGCTGAGCTAGTAACTCTCCAATGAATATAATGAAAAGAAAAATACATCACTAATGTGCATCGATCCTAGATTGAAGATACTGGAGCTAGAAAACTTCACAGTAAAAGCATAGTTAGCAGAAGTGTCTTCAGGATGATTTAGGAAATATTTTCATGCTTACTTCTATATGCAATTTCTTGCAATATTCTGCAGTGGCCTATCATGAAGTTTACCATATAGTTTCTGAATATATTTAAACATGCCCTTATTTATTGTCATCTACAGTCCCCCTGTACATAACAATAAATGGCACTGCACACAATAATACATTAGCATTCTGAAAAAAATTCTGGAAAGAAAACCAAGATTACATGTGTGCATAAAGCAAAGTGATTACTTTAAAGTTGATTATCTGATTTCTGCTTTTGGCACAGCCTATAAAGTGCCAGAAAAAAACATAAAGAGTATGTTCACAGGAGAAATAGTTCAGAAAATCTTAAAGAATAAAATTTTGTGCATTTTCTGTGTATGGACAGATAAAATTGTGCAGGCAGTGGAAAAGAATCAAAAGGTTAGAGGAATATATTCTTTCACTTTTCAAAATCACTTCTGACAAAATGATTATCAGTTCACATCATCACATCAGTGTATTTTTCTATTCTCCTATGCTCCCAAACTTAGTACAATTTAGAAGAGATACCTGTCCTGGGAGAAGTCCTTCTGTCTCTAAGAATTACGTCTATATCTGAATTTCAGAATTAACAAAAACTAACAAAATTAGAAAGGCTTTTTCAGTGTGCTTAAACTGTGAATCTTAAATGCTCCTGAAAATCAGGCTCACAATATTTCTCAGTCAGGTTTATTCCTGCCTCCATGTGTCCCTCTACAAAGCTCTATTACTGGATAATAGTATCAGCAAGTGTCTCTCAAGACTGCTGTGAGGATTAAGAAAACCAGCTGTTGTACAATATCTCTGAAAGTCCTAAACTACCTGAATCTTATATTCATACTAAACATGTGTTGGGCTGAAACAAGGAAAATACCCATCTGACTCAGTACCTCTCTGAAATTTACATTTAAAATTATAGTGTGTCTTGAAACAAATGATAGGACATTTATAAGGCAGAAAAAAAGTGAAAGGTGTTTAATTAAAATGTATTTTAAATACAACAACAGATTTTAAATAATGGTAGCCATGTGAAGTTATCATACTGTAGAATAAGAATAGAAAAGTATTCTCAAAAGTGGCACCCAGAATATAATTGTAAGTAATATATATTCAAATACAGAATTAAAATGCAGAGCTAAAGTCCAGAGGGTTCGTACTGGGAGTTACCATTAAAAAGTCAATATTCATATACTTGTGTACCAGTGGTAATAAATCTGGATTAGATCTCCTAAAAAGCCTAAACAGCTTAAGAGCCTAAATTACACTTTTAGAAGTACATGAGCATTCAGACACATAACTAATTTCCTCTGACTTACAAGAATTATTTCAGCCAAGATGACTGATGACTTTCATTATTTTAGTCAAGGGTGTTTTTAAGTTTAAATACATAGTAGAAAACTCATTCTTTTTACTCTTCAGGGCAAAATTCAAGCTATGTAAATTACTTTTATCTTTTTTTTTTCTTCCTGTTGACATGTTGGATGGATTGTATGCACCTGCTCAGCTATGGCAAAGCAGCTGGCATACTGTAACCTCATTGCCTAAGTCTGTAGCACACTTTGAGTCTAGATCTCATTGGCTTTTACTGAAATTCTGGATAATACATGCCCAGAATTATGAAACTGAGGCATAAGCTTAAAGGTCCCCCAGTGCTTGAAGAGCTCTACCTCACCTCATTTTGAGAAGACAACTTAGGCTGATATGCCATATACCAGAAGTAGTTTTCACCTGTGTATTTCTAAAGCAGGACCTCTGCCATGCAACAGTGTCTGAACAAGCAGGGGCCATCTGGGGTTAAGAGACCAGCACACACATCAGGTGTGAACCTGCTTGCAAATAGTTGTTTGACTGTTGCCTAAAGATTTGAAAGCACATTTTTTCACTCACTGCAAGAAAGCAAATGGCAAATTTTGAAGTACTGGTAACCGGACATGTCAGCTAAACAGAAACCGACATTATATAGCAAAATCTAGTACAGTGCAGAAATCTGTAAGAGGGAGATATAAATATTTAAACACTTGGCATTCCCTCAAGGACTTTTTGAAATCAAAAGTACTCTTTCAGGAACTGCACAAACTGCAAAGACAAATAATCAAGGATTTTCAAGTACTGTCAAGATAATAAATGTGTTAATGAAAGAGTGTTGCACAAAAGTCGTCATTTTTTTTCTGTGGAACATTTAGTTTTGCAAATGTAAATGTATCTCCATAGTTTAGATTAAATTTTTAATGTTTATGTTTGGAAAAAAACAAAATTACACTCTAGTTACTCATACCTCTGTCTCTGTACTCTTTCTGGACAAAAACCAAACCTGCATTGGTTCTTTTTTGCCCTTCATAGAAACTGGACCTCTGTACTCCAGGTGGAACTGAGGATCTGAATTTTCTGGTGTCATAAGACACCTGAAATTGAAAGAGAAAACATGTAAATGAATGGACTTTGCATGCATGCCACAAACTATGCAAAATATTAAACATGCTACATGTATGTGAGCAGACTACAAAAAGATTCAACTCCATCTCTACATCATTATTAAATTTGCAGACCAATAACTGTGTATCATAATGCAGTTTGCCATATAGCTTCATGAGAACTCACATACTTAAATAATGGTTGCAGGACTGTCACTTTCAACTCCAAAAAACCTTTCTGGTATGCTGACAAAGTGATTTATTTTAAGACGTCAATACCAATAAAAATAATACATCACTCACCTGTAAGTATATTCAGAGACATTGATCTTTCCCTTTTCTCCAGTAGTTTCTGTTCTGCTTGTAAGATTGACTGTATTTCCAAAGAGACAGTACCGTGGCATCCTCTGACCTATGACACCCGTGACTACCTCACCAGTGTGGATTCCTATGGTTATCTTTAGAGAGAAAAAATTAGGTCTGAATATTCAAAACGTTATTAATCTGATGCCTCTGACTAAACACAGGCAACATGCTATTTATATCTACTAGAGCTTATTTTTCCAAAGTGCTACTCCTGCTTGTTCAAAGCCTTGCATTTTGTGGGTTTTGTCACTTCTTTGTTTTTTAACTTTAGTACAGTGTCATGCCTCTGCCTTCCACGTGAACAATCAAACTCTGTAATTTTCCAGCATCCACCCTGCTGTTATTATGTACTGTGAAAATAAAAAAAGAGCAGAGAGGCATACTCTGCAGGTCTGTGTTTAATGACTGCTCAGAAGGTGCAGAAAAGGATGGCACAGGTCAAGAAAAAAGATATTTCTCAAAGGAAAAATCATGGTATTTTGTATTCAGAAGGTCAAGAGATAGGACAGAGGTTTGGACAAGCTCATTCTAGTAGCACATTACAGTTACTGTAAAGCCCCAAATCAAACCTTCTCACTGCTTTGCTCCATGACAAAGTGAAGTACACAGCTCTAAGCTAGGTGATAGAACAGCAGCATTCATGTAAATAGAAATATGCATTGCACTCATTAATCATTTTCTGCTCACAGCCTTCTGATGAGGACAGTCAATGCTGCTTGCCCAGTTCTGTATCAGTGCTACAGCATCTCCAGAAAGTCCCACAATGAGTGAAATTCCACTAATATACACTGGTGTCAGTAATCATTGCTGTATCTGTCTATGGAACTGCAGTTCTCTTTTTAATGCAATAAATAAATAATGCATTCTGACATAAGGATCTGAGGCATGATGAAAAATATCAGGGAGGGAATATTATTTTTCTACTCCTTGAGTTGAATAAGACTCAACAGATTATACTTGATGCACAATAAGAATTCACTGATTATATTGAAATTATCAGAAAAAAGACATAAATGATGTGGACCTAAATAAGTCCTTTACCCTTTAAAGCACAATAAGCATTTTAAGGTCTAAGAACTGGACACATCACAGCTACATATGACTTCTCATATTATTTGTATATATCAGTCTCAAAACCTACACAGTAACAAGGCCCACCCCCTGCATGGACTGTGACTAGAGCATTATCTTATCCAAAAACATTATCATGCTCTCAAAGAAGGGGTTTTCATTCAAGCCCACATTTACTAACCTGTACAGGCTCACCATCTACTTGAACTTGGCCTGCAATTTCCATCATATCCAAAGCCAGGTGGCAGATAGATCGTGCATGATGCATGCAAGGCTCTGGCAGACCACTCACTGTCATATACTTGTCCCCAACTGTTTCCACCTATCAAGACAGATATTTTTCAATTACTTCATTATTATGGTTTTTAGAGTACTAGAATTGATGTAGTGCTTCAAGACTGCTTGTCCTCTGAAAGACTTCCCTTTCCCTTTCATTCAAATCACCCTAATTACTGTCATCTCTTCTTGTTGTTGAAGGTGATTTATCATAAACCCACAATGTAGCAACTTACAATGACTGTGATTGTGTAAACCTGAGTCTCTCTTCTGGTGTCTTCTAAATGAAACTGAGCTCTATGTTTGTTCTGACTCACACTCTTAATTCACATGGTACAGGACACAAAATTCAGTTCTAGCAAGACCTAGAAATGAACCTCATAGATATAAACACACAAGCAAACACATATACATATTTATGGGATGCATATATTTCTATCTCTGTACCTTCCTGCTACCAGCCACATTTGCAACTACACCTCACTCCTGAAGTGAATGAAGGAATGAAATTCACATTGCGTAACTGAATAGTAAGTCATAATTTACAATTAGAAGACTCAGGAACAGAACTGAAAAACTTAAAGCACAAGGTCAGAAGAACCACAAATGGCTTGTATGAGTTCACATCAGCTAAATGTGGAAGTACATTTATATGTCCACCTAATGGGTGACTGCAGAAATCATGATGAGAACTTAGCACTTTATGTTCCTTCAGACATTTAGAGATAACCAAAATACTCTTCTGTAGCTATCTAACATCAGGTAAAACAGTTCAGACTGAGAACATAAGTTGTTTTTTTAAAAGCCTAAAATCCAAGAAGATTGGATTTTGCAATAGCTTAATGCTATGAAGTTTTGTTTTTGTAATTTACCATAGTATATTATAGAAAAGTAACAGATTTGATACTTCAGAAATCTTATTTTTACCTTATAAACAAATGGATTCCTTCGTGAATCAGTCAGAATATCAAATCTTGTGTAAAGATCATTTAAAAGATTGACAATTTTCATGGCTCCCTCTCCAGAGGCATGTTTGCTGCAAAAGGCATTGAATCCCACAATGCCACTGAAGAGAATGGTGACGTTGTCATAGCGCTTGGCTGGAACGGGGCGCTTGTGTCTCAGCTCATTTGCCACTGATGGAGGCAGAACAGAGTACAGCAACCTACACAGGCAAGGAAAGAAAGGCAAAAGTGAAAAAAGAGAATCTAGAGAAAGGTGTTTACAGCAGCACTCTTCACATATGAACTTCCTACCCCCCACAGCGTTTCTAACACACTCCTACCATCAACAAGCTATAGAAAAGGTGTTTACTGAATTGTATGTTATTTGGAAAACAGGAAGTGATCTACATCAGCATACCATTTCAAACACATTAATATACATCTAAATTATCAACAAAATGAGACATGTTATTAATTCTTCTGACATGATTTGTTAGTAGTGCCTTGGATCATTTTTACTTCTTTCTGCCACATCCTCAGCTCATATAATATGGTTTTTCTCATAGAAACATAAAAACTGCAAAAAAGACCATGAAGAGATCAAACAGTTTTCCATCTCTGATCAATTAATGCATTTCTAAATGCTTCCTCTCTATTGAGCATGCTGTTTTTAGGGTCTAGAGTGTCTTTTTAAAAATAGTCTATACGATGTATTAACACTTGTTCATATTATAAATTATGCAAATAAAATCCAATCACACACACAGAAATTCACCCTATTCTCATGTGTCTTCCTTCAACTATCTAACTCCTATCTTAAGGTCCATTTCCCTCCTGAAGATCTCTGACTGTTTCACAAATCTTGAACATCAGCCTCCTGCACAATCCCTCATTAGTTGCATTTTTGGCAAGTTCACTACTTGAGTTATAATTAGTGAATACTTTTGGCACATCACACAGTAAGTGACACTATCTGTTCCAGCAGCTGCCATGAAGGCAAGAATTCCTGAAGATAAAATGACTTTATAAAGTAAGCCAACAGGAATGAAGAGAAAAAATACTTCTTAGGCTTTGTTTTCTCTGTTTCTCCTGTCCATCCCTTTCAAGTATTTTTAAAATAATTTCCATTACAGAAAAAAACATATCTATCAATAGAATTAATACAGAGATGGGACTGTGTTTTATAAATAGGAGTCAATCATGAACTCCATGCTACTTTTCACAAAAGCTTTATTTTAATTTGCCAGTCATTGTTGAGCTGAAATGCCATAGACTAATGACTTTTGAAATTGACTTTATAGTTATCTGTAGTACAGTATTTGGGGCCCAATGCACACTTACTGTTACGTGTTATTTTTATGTACATATATCTAGATAAACCCAAATTCATTTCTACAAGTAACTACTACATCAAATTCATAGCATTAAGTTATTCCAAAGTTTCAGCTTTACACAAACTGTTTTCAAGGTTTATAAGAGATGGTTTTCTGTTCTATTATCCTGTGCCAGAAAGACAAAAGTTGGTTTACTGAACTCTGTAAAATAACAGCACTTGGGCATTCATCAAATTCACCTTTGCTACAGTGACTGCATGTAAGTTTCCAAAATTTTAGGTAATTCACAAGTAAAAATTAATTGTCAGCTCATTTTTTATGACTTTTCTTGTCAGGGAGGGAGCCATCAAAACATCTCGGCATATAATGGCCTAGACTGTGGGTGACATTTGACAATCTAAATAAAGAAATACCCTATTAAATGTTCTTTCTCGTCTCCAAAATTACCAGTCCTGATTATCTCTGCTATTCCTTACAAGATTCTGTTATTCTTTTAAGAAGGTAGCTATAAATAATATATTGCTCTGAGTGTTTCAGCCCAAACTGGGATTTGGTTCTTACGTGTCTGTCTTTTTCTTTTCATCCTCCAGTGCACGCAGTGTGTGCTGCAGTCGGTCGGTGAGGATTTCAAGCTCCTGGGTCAGTTTATATTCCTCTCGGAACTGCTCTCCCAAAAGAACCAGATCACGGGTAGCATCATGCAATGGGATATCACTCAGATATAAACCTCTCCTGGTTAAATCATCCAAGTTCATCACACTGCAAAGCAGAGAAATATACAATAATATGGGTAAAATGAAACTTGCCAAAGGAGCGCTTAAAACTCAAATAAACAGCAGTCAGCTGAATAACAGGAGAAAGATGAAGCTTCTGAACTTGTGATGATCTGTACAAAATATCCCTTCTAGGAAACACCTTATTTGTGATCATTCATTTTAACCCACAGCTCTTGATTTTTGTGTTTAAATACAGAATTCTCACAAAGAGTTCCATGAGCATATCAAATGCATGTACTTCAACATACAAAGTGAGATTATGTAAAGAATCTTTCCATTCAATCCTCCATTCCAACCACTTCTTTATCACCAATCTATTACATTAAAACTACTGCAAAAATACATGAATCCACACAGAAAAACAAATAATTGTCACATTTCTTAGCATTCTCAGAGTAAAAAACAAAAGATAAAACTTGCTAAAAAAACCAGGAATATGAGGAATAACCATTTGTACAAACTGGGCCAGAGCAAGCCAATGTTTATACTGAGTATTTAGTACTCAGCCAAGTTTCAATGTTTAAATGCTCCTACCTCTTTTAATATAAACACATCAAAACCAATTAAATCAATACTTGAACCAATTAGTCTCTGTAGTACTACTCTCATAAGTGTTCTTAAAATTAGGAATTGTAAAATAAAAATCAGTATCATAGAACTCTCTAGGTTTGAAGTACCTTGGTGAACAAAGAAAGAGAATGCTGTCTGCTTCAGGCAAGTAGATCATTTGCCCTTTCAGGCGTAAGCAGCTGATTTCTGTGCCAGTCAGTTCATCTTCACACTCCAACTTTTCCACATCCAACAGCCCCTCCTGGTGATGAAAAGCAACCACTGTGTAAGGGCAATGGTGTGTTATGCACCAGGCCTAGTCTGTAAGTGCATTCACTACAAAGGCAGTCAGAATATTTGGAATAGACTTACAGCTTACATTAAGCCCTCATTAACTTCTCGTTTGAACACCATGCACTGTCTATAATTTAATACAATGATTTGCTACCTTGAAGACACAAAGCATGGTATCTTTCTTTACATTCATGTTTGTAACTCTTTGTTTTCCACATTGCTCCTTAACAATAGTTTTGACAATAGTATAGCCTGTTCTGTGAAGTTCTATCTGTGCCTGGGATCATCTCTAAGAAATCATGCTGGTTTCTCTCAGGTACAGTTTTCTTTAAATAAACAGGCTCCTTGATGTAGTAAGTGTTACCCTACACACTGCATCTGCTCATATCACACACCTTGTCTCCTGCCCTCTTTAGAGAACAGGACACAGACCTTTGTATGAACATAGGGAGCCCAAGCAAGAACATATTTTATATTTTTCTCCCACACTCTTATGAAGTAAATGTAATAACCTGTCTACCTTTGCTTTGATACAACACACAAACTAGACTGGCCCCTTGCAGAGCAGGCATCATGCATGAAGTGTGTTTCCTTCACTGTTCCTATAAAACATTCTGCTTAACAGCTATTCACAAATTCATACCTGTGACTCACTCTTGGCTCAAGACTCAAAAAGGTCTGGGCATACTACAGAGAATTTTCTCTGAAGACTTCTGAGCTTTCTGCACTTCTTATCTCTCCAAAGCACACTTCCTAAAAGAAAAACTGGGAAAATATTCTCTAGTTACCTTAGTCCTCAGTACGAAGACTGTATTGATATGGGAGAGGATCCCATGGAAGCTAATATCAATATGAGGCCGGACCAAGGAGAAAACTGACAGCAGACTGCAATTTCCTGGCTGCAGCTAGAATAATAAAAAAAAAGAAAAAAGGAAAAAAAACCCAACTGTTATGGTTTATAATAAAAATATACCTAGAGCAATTATTTTCCATTTTATTAGATGACAATACTGAATAGAAGAGATTTATGCATCTCTCCACTGAATCACAAGGTTTTCGAATTATTCTCTTACTGCATATGGACATGACCATAAGGAAAAAAGCTGTTGTAGAATTAGGTTATTTTCAAGTTCTTTTTCTAACAAGAGAAGCACAATTTAGTAAATATTATTAGTAAATACTATTAAAATCAGTTACATTGGAATGCTGTTCAGACAGAGAATCCTAAATCTGTTTTATTCATCTTTATAATTAACCTGTGAAGCATCTATCATTATTAATTTTCTATGGCTATCCATGCATAAGAATCATCTAACCTGTGGAAGGACTCTGTATATAGCATTGCCACATTGTGTGACCACCAGATCTCTGTCAAATATGATGTGGAAAGGAAATGCCTTGCAGAAAGTGTAGGGACTGATGCGAGACTCTTGGGTACCATTTTCTTCAAATCTGTCAAGGTCCTCATAGTAGTCCTCTTCTTTAGATTCTTTCTCTTCAATTAAAAATTGAATGTGGTCACACTCCTCATTTCTCTGTTGAATAACCTAGAGAAATGAAGAAAAAAATGAGAAACTGAAAACTCTGCTACTCATTAGCAACTGGAGTGCTACTATGGGGACAGAAATGTATTTAGAGGAGAAAGATAAATTCAAGAATTATATTCACATGTTGAAAAATACCATATTCTAGTAAGAATTTCTGATTTCACAGTCTTTGTAATTACAGGTGAATAACTATGCCTTTGCTTAGCCACAGTTGCTCTCTACAAGAGCAACATGTTGAAGATCACCCAAATACAATTTATTAAGCCTGAGTGAAATGCAAATCCTGAAACAAGGGGTCAAGGCTCAGGTTGTGCTTGCTTTTTTTCTTGCCAAAAAACAGGGTGGCCCCTTCCCCTGAAATGAACCTGTGTGAGCTTTGAATCCCACAGAACCCCATAATCCTTATTTTGATCAAAGTTGTTTGCAAGGTCTATAACACAACAGCAAATAGTGCTGACTGTTTAGTGATGACTAAATAGTGCTAAGAGGGTGGGTGTGTCACTGACAAGAAGAAGGAAAGTGCATGGAGCACATGTTAGGATATACAGTCCTCATACATTCCAGCAGACTGCAAGATCAGAGCCAACAGACAAAACTAAAAGCAATCCTCTCTGGGCTGTATTCCATATTAAAGGAAATGACAGCAAAACTAGAATCATCTATCAATGGAATCAATCTATCTATCTGGAATATCAAAAAGGTCTCCTTAACACAGCATTACACTCTTCAGTAATTTTACTCAAAGTTAGCAAAAAATATGAAATTAATAGGGATTAGTTTGTTTGCAGCGGGAGTCCTGTATGACAATATAATTTAAGCCAATAACTAGTAGAATAACATCATTCACCCTGAGAAGCTAAATCCACCTCTTTTCAAATTTAATTAGACTTAATGATTGGAAAAGAACAATTCTAATTCTATTTACATAGTATTGTTTAGCAGTGTTTTTCTGGAACATGTTCCACCTGATTCTACTTTCATGTTGACTCTGATCCTAAAGTCACTGAAGCAAAAAAAAAAAAAAAAGACTTCTTAAAATTTCTAAAGCATCCTGATTTTTCCCTTTACACATAGTCTTAACCACAGAGATTAACAGTTACAATTTGAAAACAGAATGCACAAACACTGCATCTGATCCCAGAGATGTTAAGTTTATTAAATATTTCATATCCAAAACTGCCAAAAATAGTACTTGATGGGCTAGGGAGTGCTGATGCCTTTATTTGCTCCTAAACAAATGGAGGAATGTAAAACAACAAAACAGTATTTTATTGTTAAATGATGATTAATTTAAGGTGGCAGTGCTCTTTGATCTACACATTGACTGCTCATTTGAAGGAAAGAGAGGCTCTTCTGGAGGTCATTTAGAGGAAGAGGCCAATTTAGGTGCTCTATAGCTGTGTGCTGCATTATTCTCCTCTTTCTATTGCTTATGTAAGTAACTTAGAGAAAGATCAGCCTACTAAATTTACCAGCTAATGTAGGTACCCAAAGCTGGATGTAAAAATAAATTCAAATGTTGATGATGAGAAAACCTAACTGCCTCAAAAACTGTACTGGTAATCCACATCTCAGTGTATGACAAAAATAAGTGGGAAATTATGACCTAAGAAGGGGTAAGCCTCAGAAAAAATGAATGGTGGTCATCTGAGGAAAACATATTAAGTGGGATTGTCTAGGAGAATGGAACATACTAGATGAACACCTAGTTTTCCTCTGAATTCAGAATTTAAAGGTTTTCTGCATCTTCCTTTTAAATCATTATCCCTGAAATTGTGAGAGACTGTGGTCATACCGAAGATTATCAGAAGGCAGTCAAGAGTCTTAGTTCTTACTTTCTATCATTCATGCACACTCCCACAGGTTTTATTTTAACAGTACCATTATTGTGGCCAGAGAAAGCTGAGATTACACACAGAAACCTTTTTAAAATTGTGAAGATTTATCTCTAGAACTATCTATGCTTCCAGATTATTTCCAGTCTTGGATCTTACTTTAAAGTGTTGCTCTTGCCACAAATGGAAAAAAAAACCCTGCATATTTTGGATAAAAACCTTCTTAATTCAGCAAAGCTGATTTTAAAGAAGCTAATAATTGTTAAGGAAATGTTCATATTAACAACACATCACCTTCCAGACAGATTATCTCCTTATAGCCATCTTAGTCACTGCACACTAGTATTCTGTTACCAACCTGTACTTACAGACTTTTCCCTGCTACAATGCAGCATTTAACAGGCTGCTTTTAATAACTTCCCATTTTACTTCATTTATTATAAATGAATGACGCATCAGTGAACAAAACTCAGGCTTAGATTAAGAAAACTACCTATAAAAATAGAACTGCTACATGCTTCCAGACATCTAGCTAGTTTGAGCCATGACCCTCTGCAGATCCTACAAGCTCATACAGTGACAAAGTCAGTCCTCACACATGCTGTGCTATTTTCCTAACCTTTACAGATTAGAACTGTGTCAGTAACAGTGAAAAGCTGCAAATTTCCCAAGCATCTTCAAGTTCATCTGAAACACTATTTTTGACCAGACTCCAGGGCATCTAGAAATGCCTGCTGTATTAGTGCAACATGCTAGTGCAGCAAATCAACACCAGGCCAAACACATGGACATGTGTCAGACCTACAAGGCAGACAGAGCCAGCAGCACAGTCCTGGTAAACATGATATGCTGTGGACATGGCTGGTTTATGCAATTTTGTTCTGATCATTTATGCACAGACACTTATTAACAGATGCTTTAATCATACCCCTCTCCAGGCTACAAAATCTACTGATGCATCCCTAATTAACTTCCCAATGGATATGCAATTTCATTATGTCCTTTCTGCTCACACAACTTATGAACTATCTAATCTTCCTATCTCATTACGTCATTCAGCTTGTCAGCAAATTCAAAATTAGCACTTTTGACTGTTAATTTAAGATGTTAAATTCTGTTCCTTCACCCTTGCACCTATAGATCCAAACTAACTGGACGGGTATTTGTTTGGCATAAGGACCTGCCCTAGATACTCTGATAAGCTTAAGTAGAATAGAACTTATCTACTGTTTCATTCTGCAAGCAAAGTTTGCAAGCCAAACAATTTCAGTATCATTTAAATATTGTTGAAGAAGCCTCTGATAAATGCTTGACAAAGCAAAGTTCAGTCACAAAGCAACAAAGCCAGCAATCAAGTCTAATTCTTCCTCCCCCTGCAGTCTTAGCTGGTGAAGTGACATCAGTTCACAATGTCTAAGAGCTCAATCACCATAGTAACTGCAGTTAAAACTGCAGTTTTAAGGGAGAAATCATTCTCTTGGTTTCAAAGAGAATATATAACATCTTACTGCTAACCTGCCTGTGCCTTCCAGGAGACGTAGCTCCAGAGTTTGTCCTTTCCTAATCAAGTGAAAAGTCACACCAATATTTCAGGGAACGAGAATTGAGAGAAAAGTTATTTTAAAATGAGTGTGGTTTAATGTATTTGGTGAGCTTCACACAAGATATTAAATCAAGAAATACTGCTGTGATACAGAATATGTAATGAGCACATGCTATCTGTTAAGCTGTCACTATGTGTCTACAAGACTCAATTCTGTAGATCTGAGCATATCCCCAGGACACACTCGTATTTCAGCATGGCAGGATAGAATGTCCTTGGACAGGGCTCTTTTTTGATGAGATTGTGAAAATTAATACAAAAACAGAGGGGTTTTGCCCTTTAAAGGCCAATACAGCATGAAATTTTTGATCTCTTCTGATCAAAACTGACTGTGCAATGCTGCTTAACAAAGTTCTCTGTAGCTGCTTCAGAATGATCCCAAAACAAAGGAGTTCACTGCGGAAATGGCAGTGGAAAACTTTCAGTTTTGCATACCCAAAGATAGAACCATGGGGATATCTGTCCCTGGCAGCTGGCTTCAGAGCAGACTGTCTCACTTCACCAAACCACTGTGCCTGGAGATAGTGAAGTTTACAGCTGCCCCAGTGCCAAAATTAGAGACTGACCATGCTCCATGACTGACTTATCTTCACGCACAGTTAGCATTGTAATGTGTGGACCAGTATTGCTCATCTTCCATTACAAGTACCCAAGTATTTTTTAGACCAGCTCTCCAGCTGGTCACATCTTCACTTTGTTTTTTCACACTACCATTAGCAAGCCTGAAATTACCATCTTGTCAAGGACTTCCTCTGTTCTTTTCTATTTTTATATTGTAAAACATCTTCCCGATGTAAAAGATTTTGATAGTCTGCTCTCGAATGCCAGAAATGCAGAAGTCTGCTCTCCCAACAGTTCTTTGGGCTTTGCTGGACTATGTACAACACTCTTTGTTGACCATACCATTAGTAGCCTTGAGGGAATCCCTGTCCTGACTTCACCTTCACAGGTCACCTTCATTTATATACAAACAACCTCTGACAAGTGAAGCAAGAGAAGGCATAGCCAGTAGGCTGCTAACAGAGATCTCATTACAAAGTTTGTCACCAGCATTGTGATGAGTTTTTAGTTCTCATACTGAGACTGGCAGAACGTGAACATTCTCAGCACATACACAAAGTCAGCAACAATTTTTGAGACAATACCTGCTGCAAAAATGATTTAGTATTAGCTCTATTGGCTAAAAATGGATTACCATATCAGAGAAGATAAGGAAAATTGGATTTGAACTAATTAATCAATTAATGTCAACTTGGGCTTTCCAGAACTATTCAACCGGTATTTTGAATCCAAGTTCAAAACAAATTGGTTTCCTTTCAGGGCTAACAACATCTAACAGAAACAAAATTACACTTCCCCCCAACCCCACCCCCCCTTTCCTTCTGCACGCACATACTCTAAGTGTTAAAAGAGAATGTACACTTCCTGAAGAACACCATTCTGGAAAAGGAAGCCCTGCTTTATTTTAGAAGAAGATGTATGGGTTTAGATATATATATATATATATATACACACACACAAAATTGTTCTGTGTGAGGCTGAAGAAGGGTGATAGAATTAAAACTTTTTTCTATTCGGCTATTTCTCTACCAAAAGAAACAATGTGAGACAAACCAAGAACAACAGTTCTTTAATACTTAGTTTCCTCTTGTGATCATTAGCTGGTTTTCTCTGCAGGTTGAGGAAGGTGATCCTTCCCCTCTCCTCAGCACTGGAAAGGCCACACCTAGAGTGCTGTGTCCAGCTGTGGGTTCCTCAGCACAAGAGAGATACAGAGCTATGAGACAGAGTCCACTCCCTCTAGGGAGGGCTGCTAAGATGATCAAGGCACTGGAGCATCTCTCAGAAGAGGAAAGGCTGAGACAGCCAGCACTGTTCAGCCTGGAGAGCAGATGGACAAGAGGCAATGGGCACAAACTGAAACACAGGATGTGTTGTCTTAACATCAGGAAACACTTTTCTACTGTGAGAGAAATGGAGCACTGGCACCTGTTGTCCAAATAATTTGCAGAGTCTCCATCCCTAGAGATAGCTGAAAGATGTCTGAGCATGGCCCAGAACAACTGGCCCTAGGTGGCCAGGCACGAGCAGGTGAGGTTGAACAAAATGGCCTCCAGAAGTTCCTTCCAACCTCAGCCATTCTGTAACCCATGAAACAAAATCTAACCACTTAATGAAACAAAACCAGCATTATCAAAACCAATTAATCTCTGCTACCACCTATACAGATTGTAATGTATTAGACAAATTCAACCAAAGTTTCCCGAAAATACAGAATTAGAAGCCTGTATTCTCTCAAGCAGATTTATATAAGCATTTCTTTAAAACAGATGGAGAAGAAAAGTGGATAACAAAGTCTTAAACATCAAATTGCAAATATCAACATTATACTAATAGAAAGAGAACTGCAGAACTTACTAAGTCAGTCCTGTATTGGACTGTCATGTAAGATGTTTGGATAAAGACATTTGAAAGGACAACTCAGAATCTTTCTGCAAGTCAGAAGACAACTCCTGTAATAACACTGGAAACTTTGAGCTAGGCACTGAGGTTTCTATCAGATTAAAAAAAAACCCCATTCTTCCTTAAGCAAAACCAAAAATTTTACAGTAGAGGCACTGATTGGTCCACAAAACCTGAAGGAATTAAAAGCAATTCCATTGTTCTTCTGTGCTGTGCTGTTTCAAACAATACATTGCTAACAGACTAAAACACAACAGCATTAATTCACTAAATTATGAGGCAGAGAATGGAGATGAAGTTGGTCTACTTTTTCTCCTATTCTCAATATTTTGAACAGTGAAGCTACCTACTTATTACAATGCCAGACTTTACTTTAAAAGTAATGGTACTTCACTCCATACCATTCCTGATTAATATCTGACCTGTGGAGTAACAGAGGAAGACTTCAGCATGTGTGGATAAGCTGCAAATTTCAGGGGTTTTTTTTCATTTTTAGAGAATAAATTCTCTCCTCATCTACCCCTGAAGTTTGCGAGTACCTGTGGAGTACAGCAGTGTGTAATGTCCTAGAGATGTCAAGACATAGGCTTTATTAATCAGGAGAGGTGTGAAAATGTTCAGGGTTAAGGGTACAACAGGGAGAAGTTTAAAACTGGGGTAACAGACAGAATAAGACAATATAAACTTTCTTCAGTTTAGAGTTTAATACTATTTTTAGGCACCTATGTGCTTCTACCTCAGACAGTCTAGAAGAACAGTGTAGGTTTAAATTAGACTTTGCATTCATTTCCAGTAGGTTTGACTAATAGTATTAAATACCTCTTTACTTACAGTACAACTGTAAAATTTCCAGAAAAGCCTAAAACAGTCACATTAAAATAAGAAGTAAATATATAATAAATATTTAAACCTCTTTAGAACATATATTATTTGTGAGAAGTTCTAGATAGATATTAATACAATTTTCTCAGCAAAGTAACCTTCAGATTGAGAGGACAGTTTATCAAAAGTTTGTGCTGCTAGCTGCTTTGGACAACCCAGATTTCTCCTCTGCCCCATGGATCACTTTTGCCTCTTTGTGAACCTCTGAGAGACAGGACTGTAAGCCAGGTAAAGGAACACATGAAGATTGAAAAATCCAAAAAAGAAACCCTGTTGTTTTGAACCGAGTTCACTTCCTCAGTATAGTTTATTTTATAACTTAACACCAGCTGGAAGGCAGAGCTGAAGAAGCTGCTGAAGGACAAACCCAGCACTGAGAGTACAGGGACTGCTTAAACTGCTACCAAAAGAAATGCTTGTCAAGCAACAGCTTCAGCACTTTTGCAGCCAACTTTCCAACATGGTACTCCTTGTCTGTCTCAACACTTCAAATAAACAGGGAACTAAAAAGAGGATTGTTTTGATTGTGTTGTATCCTTCTGTATCTGATTACTAACACCTGCTGCAAAGTTTGAACTGTGGTTTTCTACAAAATAGAATCCAAACAAGGACACAAGTATATCACCACACTATACACAACTAGACATCTACTATAAACCTGCGCTAGCTTAGAGCAGGATATCTAAAAGGCAAATACTCCAAGTCAGCAGTAAAAATAACTTTGTCATTGGATTGCTTGCAAATTTCTTACCTGAGCAAGATCACATTTTTGCGATAAAATAATGAAAGGATTTTCTCAGAAAGCATACAAAGAAACTGTGCTGCAAATGTAGTATGACTAGGGAATATTTAAAAAACCCAAAGACTGAGTGGTGTATCTGCTTAGATTCTTTTCTACTTGATGAAAAAAAATTATATTAGTTGTAATATTTCTAATAGAAAAAATATTTCATTTTTTGTTTCTCCCCCCACACCTTAGACCAAACTCTGATTTTATACTATTACATATACAGGACCTGATCAATTGAGTCTTTCTGTTGCTCTGTATGGGCAAAGAAGAAATCTCTTTCCCATTTTACAAGCAAGAGAGCAATCATGTCATTACATAAACTCTGTCGCTGAGGAACATTTCTTTCACTTCTGGGGCTCTAGGTGCATATCCAGTCACATTTCCATGCAATGACAACAAGAAACCCACAAACATATCTTTCTTTCTGGGAAGAACTTGGCATGCTGCCTGGGAGGAAAACAGTGCTTGCTGCCCAGGCCTCACCAATGAAGATCAGCCTCACATCAGTCTGCACACAGATGAAGAATATAAAACAAAGAGGAAATGTCTGTGTTCTCAGAGAACACAGTAGACAGTAAGAAATATATGCCAAACATAAAATAAATGGGGAAAGAAGCACCTCAAATGAGCCAATATTAATTTCTGTACATGTGCTCTTTACAATCCTTTTCTGAATAAGGGGATATTGTTCTGTACCGTTCCCAGTCAGGTCTGGCTGCCAATTAGAGCCAGCCTTCTCAGCACATAGCTGTGTCCTTCAAGCAACACAAATGATGATGGCTCTTCCTGAGAGTCAGTACTGTTGCCATTTCTTCACAGAAGACAGCAACAGTGAAATTTACTGTTTGCCATCACTTCACCTTAATTTTCTTGGTTTTTTCCTATTGACATAAATTTTCAATGAGTATATAGCTTCAGACATTACCTTCATGTCTATTTCTGTGCCATGGATCTGCTGAGCTACTGTTTTGATGATGCCAATGACAATATCCTGCAGACCTTCTCTTTCAGAATAGTAATGCAGAATGAGTCCCTTCCCCTTCTCTGCATCCGTGCATCTGAAGGAAGGGGCTCGCATTCCCGGGTAAATTGTAGCAAGGTGGTCATGCAGAGCATCCAGGTTCTGGAAGGAGAAATTAAAAACATGATTATAAGGCATTCACTTCCTATTTATGAAGAAAGTAAGCACATATTTTGTCCAATCTGAACATCCCCTTTCTCCTAGTGCTCATACTTCTACACATTTGCCTTATTCTCTGTAGAACTGCCATCACAGCAGGCTTTTCAGGTAGCCCAAAATGTTATATCCACCATGGCAACATTTGAACAATGAGTGGCATAAAAATAAGGACTATTATAAATTACTCCAGATAGTAAGAAGTCATGCTTGATTATGCTGTATTTTGAAACATTCAGATGATTAAAGACCTTCTGTGTGTTTCTCATTCTGGTACCTCATCCAGTTTCATTCCTTCTAATTCTTGTCTCTATAATCTACTCTTCAAATATGAGTTCAGGAGCCAAATACAAATAAGCATGTCTAAATAACATAAATCTTTGTCCTTATTATCAGTGCAAAAGCCTAGTTCTGACACCATAAAATCAAGTTTACAGGGCCTGACAAAGTTCAAATTTTAAAGATTTAAATGCTTGAAAGACCAAACTTAAATATATCTTTTCTTCTGACAATAATTAAAAAACTCCACAAAATAAACAGAAATAGCATAGCTGTTGTAATAATTTATCAGGAAAAGTTGTTCAAAAAAGGGAAGAGATTTTTTTTCCCTGCTATTCTCCCAGATATCTCACATATTTAACTTTACATTTCAACCAGACAAATTGTGATATGGAGAGGAAAGCTAAATTATAAACTGATAGACATACCAATCAGGATATTAAAGAGAACAGTGAGATCAAAATCACACTTAAAACACAACACTTGATTCAACTTTGATTGTGAAGCAATTATCAAGGAACCAAGTTGCTATTTACTGTACATTTAACATAGAAAGAGAAACCTAGTTTGCAGGATAGAGTTGCAACCCACAATTTTTTATTTATGCTCTAAAATTCATACAACTCTTTGCATCTTAAGTCCAGAACATTACTGCATATTTTAAATGTTGTTCTCTCACTGCCCTGCAAGTGAGTGCTATCATCAGGCTTTGCATATTGTTTTCTGCCAACATAGGAAGTGAAGTGAAAATATTTTCAATGTGCTGTCTGGGAAATTCTCCACCTTTCACGAGCATCTGTCGATCATCAATTTGTGGAGGCACACTGAACTTGATTTCATGTGAGCTGTGAAGTGCTTGAACAGCTGCCTTTTCTCTCGGAGACCTCCAGACAAAATGACACTCTTAGCAATGAATTCCGTGGGATGCACTTAGCCTGGAATTTCCTCCTTCAGTTTTTCAGCTTGTTTCAAATTCATGTTTTTGTTGCTATATCAACATCTCCAAATTAGAACATGAAGAGGCAACAATCTGGGTGTCAATTCATTCCAGCTGTTAGTGGGCACTGACAAAAAACCACAATGATTGAAGGCAAATTCTGTAAGAATTTTGCAGGGTTCAAGATAATGAAATTGGAAGAGACTGCTTTGAAAGAGTGTGGATGAGAAAAGAGCAAGAGGGATGACTGACTCTTTGCCCCACCATCTCCTCCAATGGATGCAGAGCTGCAGTTTCAGTAGATATGCCTCAGAAACAGCTGGGATATATTGACCTTTTGGAGAAAAACTCCCAGGGAGATACATGGGAAAAGACAATAATCTTTCAGTTACACAGTCACCAGCGGAAGAATTTCAAACAGGGAACAGCCAATGTCAAGGACAGGATTTTTGTAAAATGATTGCCTAAGTATCAACATTTAAAGTAAAGATTTGGCACAAGTGTGACTAACAACTGGCAGTAGCCCCACTCTGCAAAACCACTTTGCCACCCTTCCACTGCTTTATGGCCGACTCTGTCAAAGCAGTGTCACAGGTGAAGTCCATGTGATGTGTCCTTCAGCTGTTACTCTCTAATCTTCCAGAGTGGGGACTTACAGCTCACTGTATTCAAAACCTCGCTCCGAGACATAATCAAGGAGTAGACACATTTTTCCTGATCATGGAGCTGAAATTACTCCTAGACCTAGACACTGTCATTGTTACTCCTACTCCTATTTCTTTGTTGTGCTCGATCCATTTCAAATTGATATTGCACATTCTGAAAGAATGAATGTCTTTTTTTCCTGTATGTTCACCTGCTGTGAGCCAGAGGTGAGGTCAGGTAAATGTCATAATAGGCTAAGTTCTCTCCCTAAATTCTTGGCTCCTAGACTGCTCAGATGTATGCCAGAGCTTGTGCTGGGACCAAAGAACAATTCCAGAGTTATGAGTGATCAGAACAGTGATCAGCTCCATGGAGAAACACAAGGGAATCTCCAGGAAAGAACAAGGAGTCAAATTAATGGAGCTGATCTTGGTCTGTCTAAAAGTGAGAGCTGATGTTGGCAACGGAAATACAAAGATATGCTGTTCAGTGCTGTGTGGTACACAGCACCTGGAGACTTATCTAAAAGAGGAGTTAATCCCCTGAATTTCAATGCACTGAAGTATGAAAGCCTCAATAGCCATGTAAACAATTCCTTAAATGGGAGAACTAACCACTTTGATTTTCATTCAATAGAAAGTTACTAAACTGAACATAAAAGCACACTTTGGGTTCTTAGGAGGTACCTCTTTTCACATTGCTTCTCTTTGGCACAGTGTCTTTCAACATGATTTGAAAATTTTCCATGCTTGAGTTTTTCACATAAAGTATAAATATTTTATTTAGTTGCCCTTTTTATTTTCCTCTTTCATGAAGCTTGAAGTACCTGTGTTTCAACTATGAATAAACTAAATTTTCTTGAGATGTCAAAGGAAATGGAATATAAAGGTGAGATTTATTTTTATATATTTTAAAAAGCTGCAGTTCTCAATTATTTTGTATATATCCTGGACTCCGTATACATTTCAAGAAGCACCTTTTGGAACTCTTTTATGTTAAGAATCTAAGAAAAGTTTGGGACATTGAAGCCAATCTGCACCTATTTTTGTAACAGGTATATAAAGTAGTTTCCTGACCTATTATGACTGCTGGAAGATGTAAAAGTAATAAATCACAGGTAATGTTGATTTTCCATTGCAATAAAAAGCTAAAAAAATACACCTCTGGCACAGCTACTAATATGCTAGTCCTGTTAACATTTAGAGAAGTATAAAATAGCCAATGTCATCTGTTAACACTGAAATTCAAACAAAGAAACTTAAAATACTGTCATTAGAAGAATATAAATGTAAGCTGTTTCCACTTTTGTAGATGTTTGGTGTGTATAACAACCATGTCCAGTCCTTCCACCAGCACACATGGTAAGGAATGAAAAGAGAAGTATATGGAAAAGGGCATGAGGGAAAGCAAACAGAATCTGTATTTCTGGCCCATACATGAGCAACCAAAGTTACTCCTGTATAAAACCAAAGTATCTGAAGGCTTGCTTTGAAGGCAGCCTGTGAATGAAGCTATGAAATAAAAAGGATGTCACATCCCACAGCAGTTTACAGATTGCTCATGATATGCTGGAACATCCACATACTCTCTGTTCTGCCCAGCAACTACAGTTTGTGGGATTTGTACAAGAAGTCTGGGTTGACTGCACCTAGGATGCTCTGGAATGATGCAGGTTTTGGGGCTGTGAGACACAGAAGTAAATATTCAAGTAATCCAACAAACTATGATTCTGCTGTTTCCCTTAATGCTGGAGAGATTTTAAGGGTACAGATGACAAGAGGTTGCTATATATTCAGAGAAAATCAAGAATTTATCAATATCTTAATAACTTTATATATATATCAATATCTAAAATCAATAACTTTATCAAGATAGTCAGCTTTTGGGCATTCTCCAGTTCAATTCTTTTAACCTCATTACAGCACACAGTTCTCTCTAAGAGTCATGTAGATCACAAATCCTAAATACAAAGTGCTTACAGAAGTGAACAATCTTCAGGTGACAAAAAGGCCATTTTTCTACACCTAGAAATAACACTCTAGAGAAGACCCTACATTTCTTCCATGCTATTAAAGAATCATTTTAATTTTGTTTGTGTTTATAATGCAGTATCATGCTGTTCTGTATATCCCACCCTCAGTTCATGGATGAAGGATAATATCTTAAGAGATAAGCTGTTATGAGCCCTAGCTCTGTACATAACATACTATTAGAAATATCCAGTATCTATGATTAGTCAGAGATAACAGAAGAAATATCATAAAACCTGAAGATCACATTTTCTGTTACAATAAATAAGGTAAGTCTACCTAACACAGACCACCCCTGCAATCAGTAGCATATGAATACTCTTATTGCAAATTTCTCTTTGGAATTTCAAATTAAATTTCTTTTGACTAGGCAACAATTCTGTCTGGTATCTGAAACAATTTTGCACAAAATTCTTACCTGCAAAAACTCTCTGACATTTGAGCCCAAGACACGTAGAATTGTATCATAACCAGATTCTTGACAAAACACAAAAAACATCTTCCCAAACATTTGAAGAATTTCCCCAGCATTTAAATCTAGTTAAAACAGGAAAATATGATTCAGTCCAAACACTGTATTTCATGCACTTACTTATTTCTTTACTCTTGCATTCATAAACAAGAAAGACAGTACCGAAACACTACCCAGATCCAGTAGGTCAAGAACAAAGCAAGATTCAGGGCTCATATGGCAAATAAAGAGTATCCAATACAGGAATTTCATTAAGATTTACCAATTACTATTATTATTTCACCACACTGTGCATTTCACACATGTTTAGCATTTAGATTTTGATACAGAAAAATGAATCACTTCTTGAAAATAAAGGAACTTGGTTGTTAGTAATGCTCGCCTCAGCAGAGTTAATTCCAATTTACAAAAGCATGAAACCACATCAGCTGCTCCAATTCAACATTACTACAGTCATCAGTCTTACAGATTCTTGGCTAATTACTGATGCAAAACAATTTCATACCGCACTTGGGCCTGCAGATAAAATAATGCTGATGGGCATAATTCTACCTTTTAAATTCTAGACCAGAGCTGCAATGATTGAAAATGAATGCAACCCAAATCAATGGCTGATATGCAACTAAATGCAATGCCACAAGCATTTCTGTGACTCAGCACTGTTCTTCAGCAGAGATCAAGGATTCATTCATTCATTCATTCACTGCTCTTGCAGCAGTGATTGAAAGTTGCAGTTGCAGCAGGATGTTGTTACTTCACGACTGCTTGTTACACTGCCCATGTTGTGTGGATGAGGTATATTTCTTCAGTTTAAGATAGAATACTTTGGAAATAATAAAAATAATTTCAAGCAATAAAAGAAGTAAATTTTTCTTAGAGAAATAAAGAAATACAATTCTCTCTCCTAAGATTTAAAAAAAATTCTGAGACCAATACTCCATTTTCACTTCCCCTGTGCAAAATCCTGTTCCTCTCTGCTGCACAGGTTTGGGGGGCAGGAGGATATTACCTTTTTTGTGATGAATAGGTAAAGAAGATATCTGCATTACTTACTAAGGACCTTGCTTGCAGCTGCAACGAGGTCATAGGTTTTGGAATCATCGTAAATTATTCTGACCAGAAACTGTCCCTCTTCATCCAGCTGCGCCTCCTTCCTAAAAAGAAAACAGAATAAAATCTGTTTGCTTGAGGGAAAAGCACCATATGGATAAAAGTCTTTTAAAACAAGTAAGCTTGTATAGTTATTTAACACAGAAAATTAGAAATAAATTTGTTCCATATCCCAGTCATTAGTGTACAATACAAATATTTCAGACCATAAGTGCTCTGAAAATAATAATTAGCTACAAGAAAATAAACATGATTTTTCAGTACAGAGCCTCAAAAAGAAGTTGCTGTACTAGTAAAGACAAAATCTGCATTTTAAAATAAGAGACTAACCAATAATGCAGCCCATGATGGGCTCTTTAAACACTTTTTGCTTTTTCATTCCATCACATTTTAGTTACACTTTATTTACAGAAGGCGTGGGATGTTTCTAACAACCATTTGCAGATACGTCCAAAGAGGAATTTAAAATACAGATGCAGGTATCAAATCAAATATCTTTTTTCAGAATTTTGCACATGCCAAGCAGATAGGAAGAAAAAGGATGCTAGGATTTTGCAAGGCCTTGTTCTCATATCACACACCTATTCTCACGTGTAAAAGATCACCACTTAGCTAAAGCAGAATAAAAATACACGTTTCTTCACTAAAGGAAACAACTCTCTGCCCTAGGTTTAAGACAAGACTCATATATATGTCCTGTGCACACTTACACCAAGTAAAAAACCAATACAAAATGACTGCTTTGTTTTTCATATCCTTTACTATTCTCTTCAACTTGAACATCAAGTCAGCAGCTTGTCCAAAAGGCAGCACAAATCTGGAGGGTCTATTGTTTTACTGAGGAAAACAAGTTGATCCCCCAGATAATGAATGTGCCTCCCAAGCTTTGCATCTGGCACAAGTGAGTTACTAGGGAGGACCCACACGTGCCTTCCTCCCTGTTTTACCCTGTCTGCACAGCACAGGAGCCCGGCCACTGGTGCTGCAGAAGTGGTGAGTCCCAGCTCCTGGAGCACCTCCATGGGCAGGCAGACCCCAGGACACTGAAGAGGCAGCTCCCATGGGGTTGGTCCTGCTGTGCACAGAGCATGCCAATGGACATGGCCCTGTCTCTGCCCAGTTTCATGTAAAGCAGCATTCTGTATTTGCTCTTATTTCCCTTGCAAATTTTTCTTCAGCAAATGAAGAGATGTGCAGAGAGGCCTGCTGTGCTCTCTGATGAAGTCGTGCCCTGTTTATCGAAGTCCTCATCTGGAAAATGAGCACAGCCTCCTTTCTCAGTGTGCTTTTTAAAATAGGTACTCACCTCCTGTGGTGTTGCCTACTATGACTCTCTATAGAGACACTGTGCTTTGCAGAAATAATGATGAAAGAAGAGACATTTGTAAGTACTCATGCTCTAATTGATGTACTTAGAATATATTTTGGCTCAGCAAAACTAATATGATCACAGCATCATTACTATATTTGCAGGTGGAGGGTCACAGCTACCTCATTAAAAAGAAATTATACCCTTTCATCTAAATGTATCTCTGTGCTGCAGTTCATTTCAGGAAGTCAAAAGAAAGGCAAAGAGACAGGAAAGCCTTGAAGTGAATTACTGAATCACATCTTGCATCACACCAAAAAAAAAAAAAATTAGTATACGATGTTGCTCTTTAGAAAAATACCCTCAGAATTAGAAAAACTATAAAAAAGGCAGATTATGAGGTAGGTTCTTAAAAAATTCTAAGGACAAGGGATGCAAATCAAGACATTCCTCAACTTGGTAGTAGTGTAATTATTTTTCTAATGTACAAATTAAAGAGGACAGTGAGTAAACAATCATTTACTAGTACCATGGTAATGAAGAGCTTTTACCAGAGTATGACTGGTAAATTGAGTAAATACAAAGAAATGCTCTTTGAGATATGGCTCAAGCATACAGAGCCAATATTTCTAACTTCTGAATTTTTCTGGGTCACCAGAGGAATTACAAAGACCTACAAAAAGTAGAATTCTAAATCTACTATGTAAATTCCCGCATCCCCTGTCATATCAAACACTTTCTCTCCATTATCATAACATAATCACCCATAAATTAAAATCAAATTCTTTGACTGTAACTCAGGTTTTAATTTCCTAAAATGGTGTCATTGATTTTAAAAGTTAATTAATACAAAATAATAATGCCTGCAGAACAATTCAAGCATTTACAGATGTAGTGGAATTATCCATCCATAGAAACAGAAACATTTCCTCAAAGGGAAGAGGTCTGAGAATTAAGTACTCTGGTTGATCTTATAACTGCTAGATGGTAAATGGTTCTGCTGGGAAGGACTGATTGCCATCTCATATGGCAGCATTTTACTGACCTAAGTGAAATGACTTGTCCTCTAACCCTCTAGTTTGTAATCACCAGTCTTTGGTAATCTGTTCACTTAATGGATATCTGGAACCCATTATTTTCTTATTCCTCTTCATCTTCCTTTAATCTTGCTCCTCACATTCTTCCCACTGTCCAAAAATTACACAACACTGTTTTTATATTATTTTAAAAATATATAAAAATATATTATTTATTAATACCGGAAGTATTGAAACTGTTACTTGACATAAACGTTTTTATACTCACTCTAAGAATGATGAACTGAACACAAGCTAAGCAATTTTCCTAAAGGAAAATGACAAGGTTATAGGGGAGGTGTGACTAAATGTACCTCATAATTCTACCTAAAAGAAACATCATTCTCTATCCAATGACATGAAAAATCTTATAATCACCTTAATTAAGCAGGGTCTTAAGCAGGAGGAGAGGTGGGAAATGATGTCTTGAAACATAAGAGATCAATCAGGGACAGGAAGGTAAAGTTTACAACTCCTAAGAACAGAACTGAAATGAATATGAGAAAAGAAAACCATCTTGATTTTTTGGTTCTCATAATATGGTCTGTAACAAGCCAGCTACAGTTTGGAGGGATGTTTGCAAAGGGTGAACAAACTTTCCCACATCTCTGATACATGCTGTGCTTTCTTTTAGTCTCTCTGATCTGGGCCAAACCACAAAGGATAATACACACATCTGGAAAAGCAATGAACATCCTCAAAAATACTGCATACTTACACAGTTCAGTAGACACAGCTTTTCTGTGTGAGAATTTTCTCTATGAAAAATTGACCCAGTTTGATGTTGGTATCTCTTTCAAAACTTCTTGCATTTTTTTCCAACTACATTGACTGGAACTTTTCCTGTTTAATTCTCTGTGCCAAGCTATGCTTCTTTTTTTCTTATTTTATTTGTCTTTAGTTTACTTTGTCAAAGTTTTTCTTCAATATTTGCAATTTCTCTGAGACACCACTTTTTAAAATCACCCCTGGTTATTTCAGTTATTTCATTCTATTCCATTTAATTATTTTAACTATTTTTTCCTAGTTTACTCTAGATGCTTTGGATCACTCAGCAGCCATCTTCTCTGTAGCCTTACTGATGTATTTCCCACTAAAAATATTTTTAAGTTGAGCAAAATTTTCTAGAAAATTTGTCAAAGTAAATATTTACTCCTGCAGGGGATTACACTTCTTGGTTACTTCTCATGCAGGTAAAAATTTCTTTGCTTGTTCTACAAACATAGTAAATATGACAATGGCTAATCTAAGACTGTGTCAAAAGATAAACTGCCTTTTTAAGATGCATACTTGAAAATTATTAAATTTCAGAACTTTCTTCTTCCATTCCAGGTCCATTCCTTCATACTTCTGAGCTCTGTTGTGCTGGTGCATCCCAGCAATTTAGACAGGTGTTGAGCTGAAATGAAATTCAGTTAGATATCTGTTTTTCTGTATTATTTTTCTGCTAGATGAACTTCCCTGTCTGCTCCATCACCTTTTCACAGAAGTTGCTCTGCATACAAACCACACACAGGCACAGTGCTTGTGGACAGGCTTCTGAAGCTCTTCTGCTTCCCTCAGTAATCTAACAGCAGTGAGAGCTTCCAAAAGTCTTTCTCTCTGGAGTACTACTCTTAAGACTATATGTGATGGGAAAATGCTGCTGTGAGTTTATCCAAAATGGCCACTGCAAAGTGAAAGCAATCCTACTTTTACAGAGGCACTGGTCCTTCAGCAAGGGTTTCCAAAGAACTTGTCTGAGAGAGCCTCACAGCTGGCAGCACCAGAGGCTGAGCATGACTAACCTCCAGCAGCCCAGGAAACAGGGCAGTGGCATTCAGGTGAACACCTAAAATTGTTTCCCCAAGGCTGCAGTTGTCACACTTCATTTCCTGACCCTACCTGATTTCTCAAAGCTGCCTGCACTTACGCTAAGGAAATGCTTTTATAACAAGGGTGATAGGAAGAAATACATGATAGTGTCATAATTAGAATTAATGTTAAGAGTGAGGCTGCTTTTTCAGCTTTGCAGAGCTGCTGTGGTCAGCTGTCCATAACCTGTAATTCCTTACATTTGTATTTGGCTGACCACATTTTAGAGAAAACTTCACAATCCATAGCTTTACAAAAAAAAAAACCAAAAAAAACTGTGGCATTTCCCTTGAAATGTTTTGCTGCAATCTTAAGTTACAGGTTTTGACCAGATAAAATTGTGGGAGGAAATTAGCATAGTTCTAATGTTTTCTACAGACTGTGGTGTTTGATCACAAAGACATTAACAGCAATAACATGTTGGTAGCTTTCTTAAGAACTTGACTGGAAATGAGCCAAAAGCAACAAGCTCTGGCAAATTCCCAAGCCCTGCTTATTTCTTTAGTGAAGAAGCAGTATTACAGTAGCAAACTTCTAACTTTTATATGGCTGTTCTTTCAAAATAAGTTTCAAGTCAAATAGAACAGAATTTACAATTAATGTCTCATTGACATTCATTGAGACAAAAGTGTGGGTTTTGCTCCCCTATAAATTTATGTTCAAAATGTTAAAACACCCCAGGATTTTAAAGCTCTTCCCAAACTGATTCCTGTCACACGAGATGTGATGTTTCATGGTTCAAAACTTACATCCTATGACATGCCTGCCCTAACTTCTACAGTCTGGCAGCCCTTTTTATTTACTCTAGACTAATTCTGAATGATTACACAGAGCTATTTCAATTGTGGGAAACAAAGATTCCAGCACAGACTTTTCTAAAATGCTTTTGTTTTCCTCCAGAATGTTTCTATTATCCAGGTTAATGTGAGGCAGTTTACTTGGGCAAGAGAAGAACCTTAACCATTGCACCACGGAAAATAACAGCTATACCAAGGATATTTTTCACATAAAGATTTGGCCTTGAAATCAGTGGAAAAATTCCTATTGAATAGATCAAAGCAGGATCAAGTCTTAAAGCAGCCTTTCCTCCATCAGTCATGCTAACACCCCCAAAACTGCTGGTGATTTAGCAGCACAGAACAGCATTACAGGTGATACATCTGTGTACAATGGTCCCTTTGAATCTTTCCCATTGTGCAATTAGTTTAGTATTTGTAAACACACTACTAATGTTCAAAGGTGATGTTAATAATTCACAGAAATGGCTGAAACACTATGTGTGGAAAGCATTCCAAGAAGAACTATTCTTAAAATCAGAACAGATCCTGCACTTCAAATTTTTAAACCATAGGATGCACACATTTTTATTTCTCATAGAGGTTTGATGTAGAAAGGATTTCTTTTGCCATTTTTGGACATTTTACAGACAACACAGCTGGGCAAGATGTGACATTAGGCTGGTCTTACTTATACATAGCCCATTCTGCACAAGGTGAGTTTTAATGTAGTTTTGCAGTCAGACTGTAGTATTTAAAGGGAATTTGCATAAATCACAATCAAGAAGATTGCTGCTGACAAAACCTTTTCTTTCCCATAAAGTCATACTTGCTATCCTGCCTCTGTAGCCAGTCAAAAAGTTGGAATCTTAAGAAATTCTTACAGAAGAACCCTTCCCATTTGCATGCAGCAAATATTGACAAAGAATATGGTAGAAGACTTTAAGAACAATTATTTTGCATCCTAAAGATGCATAGGCTTCTCTGTGATATAACATTATTACTTTGAAGCTGCTGATGTCACTTTAAGACATCATCTACTGTCCCAAAAGCACAACTGGATCTCTTCCTACCAAAACTCAGCCCAAAGTGTGTGCACTGGGTGTGTCACCTTGAACACACCAAAAACAGCAGCTAGTTCCAAGACCACCTCCAGGACTTCTTCCATGATACATATTTTTTCTGCTGGGACTTTTGCCACCATTGTGCTTCAGTATTCTTGGTGTACCAAGGATGGAAAAGTGCTCATTAAATTGAAGAGATCAGTCAAAACAATCTTAATGACAAAATAACTCCACTGCACTTGGAAACACAGCATGGTTCTGATCTCACAGATAGGAGCAAGTCAAGTTTAATTCCGTTCCAAGAGTAGCACTCTTAAACAGGATTACATGGGGCAGACCTAAGATGGTATCTGTGAACCCAGAATCATTGCCTTTGCATCTCATTTACATTGAAATGGCAAATTCACTGCTCATATCACTTCACAGACAGTTGTTTTTTTCAAAATGTCTCGGGTCTTTTTTTCATGTATTTCACAAAGACGTTTTACTAAAAGTTATTAAAAATATTGAGCCACTATTCTGAAAAGGAAAAAAAGAAAACAGGCTTGTACATGTTTTGGATGGTCCAAGGATATTTTAAAATACCCAGCTGGGAAGAACATAAATTATATTAAGTTACAAGATTAAATAAAAATGGGAATCTGTCCAGGAAAATGATGTTCTGGGTAAAATAAATAGGTGTATTTATAGACTTCACAGTTCTGAGCTATTTCCCAGTTTTACAGGCTGGATACGGGAGTGTTTAATGTAGGTTTTCAAAACAAGATAATACTAGAAGATACAGTTAACAAAAGTACAAGTTCCTTGCTGCTACTACAAACACTAAAAATATTATTAAAAATATAAAGCCAGTATTATTTTGCTTCCTTTTACGCAAGTGGAATAAAAAGAATGGTATTTACAAAATACTCCTTTGTGCATTTCATTAACAAGAATGAATGATGTGTTTATAACACCTGCTATCCTGGCACATCTAAAAGCACTTAATTCTGGGAAAACTGCAAAGTACCTGAGAGATACTGCAAGAACACTCACACCAAGTTTCATAACATGCCAGTATTTCATTTTAGCCAGCCCTTTCCCAGAGGAATTAAATAATTTGGCATCCACTTAGTTTAACTCCTGACCTTCAAGCAGGCCCTTCCGCTGTGAGGAACTGAAATAGCAGAAATTATAGTGTTCTGACCCTATGAAGCTTGTAAATATTAACCTCCCTGCCCATGAAGAATAATTTAGTCAGAACCACTTAAAAAATAACCTACTGATTAGAACTTTGGAATAGTATGAAACAAGTACTTTAAAACAGAAACAAAAAATAAATGTTGTTTTCTGGATAAAAAGTCAATAATGTTAAAAGGGGTATGGATTAAAAGAAACCATCTATTGTCATTTCACCACTAATGGCTTTCCAAAGTGTCTTTCCCATATCTATTTGTTTGCAATCTGTATTTTTTTCAAAATTGTTGAGATTGGTCGAACAGAACATTGCCTTCAGCACTGGGTAAACAAACCCACATGGTACTGAAAGAGACAGCAAATCCTCCAATTTGTTGCTTTTTAACAGATCACTGCAATTATTTACAACTAAGAACGACATGATCCAAAATAAGAATGGATTCACAATCTAAACTCTAGTGAAACAATCAATTTTTTTTACCAGTGTTCACTGTGACAAGACAGGTAAAATAATTAACACAGTATGTCTGCAACACTTCTGAGCATGAAAGAATCAGTAAGTTCAAGTAAGCTGTAAAGCAATAATTTTTTACAGTAATTAACTGTGGGCTGGGAAAGGGAAATACTGAGCAAAGTCCCAGAAATTCAACAAAGAAGGAAAGAGGATTCACAGGGACTGACTGCCACCACTGCAGCACACAGGTATGTATGTGGGTCTACATGGTACACTCCATAACTCACCTGTTCACCACCCAGAATTCTACAGTTCCTGGAGGGAGAAGTACAGAAGAAAGGAACAGGAAAGCCAGCATTTTGATGGGAGAAATCCCAAAGGCTTTAATAGGATAAATAAGAAGGCTTTAATAGGATAAAATAAAATTGAAGCCTGAGACACATCGAAAACTACACCTAGAGATTTACAAGGAGGTTTGCAACAAGGTTCTCCTGCAAATCAACCCCTTGACAAGAAATACCAAAGGTAACTGGAAGACTTTGTCACTTGCTTCCACTACAGATGATTATTAACTGAAGTGCCCCAGTCACATTTTGTACAGATATTTGATTCTTATTTCCTGTTTAGTTTGCATTTTTATTGCCCAGGCCACATGGTGATTATGTAGACATAATATGCACATACACATAGGCATGCACATCAATATTTATTTGCATATGTACCTACATACACAAATAGATTTTCTCCAAAAATTTTACATTCTAAGCTGTTGATTATCCAACTTCTCTCCTACCAGAAGTGATGCTGTTATCACTGCAGACAGACTGTTACAGACTATGGCACTGTTTTACATGCTTTCTAAAGGGCTGCCCTATAAATAGAAACTACAGTCAGCTCAAAACTTGAAAAACACTTTCCAGAACAATTACAAAGAAATAAAACATGTCTCACAAAGAGCCATAAGCATCTGGTGAATTTTTCTTTGCAGTTTAGTGAAAGCAGGTAAGATGAACTCAGGCCCACTCAGCACCATTAGAGCAGTTTGCTCCAAGCACCATTTCCCTGTCTATTCCCAAGCCTATGACACAGCATCCCAGCCACACCCATGAGCCCACAAAACCTGCTCCTTTTCCTCCAGGGGCTACATCCTACTCCATTAATGCATAACTATTTTGTGCTTTGTTTTATCCCATTCCTCAATAGATAACGTCAGGATTGATTTACAGCAGTTTTCAAATCCAGTTCTGAAGAGAGAATTATTCCTTTCTAATGTGTTTTCCTGTGGAATTGATCTCCACTAATTGCATGCAGAAGCATTAATTAGGTCTCCAACAACCTCATGAGGCCAATTATACCATTTCCATTTAAAATAGGCAAGAACACCACAGATCAAAAAGGTTTCATTCACTTAGGGTGCCCAGTATGTGATCAGTGGTTCTGGTTTTTTAAGATACTAAGCACTTTTTATGCTGAAAACACAATTTTCATGGACTTTACAGCCTACCAGCATCAGACCTACAAAGTATCTAAATTCCCACTAATTTTAAGAGCTTGCTATTGCAAGTTAAAAGAGTCTTTCACTAAAGCATATTTTCCCAGGTTTCTGAAAAGGCAAACTACACTATAGCAGGAGCTATTACTACATCTAAACACTGTGCTAAGCAATAGCAGTAGGCCAAAATCTTGATTCTCACAGGATTTGTCAACAAATATAAGTTGTGTTTTGATATATTCATAAAAAGAAAAAAAATCTCTGCCAAACTGACATTTTGAAAACAGCATAGAGACACAGAAAGCCAAGCAAGGGCCTTCATTCTGCAGCTAAAGAAGTTTTTTATTATTTACTTTGTTTAAGTAGCATAAAAATGGACAATTTTTGCTGTGAGAAACTCCCCGGAAACAAGCCCATCTCCTTGAAAAAGTTATAAAATATTTTCTTAAAGGCATTTACTATTTATTTCATATTATTTATTTATATTATTTACTATTTTAGAATGGTAAATTCTAGGTATATTACAAATATAATTAATCAGAATAGCACATCCTGTCATGAGTTCCTAATTATCTAAATGCTAGGGGAATCAGTGGAGTACCATTTTTAGATAGGCAAATGAATAAAAGCATCTACCGTTCCTGACTTGAGCAGGCAACATACAAGACTACTAATAAACCTAACTTCTAGGAATGCCTTTGACAATTTACCCCATGATATGTACTCTTAAATCACCTACATTTCTCTGCAAAAGCCACACCAAGTCACTAGAGCCTGACCTATGTTAACCTTCACCAATAGGATGTGGAAGTTTCTGTCTGTTTAGTTTTCATTTTCATGCCCTGCAGTTTCTTTCACTTCCTCAAATGGTACAGTCTTCTACCACTTCAGCTGAACCCAATTTGAAACCAAGCAGAGCTTTCCAATTTCCTTTTCCACATTGCACCAGGCCAATTACTCAATGCTCAGTGTTTCACCATTTTAACCATAACAGGAAATTTACAGGAAAAAAAAAGCCCTAAAGAGCCTGGAGCCTTGGTAGGTGATAATCTGTGAAACTTGGGGGAAGTTTCCTTCCTCCTAGGACAAGCAATTGACTTTTGCTCTTCCACAGTGTGCACTTCCAGACCACTGGGTCCCTGTAGAGTCTGTGCTGGCCAGAAGGCTCCCCAGACCTGGACTCTTGGCACTAAAAAGTGTGGACAGCACATGCCATCCTAACCCCTCCAAAGGACAAAACAGGGCAAAGGCAGGAGCAGATGCCCTAATTCTACATTAAGCACTGAGCACCAGGGATGTAAGACTATTACTTGATTTATATATCCCCATGCTAAGGTACAGACAGCAAAGGGGCAAAAAATGCCTATTTTTCTACTCTGCAAGTTTCAACACTTCTCCAGAACCAAAATTAAAGGTGTTTTCACCTCTATGTAGTTGCTTTTAGCAAACATTGAGTTTCAACTTCCACTCTAGTTTTTCCACACTACATGTTTTTGTGGGGACTTCTACCATAAAAATGGAAGTGGCTGACTGCCTGTGCCATTTCATTTCCCAAATCCAGATATTTCATATACCTGTGTGGGGAAAATATTAATTCACTCTACGGGCTTGTAATGAAGCATTTTAATGCTTTTTTTTATTATATTTCTGAGTTCTCATTCATTTTCTTGGCAGTATGTTTGAAAGCATCACAATTTGAGCATCTAACCTGGCCTCAATTCAGATTTAGGAGCCCATGGGAAAATCCTATATTCATTTAATCAAACACAGAGGAATAGTGCTGGGAAACACAGGAAAAAAAGACTCTGTACATATTCCCTGCTGGCAATACTGCTCTAGCTCCCACATATTGACCTGGAGCTGTTTCAAGAAGACATCCCTGTCAATGCTTGTCACACAATTAAACCCTTAGAACTGCTGAATGGAGTGATCAGAATTTCACATATATTGGCTGTTCAGCTCAGCCATAAGCGATACCTGTGGCAGAAGAGCTCAGATTTTATGGTAGAGGCCTCCTTTAAAAATGTACTATCACACACCATAAAAACATGCCTGCCATGGAAACATACTAGGGAATACAATTTCTTAAGCCCTGGAAATTTTTATTTATTTTGACAATGTGAGTAATCTCTCTGCATTGTTTTTGATAGGTACATGGGCAGTAATTCCATGTGCACTACTTACAATTGTGTGCACACACTGCCACATCACCCAGCAGTACAAATTTGGCCTTAAACAGACATGAGCCCAGAACTGCATGTATGTGGGAATGGCCAGGCCTGACAACTTGGAGTTTATGTTGGCTGCAGAGGACTTGAAGATATCTAATGCCAAAGGAATCTTGAGAACCACCCTGAGAACCAGCCACAGTGCGGTGGCCACGGTGGCCACACAGTCTAAACCAGCCCTCTGGATGGAACAAATACAAAATAAAGGAGACACAAGAGGTTTTCTCTTAAGTATGGAAGGAACAAATGAAAACTGTTTTCTCAGCAACAGTGTGGTTAACAGTTCTAGGTTAACTGTTGATTTACTTGTAACTCATCTTCACTTTCCACCAAGAAACATCTGCTACTGCAGAATTCAGAAGCTACAGAAGGACTTTCCTCTCACTCCCTGTTGCTCATCCAGCTTTGCTGGATAAATCCTCTAATGATTCTAGGGCTTCATAACAAAAGCCCTGTTTATTAGTTCAAATTCTTAATTCTGCAAGTGGCAGTCAGAGAAAACCCTAAGGAGAAGCAAATTTTTGAGACTTTGCTGTTGAGAAAATGAGGAAAGGCGTCATAAATCAAGATTAACTTTCATTACTTATATGCCAGCTTTCTTAGTCTTATTTTAAATTCAACCTATTTGGGATCCAGAGTGCTGGTTCAGAAATAGAAGGCTTTGAACCATTTTGTGTGTCAAGCATTTCAATTCTAGTTCTTTAGGAAAGTCAAGCCCTATATCAAAGTATACACTGTAATTTTTCCATTAACTTAGTGCCTTATTATTTGATGTGTAAAGGAGTATTTTGTTTTGTTATGCTTTTTTTTTTAAAGTGGGTGAAAATAACATGGAGGCTAACTTTCCCAAGAATTCCACTCTGGGCCATTAAAAAACAGTGAATCTTTTTCTGATGAGATCATGGTTTTACAATAATGCTGAAAAATGAAAAAAATATCAGGCACAGAGACTTGAAATCATCATGCTAACTCAGGTACAGTAAGTGATGGCACTGAAAACAGCACTCTTGTAAGAACACCAAATTCAACTATTTGGGTACCCAAATTCTCTATGTAAGAACTTCATTCAACACCTCTTTTGACTGAACATGCTACAAAAGAGTTTCCATGTTTCAGATGGACAATACCCTTTCAATTCAGCATTTAACTTTCTAAAATTCACTTTATTTGAAGAATGACCATATTTCATTACTTCAGTTTATTTAGTTTCATGTTTTCTTTCCCCCTCTATCAACACTAAGTACAAATTCACCTGTTGGCATTTCAGAATCATTCAGCAATCATAACCCACCACTCTGCAGGGCTGATTCACATCTTCTGTGCTGACTTCAGAGAGAACAAAACAGCAGTATGTGACCAGCTCAATATTGAAAAAAAACCGGAAAAGTTTAGATAAGAAATTTTGTACTGAACTACCCAGAGATCTCTCTATTTCACAAAAATGCTGAAGTTCTATTGCAAATTCAAGCTTACTAAGAGTGAAAAGTTCCTCTTGGGTTTTTTTGAAACAGCCATGGACTGTTGACTTCAATAATTATTTCTCCAGTCATCAGTGATTCAACTGATCCAATTCAGCACACCACAACACTGCTCTGTACTTTCTTGCTGTTTCCTAAATGATTAGCAGTTCTAACAAAAAAAGCCTTTGCAAGAAGTTTGTATTAGCTTATAAAAGGTAAAACATCCAAGTTTTTCATCAACATCACTTGGCTACCAGCTACACTACTATTCCCTAAATCAGTGCCACTAGAATGTGTTCCAGTGAGGGCTGGTTTACTGGTTTCTGAACTCTAGGATACACAGCTGAGAAATCCTGCTGAATAAATACCCCATGGTGACCAATTCCACATAAGGAGCTATGGAGACTGTTGCAAATGCATTGGCTTCTTCTTGGGGATCACATTCCAATTTTCTGCTGGGTGCTGTCGTGCTGGTTTCCTTCCAGAGAGCCATCTTCTTGTGAGCTAACAACAGAGCCTACCTGCTGGGCTGCCACCAGACACAAATGTTTCTCATTTGAAAAGCAGAAACAGGAGGTACCAGCTTCCTGTATTATCACAGCTGACCTTAGAAAAGTATTTTGTATATTTCTATTAGATTTCTCCAAAATGTTATATGAGTAATATTCCTCATAGGTTTTAGTTATCTACAGTATTCCATCAGGTGTTTCCAAAATCTTAAGAGACAGGATGCATCAGGAATTATGGCTGTGCTCTGACAGTCTGCAGTATGGTCTTATGCTAGAAGATGATACTCTGTATCTTCTCTGGTAGATTGATCTTAAATACAAATACATATTCAGTGAGTAATCTGGACAAAAAGTGGCTCATGATACTTAAAGGCATCTTGGTAAGGGATGCCATGGCAAGAAATAGCGAACATCCTATTTTATACATATTTTTCTACTCTTTATTTATTTTAATTTTCATGGAAAATTATGCACGTGTCACTATTTTATCACCTCTTAATTAATATATGTCATTTTAAAGAATCAAAACAGGAATTCAAAGTAGATCACTGTGTTTAGAAATGTTCAGTATGTAAGGAAAATAAATGCCTCACTTATAGCACAAAACTCTGTGGTGTACACTAAAAGTTCATCTGTGCTATGCAAAGAAATGTATTTGCAAACAGTAATTTACAGAGTACCTGTCAGGGATCAACAGAACAATGCATGCCTGCTGAACCACAACTGTGGACTCACCTTTGGTCATTTTAAAGACTTGACTAGACTAAAGTCATAGCTGAGCCCTGATCTACTGCCAGTACCAATCCAGGTTGGAACAGAAACTGGACTAGATGACCTCCAGAGGCCCCTTCCAGAGAACATTTCTATGATTCTCTGATTTCATGGTACTGTGCAAGATTACCACATTCTTAACAAATGATTTTATGAAAAAAATACGTCATGGTAACAAAAATCTCACAATCAAAACTGGCCTTTTGAACTGTATTAAGACAACAGCAATATATTATAAAATCAACATCAACACTGACATATTAAAATAAATGTAACGAAGGCCTACAGAAGGCATCCAGCTGAAAGAGGATCACTTTCTCCAAGTTGGATAATCGACTTCTGCCTTATCATGAGATCATATTAAACCATTTCTTCTGACCACATGTTGCCAAAAGCCTGATGAAGTAAGCCTACAACTCTGTAAGCTTTTTACAACCTTTCAAAAATTTTTGTTGTAGTTTTGCCCAGCGGTTCATGCTACTATTTTTAAGGTAAACAGAATTTTGTTTGCACATTCGTTTAAAACTTTTAGTGCAAGCTCACAACTGATCAAAGGTTTAAAGTGAAGGCAGTCAGCTCCTTAGAAAAACATTATACCACCAGAAAAGCAAGGGCTGGGCTCAAGAAACCAGGTTCAAGAAATGAAGCCAAAAACCATTCTTCTACTTGCATCCTTACATATGTACATACATATCCTCTTAAATAATCAGTGACTGTTTTGATTTCGAGCTGAGGACATTACCAAAACCTGACACTATTTTTAGACAATGTTTATTAAACAAACACTGCATCTTAGCTCCTTCGGGGATGCAGAGGGATGCAACTGTTGCACGGTTCACCTGGTGGCCTGATGCCAGGACAGCACTTCTGCCACATACTCCTTATAACCGAGGGAACCGCGGGGCACACTGCCATCCCCCGCGGCTCCTGGACACCGGGAAAGATGCATCGAGGCGGGTTTTGGAGGCCTTAAGGGAGGCCGTGAGCGGGACGAGGTGCGGCAGGAGCCGCGCTGGTTTGTCACGTCTGGGAGCCGCGTCCTGGGTGCCTCTGCCGGGCCGCAGAGCTGCGGGCACCGCTGCCGGTGCCGCTGCCGGTGCCGCTGCCGGCCCCTGCGGCCCGCAGACCCGCCCGGCACGGCAAACGGAGCGCTGGTACCCGGTACCCGGCCCGGCTCCCGGAGCTGCGCGCCCCCGCGGAAGGCGCGCACACAGACGCGCATCCACAGACAGACACACGGACGGACGCGCGCAGACACGCGCACAGACACTTACTTGATGTCCTCCCAGACGGCGGGGCCGTAGTTGCGGATGACGAGCAGCTCCAGGGCGTGATTGACGAAGCCGTACTGCGGGGCAGGACGAGGCGGTGGCACGGTCAGGCCCCGGGCGGCAGCGTAGCCCCTTCCCCCGCCGCGCAGCATCCCACCCCACCCCGCCCATCACCCCGCCGGGAAGCGACCCCACCGAAACATCACCCATCTCCCCCGAAACAAAGCTATGGGGCCCGGCTGCCCGCTTCCCAAGGGGATTCAGCCCCTTCCCTCCCACCGCGGGCCCGGTGCCGGCAGAGCGGGCGGCCCGGCGGAGCTCACCATGGTGCCGCCGCCGCCGCCGCCACCAGCAGAGGATGGGCCCGGCCGCCTCACCACCTCCCCCGGCCGCCGCCGCCCCGAGTGGCACCCGCGGGCAGCCAATGGCGAGCGCGACCGCTGCCCGAGGGGCCAATGGCGGGCGCGGCCGCCGCGCTCTCCACCAATCAGAGGCGGAGGCGGGGCTGCGGGAGCCGAGGGCCGCGCGGGGGCCACGGCCGGCGCCGCCCGGGGCTGAGGGGCGGCCGCTGCCCGTGGCCGGCCCAGAGCCGCGGGTCCGGCTCGGTGCTGCTCGCAGTGCCATCCTGCTCGCAGTGCTTGCGTGGGAACCTGTAGAACAGTTCCCCGTGCATCGGCTGCCTTCGCAGGAATGCTTCAGTTGTTTCTTGTACCGATGCAACCACTTAGTTTTTAGGATGAAAAATGTGCACAAAAAAGGGAAGAATCTGAGCGACAAAGTGATCCCAGACATTTCTGCTCTTGTGCATTCATTTCTCAAAGACCAGCGAAGTTAAAAGCATAATAATGAGTGCTTTCAGTAATGGAATTTTTGTGTGTTTCTGAGTCCTTTCAGGTGTTAGTGTGAATAAATACAGTGCTGTATCATTAACCTCCTGAACATGGATTCTTAGTTCTCTAGGTATGACCCTTACAACAGGAGGTCTTGAGCAGAGACAATATGCCAAGGCCAGTTTGGAAATAACACAGTCCATCATGCTGCCATATACAAGGAATAAAAAAAGATTATACAGCACCATATATTTTAAAACCCTTTGTACGATCGAAAGACCTGGCCCCAGTGTATGAAATAAAAAATTTAAGGAGACCACTAACTTTTTAAAACTTGTTTAAGAAGAGTCACAGCATACTAAAAATATAGTTAGTTTATCTAGGAGGACAAGGAGATGAGTACCTAGTGGACTACCAATGTAGTAGCTCTTGGGCAGAAACCTTGCTACATGAAGCCATAAACACTAGTCAGACCAGATCAATTCTAAATGTAGGTAAAATCACAGAAGTTCAGACCTTAGTAAAATAGTGCAAAATAAGTTTAACATTTGAACTGTTCACACAGTTCTTTAAAAAAAAATGAATCATTGATGTTGGAGGTTCCATGTAAATAAGTTTAAAAATGGCAGCATGTAAAATCTTTTGAAATTTCAACCACTGCCTGGTCAACTTTTGAATCTGTGTTAAGAGCTTTTAAAAGTTCTAAAAAGTGAGGACACAAATGGATGGGCACTAGAAATTTGGCAAAATCATCTCAGTAGACATTCCAAGAACAGCAGAAGCAAACTCTAGTTTTAGGTTTTGTAGGCATAGTCATCAGTTCTACTTAACACAGTCCAAATCTACTGGGAAAACCAATTTTAGGTTTTTTAAAAGAATGACCAAGAACAAAAGCTTCAGTATAACCAGTTAAAATCATACAAGTAATATGCTAATTTTAAGGGGGAAAGAAAATATTTAGATAAATTAACCAAACTGTTCCAAACTACTGGTTGAATATCTCTGTGTAGAACACCAAATAAAAACTGAAGAGATGTAAATCTCTAAAAATCTTTTCAATTTCCAGGAAACTGGCGACAAAGATAATGTAATAAATCATGCTGTTGGAACTAGACCAAAGGCTGTGCTTTGCTGTAGCTAAAGAGGGGTTGTCACCAGTTAACTAAGATTTGAACGTGTCAGGTCACTATCTACTTTTTACTTTTTGTAGGAAGTGAATTTTGGGAAAATGGGAAAACTCATCCTACCATACAAATGTTGTAGTTACATCTTTGTGTGCCTGCTGCTGGTAATGAAAAGACAACACCTGGGACTTTTGCCCTCCAGTGGGGTTGGTCTTCTCCTTCAAGCACTTATAAAAGAGTTTTGAGGATACAAATGTCAAGGAATTCCTGGCAGCATGTCCCAGGCAGGAAACAAGTTGACTGTATGGAAAATAGGTGTAAAAGATATTCTTTACAGGTTTCAAAGGAATCCACTTTGTATATGGAGTGAGCCCTCATGCTCATGAAGTATTAGAGAGATTATATGAAAATATTTTTAGTTATGGTTTTCAGAAGGTGGATTATCTGGTGATTTTGTGTACCTGAGTGACACTTTTTTGAAAGTGTTAACATCTACAAGGGTCAAAATTCCTTAGATAAATATGAAATTGCCTTTTTTCTGATTTGGTTCAGGCTTGGTAGGTTGCATTTACAGGCTGTTCTTGAGATTAACCCAATATGATACAAATGGAAGTTCTAGACAAGGTGAGATTTGTAAAATGTGAAGTGAAAATGGCATGGTCAGAGTAAAAGCAGGCAGTCATTGATTTAGTTTTCTAAAATAGAGGTGTCGTTTGGAAGATGCTGAATTAAAGAATTCAACCAAGTGATTTGCTGAGAAGAACAAGCTTCCATTCCAGATACCTGCACAGTCAAGAGTCTTTGGAAAGAAGATTTGCTTTCATCTGAAGGAGAGGCTAAATATCAATAAGATAAATTATTCCATTATAGCATACAATCAAATTCTCATTTGGTGACCCTCATGCACTAGGTACATGTTATACATGTTTTATTTTAACATGTTTCTTCCTGATTTGAGATGCTGACTTCATCTGGCAATTCTTGGTGAGATTGATGAAAGCAGAAAGTAGCATAGGATCCTTTTATGTTGTGTGAAAGGGCAGATGCTGAGACAGTAACATTCAGCTCATTATGGTTTGTGTTAATGCACAAGCACTATAAAACAAAGCAAGTATTTTAATAAGTTGCATTTTTTACTTTGGACTTTGCTTTTACAGTTTATTTTGTTACTGAAGTCCTGAATAAAAAGACTGCCTTATATGGTACTGCTGGATTCCACTTGCTGAAGATGGAGTCACTTTACTGACATGGAAAATACTATAGGTATTTTCTAGTTATGGTCTGAGACCTGACATTTGGAATTGTCATAACAATACTTCTCAGGTGCAGAAACACCCTTGTAAGTTCACTTCAGCAAGATTCATTATTTCTACTATACCACTATACAGTGTTCTCCTATACATTACATCATTTTTTTCAGTCCTGGCATTGACAAGCTATGATGAACCAGCCCTAAATATTCCCATGCTGGTCTGTAATGCAGTAAGATGTGTACATTTGAGAAACAGAGAGCTCTATAGCATCCTCCTGTTAGAGGAATGTAATCTTAGCCATGCAGAGTGAACTAATAATATATATGAATTTTCCCCAACATTTTCTGCAATCAGTGGAAAGATTTCTGTTCATTTTCACATGCTTGTAGTCCAAAGCCCCTGGGAATGCCTTTGTCCTTGATACTTCTTTGGCAGGTTTTGTTTGGGCTGAAAAATCAGAAGAGTGGAAATGTTTCTATGTCTGAATCCAGCTCTTTTCACATCCTTGGGATGCTACTGCATGTATTCTCTCAGTTATTTCCCCACTGTGTGCTGCTGTGTGTGCAGGATATGCATTTGCCATAGTAGCACAAAAAATTGTAATTTTCTACTGCTCAAAAAATGAGAAGCAATTTTAGCACAGATCTTCAAAGGCCATCTTATAACGAGGCTGCAAAGCAATGTGCTCATTTACATTTCTATTAGGAAACCACTGGCTTGACTTTGCTTTCAGCATCAAAAGTCTGCCGAAGCAGATGAGACACATAACTTTATAAAGTTGTTTACTTCATTTCAGATTCTTTCACAGTTTATTATTTCTTTGACTGGCTTTCCAGATTATGTTCCACCCTAACTGCATATTTAACATTCAGATCCCACTGCTTGTGCTCTGAAGAATATGTATCTTTAAACTGTTACATCTGGACATAGCAAAAGTTCCAGACTCATTGATTATCTTTCTTCTTTTATTTGTGTTTCAGTATCAGACCAATGGTCAGTAACCTAAGATAGTAGCTTGTACTCTCCCTCCATGCTCTGCAGAAAAGGACTGCCAGTGAACATATGCAAATAGGATTGGAAAATTTAAAATAAAACCAAAACCAAATAAACCTTATATCTGATTATTTTCTTCCTATGCAGTTGTAAACAGCCACACAATCAGAGGTGGCTTTAGAAGTCTCAAAAGACTGTTATGGCACGCACCTTGCAGACTTTAGAGGCAGGAAAGCAAGTCCTAGCTCTCATTTTAGAAAGTTATATTTGGTTTCTGCCAAGCTGACTTAAGATAAACTGGAGCAGAGCTTTGAAAGCAACTCAGTACCTTGTACACTCTATGGCAAACAGCCACAAAAGTCTTTGCTGTTGCAGGAAGCAAATCTCCCACCGCTTTCACAGAACAATGGGCAGGCATTAAAAAAAATGTTAGCAGATGGAGTGGCCTGTAGGTTGTAGGATGGGTGGGGTTTGAAAAAGGGTCCCCTTGCCAAGATTCAAGAGCAATTCCCTTAATTCTGCTGGCCTTTGGTTGGAAATACCGATTTTGCCCCCTGTACTATTAATTGCAGCTGTTTCTGGAAAGATTACAAAAGAAAATGATGGGAGAAATAAACTGGGGGAGGTCTCAATTCTGCCTTCACCAGTTTTCCCAGGAAGAAGTAGATCTGTCCCAGGGGCTCAATTATCTGTGCGCTTCACTGTTCTGTCAGTTTCCTTTGCTCTGGTTTTGCACAGTAGTTCAGAGAGAAGGAAAGCATCAGCTCCACACTAATTGCACTTCCTCTGACACCAGCAATGCAAATTTTTCCGACATCCCCCTGAAATCTTATCAGGTCATGCCTGAATGAAATAAAATTAATTGAATTCTTTTGGTATAGCTTTCACTTTAGCTATGTCAGTGCTAAGATTCAAAGGACCCACTTTTTATTTCAAGGGCCATTTACACTTCTTTGCCAAAGAAACTGCAGTGATAAAAATGTATCTTCCATCACACAGTGTAAGTGTGAACAGGAATCAGCTACACAGAATCTTCATGAACTAATAAAATAAAGTTTCACACATAACAAAACTGTTTCTGGACATAATACTAAGGTATTTTTATATTCATATAAATAGCATTCCATAGTCTCTGAACATTTTCACAATATCATACACTATACTACAGAAGAGACACTATACTACAGAAGAGATCAACTTAAAAACAACTCTATTATTTTCTTCCAAAATGTCCAAGTATTGTGTCAGCTAAATTGCCTTCCTTCTGTTTATCTCAACAACTTGCTTATTAGCTTTCTGATTCCTTTTGTTCAATTTAAATGAAATGATAAGTTAAAAGGTGAAAAGAATATTTTAGATCTAAGTGAAAAGATCAATTCAAATATTTGTCCCTTGTTAAATACATATTTATTCTGCAAAAGAATTTAAACAGAGGAACAGTTTCAGTGAGACCTAAATTCTTAAATTATGTTTAAAGCTAAATGGACTTATGAAGGATTTATTATAGAACACGTCTGAACACAAGCACATTTTAAAGCACTTTCATGAATCTTTGTCTTAAATATGTGCCTAAATCCTGTTTACTTTCCTTAGACTCAAGTAGGTTGCTTTCTGTGCACACTAAAGCACCTCAGCAGAATTCTTCCTGAAGGCTGTCACCTAAGGAAGGTTATCAAGAACTGCCATGAACATCCTATCTGATAACAGACTTATATGGAATTTGGCTTTGAGCATGGCCCTCATCCAGTCAGCCATAGTTGTCTTCTAGGAACAAAAGGAAATTCCCTCCTAAACGTACTTCCCATTTGGTCTGTGAAATAAATATTTTTTATTTAGAAGTCTATTTATTTCTTAACCGGGATGGATAGATTCATACTGACCTCAGTAATTTCTGGTTTAATACCATAAGCCTACTGAACTGTCAGGAGTCAAATACTCCCCCAGATTCTATATCCAGGGGTACCCACACAGGACTGTGAGTAACCTCTGGGTATTTCTCTCAATAGAACAGAACTATCTGACCAATATAATATTGGAAAGATCAGTCTCCAAGATTTGCATAGTTCTTGTTTCCTTAAAACACTGGGGTCCAAAGTGTTACAAATACATATGCCTGTATATATGTATATATATGTGTGTATGTATATATGTATATATATATATATATGTATTAAGTTTTCTGGTTCCATTTTTGTGCCACAGAACTATTTCTAAGCATCTTGGATGGATATAGTAGACCTGAGGAAGGATTCAATGGTTCAAGTTTTGTTCAAATGCTCCTTATAGGAAATCTGAATTGAAATATGTCTTTAAAACATTCTTAATTCTAGTATCTTTTAACGTCTTTTCTCAAGATTCTGATGCCACATGTATGAGTTTCTACCAAAAACTAGTAGGATTAAATTGTTTATTGAGCTTCAAAATGTACCAGTCAAGATCAGAAAACGAACAAAATAGCACCTTAGTCTAATAAAATTGCTCCCTGTAAATACTAATAGACCAAAATCTGATTTAGTGGTTTGAAGAGACATTTATGGCTTGATATGCCAAACCCCAGGAGCTGAAGAGGTCATAATAATAATACCTGATACAAATGGGAGTAGTAGTATGTGCATAAGTGGGGCAGTTCTCCAGCCTGTAGTTGGGATCAAACTGTACAGCACAGAGGAATTTCTGGGCAGATGGATCTGCTAGTCAGAGGCAGAATCCTAAACTCAGAACTCTTAACTAACTCTATTCTGCCAGTTCCACAGGCAAAGCCTTTAGGATTGTCCACTCATATTCCATCAGCCACAACAGAAAAGTTTGTACTGTAGTAGTACTAATCTTTGTAAATGTGTTCAGATGTTTAAAAGCATCTCTTTTCACCTGAAAATTCCCCTGGCAACTTCAGAGCGAGCATGTGATGGGCATTTCCATAGCACCTCACACCCACGTTGCATCCTCAGATAAGGATCAGAGATTTAAGCTGGTGTGCTTCCATTCCATACAGTCTAACTGGAATTCCATTTCTAAGCAAACATTCCAAAGCATATTTTATTACACTTCTGTTAAAACATTTCAAATTTAATTGACAACAAAAAGAAAACATTTATTGCTGTAATACATAATAACAAGTGGATATTATTATTTTTAAGTACTTTAAAAACCCTAAGAACTAAAATAGTTTGATGATTACAGAGATGTTAGTATGTGATTATACAGTATTTTAATCTATATTCATTTTATACACAAAATAAAGTTCATGAAACAGTAAGCAGCAACTCTGCTATGCATGTGTATTAGCTACAATTATCAGCCTGATCCAGAAAATGCTGAGCACCCTCATACTTTGACCAGCCAGTGTGAGAAGATGGTCAGCAGCCTTCTAGGATGGGGCCCAAATGATGCACTGGAAGGAGTATGTGATGGCAGTGACCTACTTTAATATTTTAATGGACATTTTCTTATGGAATCTCTAAGAAAATACATTTTCATAGTCATTGATAAGCACCAGCTCACAACACTGCATGTGGCTGCATCACTTGCACATTGCATTTCCTGACAAACTGCATATACAATACATCTAGAATTCTCAGTATAGAGAGAACTGTAGCACTTACAAATTACCACAGGGAAAATACAGTTTATAGTAGCATTTCCAACAGTGACATTGCAACATTACTTTAGCGATTATGTTCCTTATGCAAAGGAGAAATAAAAAGTAGTCAGTAACATACTTCCTGAAATTTTAATACTGGCTTTCAGGTGTTAACAATCTAAAGTGCTTTCATGTTTCATACAGTTTTAAAAATTTTCAACTTGTACCAAAAAAAAATTCAAATATTTATAAATTTATTCTATACATTTGTGAATACAATTTAGTCTATTCCTGTTTCCTCACCAAAAAAATTGGCATTGCCATCTCCCAAATCTCTCTTTTGAAACCAAGTCTGTGAGTTTGTTCCTTGAATATAAGCATCCAGAAAATAGCAAATTCCAGGGATATCACTTGGAAAATTTGGTGGAAGCTCCTCTCTTGAGCGTGGTGTGAACACAAAACCTGGGTATTCCTTTAACAACCTAAAACAAAAATTAAACATATTGATTAAAATCAACCAGTCACTAAGAACTGCAGATATTCAATAACTCTTCATATATGGCAGGGAGAATCCAATTTAATTTTTTTAGTTATTTACTGGAAATATAAAAAATAGTGTTTACTTGGTAACCTTGAAAACCTATTAAAGTGTGCATCAGTGCAAATAACAGTTTCTCCTCTTTTTTTTGTCCTGTTAATGTTTTGCTAATAGGTGCTATGTTTGTTGGAATTTTTTTCAAAAATTATTTAGTGCTGAAAGCTTGCTCACATCCACACATCAAATGCACCATAATTAGTATTTCAAAGAAGGGAATACCGTGAACTTTATTAAACTATTCAGACCCTCTTATTAATTCTAATATGATTTACTTTTTCACATGTTGAAACAGAGACTGCTCTCTGTAAGGATAAATGTTGGTTAACTCATACCAAAGCTTTCAAACAATTACTGCAATTACAGCAGTTGTGCAAGGTGCCAAAATGTTATCCTTGTGTGTTTAGAATTGGTGAATGAATCAAAATTTTAAAAATATACCAAACAAAAAGGAGGTTAACACCTCATTCACTCAGAAAAAAAAAAAAAAGAAACTCCACAACCACAATAGTTTACCAATTAATCAACTTGCCTACTTTTTAGGGGTATGATTCAAAAAGATTTTCCATATGAGTGGAATGGAAAAACAATCACTGTTGGCCAGCACTGCTTATGTTGACATACACAAGCACTGGTGATGCTAATGCTCTCTCTGCATTTTCAGAGTGCATGATCAAAAGGGTTACTTTCTCTGTGCTCTAATACCTATGCTACTTTTTCACCTACCCAAAATCATCTAAAGCTTGGCACCATCTATGTCACATAACACATGCTGCAGGGGATGTCAGGAAAGATCCTGTGCCAAATTCTCTGTCTGATGCTGGATGCAGAACCTTGCCACAAGGCATTATCAGATATGTGGCAGTGGGTACAAGCTGAGTAGGAGCAACAGACCACAGTCCAGGCTACAGTGAGGGTAGCAGAGCTTCCTTAAAAAGTAACAATAATTAATAATTTTGCTTATTTTACCCAGCCAAAAAAAACAACAGGAAGATAACAGACTACTACAGTAACTACTGCAGGTGGATATTTTACATACTGCACTGTACCTGTAAGTGGTTGGGCTGACATTTATTTTTCTAGGTATACTGCAAGATTCAAACTTATTGGCAAGGGTCACATTATTTCCAAAAAGGCAATAACGAGGCATTTTAACCCCAACAACTCCAGCAAAGACAGATCCAGAATGAAGGCCAATGCGCATCTTTAAACAAAAGAAAGAAAACAGCACTATTAGGTAAAATAGAACTGGTAAAGTAAATTTTATAAATTATTCTTCATTAAAAATAAAGAAAGAATGAGCTACTAAAATAAACAGGGTTAGCAGAGTCTCCTTAAAATAGCTGTACTCTGGTCATTACTGCTCATGGAGAGGGAACTAGCTGAAGTTTATCGTGTTCTGCATTTTTAGTCAATAATCCTACCATAACAAAATATGACTGAGTGAACTGCTGTGAACTTAGCTCATACTCAGATTTTTTACTTAGCTGCTGTTTTTTATGGTTCTTTCTGGTAGGTTTTTTTTGAGCTGTGTTCTTTTTCTCATGTACATTATACATGTGTAGAGGTGTTTTCTTCAGAACAGCATTCTGACTAAATAATGGCATGATGCCAGGAACCTTGTATGTCTACTCTGCATACTACTCTTTACATATCAAGAGAGTATCATACCACTATGAAGAAGTTGCAGTTTCTAACTTTGAGTGTAAAAGTAGCAAAACCTGCAACAATACCAAAATCCACCCACATTGAAAAGATGGCTGAAATATATTCATCAAAATGCAAGTCTGATTCAAACTATGTCATTTGCAGTCACACCTTTTTTTTCTTGGCAATTGATATGTAAAATGACAGTAGATTGTGTGACAAATGCATTGCTTTGCACAATATACAATGTTTTCATGAAGCATTTAATTAAAATAGATGCATGCTTTCATTAAAAATATAGTTTGCTTCTAAGAAGCTTCTGGTTAGGTACTTACATAATATTACATTTTATCCTTATTTTAAAATAGTTTAAAAAATGTAGTACTAGCATTTGCATGTAAATTATACACCTGTTATAATATTGCCAGAATGTTTCCAGATTTCTTAAGTGTAACTTAATTTGATACTGCAAAATACAAAAAGAACAATATTTATTTATAATACAATACTGCTGTTCTGTTTGATAAATGTGGAGCATATAATCCTCTTAATAACCATTTTCTTTTTCTCAGAATACAAGTATTCCTTGATTTAAAATTAAAAAAACCTGAAAACCACTAAGCTTTCTGGAGGAACAATGAACAGATAAATGTTAAAAATTAGGAAATGAAAGACATAATGAACTGAGACACCTCTATTAAAAATAATAGGATGGCATTCCAGGCCATTTGAACAACACTGAAGGTCCACATAATTTTTCATGCACACAGACCTTTCTTTTTCTTTCTCAGTAAGAGATAATCTTATGTGAAAATTTCAGTACATGTGTAAGTTCTCACTGAAAAGAAGCCATAAATATAATTACCACTGAATTTAACAGTTGCTTTGACAGCATTAACACCATTATCTTATGGTGGTTCAGTATCTGACTGTGAAACAAGAGCAGCAATGGAATCCTCCAAAGCTGCGTGGATTACTACAATCAGAACGTCTTTGGGCATTCATATTCATAGCTTCTGCGTCAAAAGACCTGCAGTCTAATTTGGAAAGAGGATTAGTCATTTCCTTAGAAAAGAGACTATTCCATGCCACTGACAGTTTTATTGCCACTGAGACAAGAACATCAGCATGTCAGATTGCACCTATTCACTTCACTGCATTTGTTTTTTAGGTTGATTTTCAGATCTCTATTTCACCTTTACCACTCTACAAAACTCTCATCCACAAATCTAAAAAGGTCAGCTTCTCCAGCCACAGTCATTTGATTCCCCAAATTCTCTAAGTTAATGCAATGATGTGAAATTTCCTTGAGACAAAATCCCAGAAAGCAATTAAACAAACAAAAGAGCTCAGTTTAACCAAATAAAATACAATAAAATATATGACCTTGATAGGCTCTCCATGGGGAGACACCACCTCGTCTGACAGTTCCATCATCTTCAGGGCCATCAGTGCTATTTGAACAGCATGTGTTTCACTTTCTTTGTGCAAGCCTCCAGCAACACAGTAGGCATCTCCAATAGTCTCAACCTAAAACAGGCATATTTGTTCCTTACACTTAGACTGTTGATAAATATAAAAGAACTGCCCAAGTTCTTTCAGTAAGAATTGTAGCTAAACATAATTCTTGACTAAGTCTTAGTTTTCCTGCAAAATTATTAAAGTACTGGACAAATCTTGCAGTATCATGCAAAAGGAAAAATTACACAACTTTTATTTATAGCTGGGCATAATTCTAAAATAGTTTTCCTTTTTCATTTACAGTCAGGCACCCCCAGCTACATTAAACACCTGTTTACTCCAGAATCACAGCACTGTCATTGAAGTTAATTTTTAAAATTAACTGTTAAGTTTTGAGGGCTTTTTCTTGGCTGAATGAACAGCTGTTTGTGTTCACTGGTTTTGTTTGTTTGTTTTGTGATTTATTTTGTCTCATTTGAAAAAGGTTTATAGCAAAATAATTTTTGGACCTCTGTTATCTTCTGTCCCACTTATTCTTAATTTCCTTTCCTGCCCCAGAATCCCAAAGAAAAGCAATGAATTGTGTACCTTGTAGACATCTAGCTCTCCACATTGGTAATCAAAGCGAGTATAAAGCTCATTAAGCATGGTGATAACCTGCATAGGTGAGCATTGGGAACAGATGGCAGTGAATCCAACAATGTCAGAAAACAGCATTGTGACATTATTAAATTTCTTGGCTTGTACAACTTGTCCCTGCCACAGCTGCTGAGCAACCTCTCCAGGAAAAATTGAAAACAGAAGATCTACAGTCTTCTTCTTCTCCTCTTCAAGTGCTTGATGGGCCTGCTCAAGGGTTGCTTTTAGCTTTCCTAACCTCTTCTTCAGTCCATCCTGGGCTCTGGCCTGCTCTCCTATCAGAACAACATCTCTTAAAGCATTGTGAATGGGAATATCAGAGAGGTACAATCCACGTCCTGTAAAATCTTCTAGTCTGTCCACACAGGGAGATCCCAAGAATAGAATGGCACTGGATTCAAAAATATAGATCATTTGGCCTTTAAGATCCATTACCTGAAACAGTTAAAGAAACAAGAATTCATGCAAAACATGCAAGGCAATGGTCTAGAAGTGAGAAATTTTAGAGAAAATACACTTCACTAAAATGTAAGAAAATCAAGACTGGCCCATAGTCCTTACATTTTTATTTAGTTGCTTAGAGAAAACATGGGGTGCTGAATCACAGAGCCATCAAGTAAGTTCATTTTTATTTAGTCCTCTGGTACAAGAGGACCCCAACTTAAGGATAAACCCCTAATTATGTCTGAGTATCAGTTTATCTTAGGGAGAAAAGAAAACCAAAAAGAATAATTTTGTGTATTATCAGCAATTGATAAAATGTGCTACTATAGTGGCCTCTGAATTTCTACTAATAACTGGTTCATGCACCACTTTCTCCATAAGGTAAAGTGAGAAAATCTGCTTCAGTTTTATCACAGGATGTTCAGTACTCACTGAAATTTAAAATTAAAGGCAGAAATGGCAGGAATATCCAATCTTAATAGTCTAAAAAAGAAAAATATTTTATGTGAAGTGTTTTTATGTCCCTTCTGTATTCAGTTGTGTAATGTGAAAGGTGCTGCAGAGCTTAGCTTAACATGGCTCTGAAAGACCACTTGTTTAATAAAATCTGTTCCTTACTAATAGACATTTGCATATGCAAGTACATGCAGATTCAAAGCCAACTCTACTACCCCTTTTAACCATTCTAGTGCAGAAATGGATCTGAGATGAAGTAGCTACAGCTTTTAATAGTAGCTACATTAGTAACTGGGTAAAACTTTTTAACTGCTCCTCATTGAAGTTTCTGGAGTGTTGAGTCTGAGTTGGTAATTCATCCCGGAGTGCTTCAGGTGTAGAGAAGCTGGAATTCAGCTGGGACCAGGAACAAATAAAAACAGTCATTGAATACGAGATGATTTTTACTGTCCCAGGTCATTTGTCACAGACCCAGCTTCAGCAGAGATAGTTGTAATCCCATCAGCTGAAACTAAGTGGAACCTTTGGTGATTCTATCTGATGAAAACATCAGAGTATCAAAGATTCCAAAACACCAAAGGCTGAATGTGCAAAGAAAACATCTGTTTATTTTCCCCAAACCTAGAGCTGCTCCCAAATAACTCAGGGGCACTTTGTTAAAGCTTTTCCTGCCACTGTCGTTGTGCTGAAGATGCCCTTACTCTCAGCAGCGTGGCTTTATCTCAGTATTTCAAATTATTGAAATAAATCAAATTTGCAGTCAGATTTTACTTCTGTATAAGTCCTAAAGCAGAGTTTTGACTGAACACTGGCTTCAGAATCTGAATTACATGGGACTACCCTAATTAAATCATTATTACGCAGTTGTATCAGATGTAGATAATGCAAAATGCACCACGTTTTGTGGCTAGTTTAACTATCTGAAGAAAAAAAAATCCTGGTAGAAGTAATGGTGATAAAAAGTCTCTTACCATGGATGGTTTCATATCAGTATTATCCCATCTTCTAACTCGTACAGTAAACTGCATATTTAGCATGGTCATTATTGCACTAAAAGTGCAGCTTACTTTGGGGGTAAGAATTTCAAAATACTCTTCAAAATTTGGCTTAGCTTGAAATTCTCTCCTGGTCAAAAGTCTTCTTATCCCATTTCCAATTTGAAGAACTGACATATCCTTGTCAAACATAAAATGAAATGGGAAAGTCTTACAGAACACAGAGGCAGGAATCACAAGTGAAGACTGTGGTTTACATGGAGATAAGGAAGGTTTTGCACTTTTGACTTGTATAGAATACAGCAAATAAGGCTGATTAGCAAACTCAGTGCAGTCATTATGGAAACAAGGAGGCATGAGCATCACTTCTACCTCAGTTTCATATAAAATATGAGCTGCTGCTTTAATGATACCAGGTAGAATAAGACTTGTGATTTTCTTAGGAAAGAAATAATAAACATTTAAGAAGTCCTGATCTTTCTCCAGGCATAATATGGAGGCATCTTCAAGTCTGTCCTTTTTTCCTGCTTCTTGGCTGTGGCTACTCTGCTTCAGCAGAGTAGTGAAACTATTCAAGAAGTCCTTAAGGGTGCCTCCAATAACCCCTAATATGTGTTCATCCTCTTCATAGCATATTTTGAATAGCTCTTCACCAAGAGATTCCCGTAGAGACTCCACGGGAACACCTGCACAGAACCACATTTTAGTCAGAACTGCACTCATCATCCTGAATCACAGGCTAACCTCCCCATTTTTTTCCAAAACAAACAATCAATATCCTTCCCTGATACAGCATTGACACCTGAAGGCACTCTCATTTAGGAGTCCTGGAAACAAGGACTGGAAATGGGTTGCGGTTTAGAAAGATCCAAGATTCAGTGTTCTTAGTAGAGATGTAAGACAAAATGGATGCAAGCTTTGGCACAAGATTTAACTCAACTCCCCTAGTTTGATCTAAAGGAGTAAAATAAGAAGTATAAAAACTAACACACAAATAAAATAGGATCTGCAGACCTAAGTACTATGTGTAATCCAGTACATTAAATAACCCTGGGAATATTCTGGAGCACTGAGGCCAATTGGCACTGAATGGCTCACATCATTGCTAGTAAATTTGTTTTACCCAGATATTTGCATGCAAACTGACTGTTGGAAATATTCCATTTCTCCAACTGTTGCTGGGAATCCTTTGAAAAAGTACTACCTCTCAAAGACCAGCTGTGTGCCTGGACCAGTTTAACAGTTTAAGTGTACAGAAGACCATATTTCAGTTCCAGGAAATGTTAATTTACTATTACAGATGTAGCCAGAGTTACATATTAAAAATTATAGAGCTCTCTTCTGACACACAACAGTCCTCAGAATATGAAGTAATATATTAGTAACAAGACTAATTTATATAAAATATATTTATATAAAATATATATATATATAATAGATACTCTATTTATTTATATATATATTACTAAACAAGCTTAAATTACCTGCTGTAGTAGCATGATCACTGATTATTTTTTCAAAATCTTCTCTATCACCAGTTTTTCTGCAAAGATCATAAAAATATAATAAAACCACTAAATTATCAAGCTAAATGTGGTAAAGACAATAAGTATAGAAGTTACCTTGTCTTTAAAGTGTATAGACTCAGTTCTGCTGATCAAATAATAAGTTTTTAATTAATTCAAAAGGGGGTCTTGGTAGGATCTTAGATTATCCTATTGGATAATCTGGTAAATTATCCAATAATCTGGTAATTCTGGTAAATTAAAAGTTTTGTGGTCTGAGCTCAAATTATGGATTTCAGGCAAATGCTATTGCCTGTCATTGTAACAGTACTGTTTTTTTGTTTGGTTTGTGTTTTTATCTTGAAGCCAAAACTAAATTTCCTAACATATTGTAAAATATAATTGGCATTTATATTCAAGTATTTTTTGGAATTACAGTGTATTTAATTCAAAAGAGGTCAGAACATATTTTTGCTTTGAGAGGAAAAACAAATAACAACTATTAACTCCAAAATTACTTGTTCATTTTTAGTAATGCAGATATTTGACACAAAACTGCAGCCCTCTGAGTCCTCTGAGGACAATAAATGTCAAACTGAATGTCTGACTCCAAGTTATGAGAAAGACTTATAGCTTAGATTAATCTTCATATAAGCAATAAACGCCTGATACATGCCTTCTGAATTTCTTGACTTGGAATATCATAGGTATATTTATAGGAAAAAGCAACACAGACATTTAGATTTGTTTTACATTGGCATTATTGCCTCCTTCAGAATATCACAGTAATTTTTTCTTTTCAACTGATACTCCAGGGAAGCAACACATAATTAAAGAATGGGAAAACATTCATAGCAATAAGCCAGTCAGCAATTGCAAAGCACATCTGACCCGCTATCTTTGGTTCAGTCAATGTATGTAAAGTGCTTCAAAAATATCAAGTATAATTTAAAAGATACACTGCAATTATCTATTCTTATCATGGTGAGCAACAGTGTAGTTTCCAACTTGATTATTTTTCTTCACTTCAGAAAGCAGATTTAAACTGATGGGCTTATTTTTTCAGATGCATTCAATAAACAGAATCGTCAGAATATCATGAGATGCAAAGGAATTCTAACTCCCTACAAGGCTCAAATGATTAATATTGGATATTAAGAAGTGCTGAAAATTGAGCTGAGTTCCTCAGAAACAGAAACCAGAAGCCAAGTGAGCTCAGGAAAACATCCAAGTTAGTATCTGTGGTGTGTGAGTGTTCACTGTATCAGAAACCAAATTCTTTTGTATAATACTAATTGTATTTCAGAATCTTTCCCCGGGATCTTACTGGGCTAGATCCATTTACAACCAATCTATTGCTCCATCTATGCCAGCTGTCTCTGAGCTCCTCCAAAGTCCTTGCCTGCTTTGCTTCCCTGTACAATTTGTCCATTAAGTCAACTTTGTGAATGATGTCAATATTTGTGAATATTTTAAAATAAACTAAATCATTACTAGCTTACATTACATGAAATGTTACACACCAATTTGACAAGATAATTGAATATAAATTCCAGAAGTCTTGATTCCCAGTCACCACCCCATTCCTGTCTGAAAAACATTATTGCACTGATACAACATTATTGCAGTGTAGTTACAAACCCATTACACTTACATACCTGGTTTCTTTTATTCTGTGTTTTGCAAGTGTTCTCTGCAGTGCAAGATTTAGCCTTTCAAACTGGGGAAAAAAATAAGTATGTCATATGCATATATGTCATTGTTGAAAATTTAATCATGAGGTAACATTTTTATACACAGAATTTCTTTGCCATCCTTGGGACTAACAACTTTTATTCAAGACAGTATTGTTGTTAGAAACAGCATGTCACTTCTGTGGTTATGGGGTTTACTTTATGTTCATCTCTTCAGCTCCAGTACCACTGTAATTAAAATTAAAAAATTAAGTCCCTCAGTAATTAAGCCCCTCAGTTCATGTGCACCAGTGGTAGTGTATTTTAAAAACAGTGATGTTCTTTAGCTCCAAATTTTCAGATGGCAATAAAGACAGTGCTGCTAAGAAATAACTAACACAGCTCTCTATTATTACAAATCCCACTTCCCAAAAAATCCAGAGTACCATGAATACAAAATTATTTTAAAGAAAAGAATAATTTTCACTGTGTATGCCACTACATCCTCCAAATGAAAATCTAGTCATTGTAGACAGCCTTTATTAAAGGATTCCTGAATAAAAGAAACTTTAGAGCATAACGAATATTTGCCTTAAAATACTTCAATCCCATGATTCCATATTCCTTTTGCAGTTCCTAATAGGAACAGATGGAACATTTTCCAAATATGTGTATTTCAAATTGTTAGGGCCAGTAAAGCTGTCATATGTATGTAGCCTCTGACATTCAAACCCCAAACTTCCCACACAGACAGGGTCATAGAATAGTACTATACTGGCATGACAGAATTCAGCTGTGAGGCTTCCTGTGGCCTGGCTTTTCTTTGGTTCTCTTTCCCTAAAGAAACCAGCAGCTTTTACTGCATCTTTTACTTTTTGTATTTCCAGGAGGAAAGTTTGCACAACCAAAGAAAATATCACATGAAAGAAAGACATATTCTGTAAATGTTCTCCAAGGAAAAATCTAAAGTGAATTAGATACATATATACATATCTATATATGAATATATAGAACATGTATATGAACACAAAATAAATTACATCTGTGTAGAAACCAATACAGTAAGTGGAACGCCATCCAATCCATTACTTATAAATGAGCAATGTTCTCCATATTTCTGTAAAGAAAGAAGCAAATTAAACAACAACATGCACTACATTATATCCCAAATTTAATCAGAAAGTTGTCTGGATGCACTTTGTCCTGGACTTCCAAGCATAGCTTGCTGTCTCCATGAGAAGTTCACGGTTCAACAGGGGTCATGATGCAGCCCCGTTTTGGAGCTTCCAGTTGGAAGGAAGATGACGTTACTCAATGACATTTAAGTAAGGTAAATTTTCTAAGCAATGAAAAATATGTTTCTAAACAAGAAAAGCCCTTTTATGGAAAAAAAGGATTAGGAAGATGCTTAGGGCTTGAACCTAAATCAGCATGAGAACAGACTTGGAAAATCTTCTGATGCATATGACTTGAATAATTGTAAATAATAACAATGATAACCTTGAATTTCAGTGGTTCCTAAGCTACATGGTCATAATACCTTTGCTTTGCCAAGCTTTGTCGCAGATGATGAACTAGCCTATCATAATTATGTAATAGGCAACTGCATACATTTATACTACTCTTTAAAGAGGAAAAAAATACCAGTTATTAAAAATCCCATGAACAACTATATACTAGAAAAGCAATGCAGCAATCATGACATCCTGGAAAGGGTGCTTTGCCAGTTCATTTTTGGGTTGCAAGTATTTTTCTTTATAAATTTAGGGATCAGTTTAAAGGTTTAAAGGAATGCATTCCATCTGTATAAATGCAGCAGAGGTAAAAAGATCTGCATAACCAGATCTGCAAATAGATTTAAAAAACTCCAGCACTTTAAGTTATATACACCAAATGTCCAAGTAATGGAATTGTAATTAAATGAGTGTACAGAATTGTCCATTTGCTATTTCCAGTCCCGATATGTCAGTCAGTTCCTTCAAACCTCCCACTGAATTTGAGACAAGGCCAAGAGCTGGATGTCAGAGAGCTGCATTTTTCATGTTCTTTTTACAGAGATAAACCATGGTATTCATCTCCACTCAAGCAAGCCTAGGCCTGTTTTCAGTTAAGTTGAGCAGAGACATAAGAATATCTTTGTGGTAAATACGAACAGTAATGGTTTTAAAAATAGTATGACAGGAGGTTAGTATCACAGCAGATGGAAACATCTATTTTAATTTTTTTGTGATAATGACTAATGCACTTAGCAGTTTGGATTCAGTTAGGTGAACTGATGAGATGACCACATAATTTACATAATTAGGTAACAAGGCAGAATTTCTATTACTATATCTCTATGTTAAAAAATGGTACAAAAATAGATGGATTTAAAAATAACAATTAAAAAGATCAGTGTAAGGGTGCAAATGCAAGGCAAAAATAAAGGAAATACAGTGGAAGGAAAGGTGTTTATGACACAGATTGTGGCAAAATTATGTCCAGAAGGAATGGAAGTGGATTTAAACTAGGGAGAACTACATAAGAATACAAACTTTTAAGTCAAAGCAACTTTCTAAGGGCTTATATCTAAAGGCAGGCATAGAATGCTTTTTTAACATTTATAGTTAAATGCTATTAAAGTTTTATTTAGTATCTATTTACCTCAGGAAAGATTAGTTTGCAGATGCTTTCAGTTAGTGTGTGCAGGTACACTCTACTTCTGCTCGTTTTCCTTTGTGGAAGGTTTCCTTGACCATCTTTTTCATGGACTTCTTTGCAGATGGGCAAAGCTGCTCTAGAGCTGTTTTCTGTGCAGTCCTTGTCATGTTCCTCAGTAATGTGACCTTGAGTCAGTAAGGAGAAAGGACATTCTCCTGTGATCTTCAAGTCTTTCAGTTTTGTACAGAACATACTGTATGAAGTCTCTCTCTTGAGATTAGGAGTACTTAGCTCTATGTTTACTAACAAGAGCAGAAGATGCCAGAATAATAAGTTGATAAGGCAACCGCTGTGGAAGGTTATTGGTAGCTATAAATCACCACAGGAAAAATTTTCTGCCCCTACAAAACAAGAAAGAAAAAAAGAATTACAAACATTTATTTTCTCTTTTAAATTCTGACGATGTGCTGTTTTTGTCTTAAGTACATTAAAATAATGGCTTTTTGACTTAGCTCAGGAAAGCACTTACTCTTGTCCCATTTTAAGCATGTAGTATCTACTGGCTTCAGTGCTTTGGGTAACTCAAGCTGAGTGCATGGTGAAGTTTTGTACGAGTTGGGACTCAAGTGGTCAAGGCAGAGGACTTGCCTTGCCCAACGCGTATTTGGTCACATTGATGGATGAGGTTTCTGAAAGTTGAATTCCAATGAGGAAACCTTTTTGACTCTTTATAAGTAACTATTAAAAACTATCTCATATGGCACATGAAACAGATCAGTTATGAATACTTAAATCTAAATTTACTTGATGTCCAAGATATCCTTTATGTAACAGAGAAACATATGACTGAAGTTAGTGTGTGTACTTAAACAGTAAACCATCCAAGACCAAAGGTTAGAGTCTCTTGTAAAAACAACTGACTAGTGACAACTCACATCTTGGGAATTTGACCACACAACTGCAGTTGCTTGGAAACACTAAGGGATTTTTATACTTTTGAAGGTGGTATTTTCCAAACAACACATTAAACTTTTAATTTTACTAATGGTTCCATTTGTTACAGGGCCAAAGCCCAGCTAGAACTTAATCTGACTACTGCTGTAAAACACAAAAATGTTTTTACAAATACATCAGCAACAAAAGGAGGGCTAAGGAGAATCTCCATCCTTTACTGCATGCAGGAGGAAACACAGCGGCAAAGGACAAGGAAAAAGCTGAGGTACTCAATGCCTTCTTTGCCTCAGTCTTTACTAGTGAGAACAGTTGCTCTCAGGACACCAAGACCCTGGGCTGGAAGACAGAGAGCAGAATGATGCTCCTATAAACCAGGAGAAAATGGTCAGTGACCAGCTACACAATTTAAGATACACAAGTCCATGGGGCCAAACGGGATTCACCCAAGGGTCTAAAGGCAACTGGCAGAAAAGCTCACCAAATCATCTTTCATTTACCAGCATTCTTGGCTAATTGGGCAGGTCCCAGTTGACAGGAGGTCCGTTAAGATAATGTCCATCCACAAGAATTCAGAGGGAGGATATCACCTTACAGCCTGACTTCAGTCAGGCTCAGTCAGCCAGGGAAGGTCATGGAGCAGATCATCTTGAGTACCATCATACAACACATGCAGGGCAACCAGGGGATCAGGCACAGCCAGCATGGGTTTAGGAAAGGCAGGACCTGCCTGATAAGTCTGGTCTCCTTCTATGACAAGGTAACCTGCTTAGTGAATGAAGGAAAAAGATAAAATCTACCCAGACTCAATTAAAGACTTTGACACCATTTCCCACAACATTCTGGAGAAACTGGCAGCTCATGGCTTTCACAAGAATATCCTTTGCCAAGCAAAGAACTGGCTGGATGACTAAGCCCAGAGAGTACTGGTGAATGGCGTTACATCCAGTTGGCAGCCAGTCACTAGTGGGGCCCCCCACAGCTCAGTACTGGGGCCAGACCTGGTTAATATCTTTATCAATGAACTGGACAAGGGGATTGAGTGAACCCTCAGTCAGTCTGCAGGCAGCACAAAGATGGGTGGGAATGCTCAGGGATCTGGACAGGATGGATCTATGCACTGAGGCCAATCATATGAGGTTCAACAAGCAAAGTGACTGTCCCTGCCCTTGGGTCACAAGAGCCCCATGCAGTGCTACAGTCTGAGGGAGAGTGACTGGAAAATTGTCTGGCAGAAAAGGACAAGGTGCTGGGCATGCTGGTCAACAGGAGCTGAACATGAGCCAGTGTGTGCCCAGGTGGCCAAGAAGACAAATGGATCCTGGCCTGGATCAGCAATAGTGTGGCCAGCAGGACCAGGGCAGTGATCACCCCTCTGTACTCAGCACTGGTGAGATCACCCCTTGAACCCTGCATCCAGTTCTGGGCCCCTCACTACGGGAAGGACACTGAGGTGCTGGAGCATGTCCAGAGAAGGGAAACGGATCTGGGGAAGGATCTGGGGTACAAATTTTATAAGGAGCAGCTGGGGAAGCTGGGTGTGTTTATCCTGAAGAAAAGGAGGCTCAGCCAAGACCTTACTGCTTCTAAAAGGAGGCTGTAGCAAGCTGAGGATCAGTCTCTTCTCTCCGGTAACAAATGTCAAAGAAGAATCAGCCTCCAGTTTTAACAAGGGAGGTTTAGACTAGATATTAAGAAACATTTCTTCAAAGAAAGGGTGCACAAAAATTGGAACAGGCTGTGCAGGGAAGCAGTGGAATCATCATCCTTGGAGGTATTTAAAAGATGTGTAGAAGTGGCACTTAGGGACACGGTTTAGTGAAGATGATTTATTTCAGTTAGGCAGTCTGAAAAAGGCTCTTTCTTTAATTTTCTATTGACTGTATCTCATTGAATCAGATCCTCTCATCGTCATATAATACTCTTTAAAAATAATCCTCGAGAGCTTTTGGCGACTCTGGAGGCAGCTAAGTATTACATTTTTCTCTCTGGAGATACAACAACTACTTCTCTCAAAGGCACTACGGCTTTATTTAATAAGCCTGTGCACGACACCATTTGTTTCTGCCCCTGAGACACCCTAAGGGCATTTGGGGTCACACGGCAACTGTATCAGGGTTAAAAATAACTAATTCCCTGATACAGGTTATCAGCTGCTGCTTTTGAAACAGCTGGAATAAATGGCACAGCAAAGGAATGCTGCAGACACAGCACAAATGGCACGGATAAAAGGAGAAATAGACAGGGGCTACTTTGATTGGACCTGCTGCTGAGAAAAATATTTGGCAGAAAAGCCCCTTTAAAGTATGCTGTAATACTGGTGGTGTCAGACCAGGCTCTAGGGGGCATCTATCAAAATTAACATCTTATTTTAAGAATCAATAAACACAATGCTAAGAACAAGAGGCTGAAGAATGTTTACATAACATTTTATATTTCTGATTTCAGTTTTTACACAAAAATTCATTTGTCTCTGCTGCCTGGACATCAGCAATACTTCATTTTTTTATTGCTGAATAACACTGGGTAGCAAATAAGGCAGTGAAAAATTTAAAGCAAGAACCATACTCCAAATACATAAATATACATTATACTTTAAGCATTGTTACAGATACATAGATGGATATTTTTATTCAGAAGCCATTACATACCCAATATTACTACACTAAGAAATAAAAGCAGAAAAGAACCATATTTTATGTAGTTGGACTGATGTGTGACTGATGTGTGGACTGACGTGTGAAGTTAAACACACATATATACATGCACAATTGTCAAACTTAAAAAAAATTATGGCTCTGATGGGTCTTACATTTATACTCAGATGCTTTGCTGGATTCGGGCCTTAAATTTCAAGATAAATTTTGAATTTATAAAATAACCACTAAAATTTCTTAAGTCAAGTATATTAGCAGTTTGAAAGGAAAAAAAGACTCTGAAATACATTTTTGTAAAAGAATGTAGAATTAAACATTTTAAACATCTCCCAGGGAATGCAACACTGCAAATGCATATGCTGCTATTTAAACAGACTTAAGAAAAAAATTCTCAGTGAAGAATGTAAGAGTGAATTAATGGCTAAATTAGACAGCAACAAATACGTACTGCATTGGCACTAACCGAAGAACAAAGAAAGTGAATGACCTTCATCAATTACCAATGAGTTTTCAGTTTCTTTGGATGATTTTTCCTGCTGATTAAGTTATTTCTCTATTTTTAGAAAACAATTCTCTGGAAGTATTTGGAGTTCACTTCCATGCTATCATATAGTATTTTAACTAAATCACATTTATTGAGATAGGAAAAATATCCAGGCAGGTAGAATCAGTTCAGAAAAGGAAGTGATGCCATTGTTTTACACCTGAAAAGTCTCCAGAAGCTGTCAATTGAAAAGAGGTCCCAGAAGATGGTCATGGGACAAGACATTGTCAGGGGCAAAATGGACACTAATGTGAAGATCTCTGAGTTGACAAAGCTGCTGGACATGCAGCTACTGCGTCTGCAGCTTCTTTTTGTGAAGCCACCCTGTGTGCTGCAGGACACCTACATTCAGCCTTGTCCTGCCCTGGTGGGGACTGGAATCTTTGCCCTTGATCTGAACACTATTTTGGGCTCCTGCCAGTTGCTATTTATGAAAATATCATAACTGATTTGGAAGAATGTGGATATCCATGATGTTTCTAGCAATAATACTTTTGTGCAAAACCAATACCAGATCTTTTAAAGTCCAAATAATGAAGACACAGAGAGAGTTTTCTGAAGAACCATTTTCAAAGGATCCTGAAGTTCTTGTTTTCCCAGAAACAAATTGTATGGCTCTTTGATAACAGAGATCCCAGTTCAAAACCATTATCAATTTAACAGGTATAACAATTTTCAAGCAGTGGTCAGTTCAAAACTCTTCCTGACCTCTGCAACGACAAAACCCCCTAAATCACATCTTTAAATAAACAAAGAGGAAAACCTAAATCCATGACACTTCAGAGGATTCAAATACTGAAGAAAACCCTCTGTCTTCTTTAATTAAAACATCAAGTTTGCATCTGGTGCATCTTGCACTTAATTTAAGTAATGTTCAGAAAAAAAGTCTATTGTATTACAGGAGAATCTGTCTCACTCATATAGTAATTAGACAGTGATGTTAAAGGTCTGACAGGAGAAAGATAATGAATTCCCAGTGCGGAGATTACAGAAGGAATTTCAGCAGTATGATGGACCTTAAAAAGGTATGAGAAACATGATACCACACATCACAGTTTAAGTCAAGCATCTGCAGATGTGTTCCAGGAATGAGGAACACCAGCCCTCCCACTGTTCACCATGTCTTTAGACATTTTCTGACCATAACAAAAAAACCAAAAAGAAACATGAAAGTAGTTTCTGGTTTTGATTCCTCTCCAAACATGGTTTGAGAGAGCTCATCCCAGGGGAGTAACAGTGTCTAATGTGAATTCTCCATCTCTGGCATATTAATTGATGTTGTAGTTACCTTGGGAAACAAATTGAAAATTAAAACTAAATAATCTGCTGTGAGATCAAACTACAAGGAACCAATTTATTTAGTGTCTGACTGAGTACAACATGGCACTGTGCCACTCAGAAAAATGAAGATGACTTTACATAATATAGTCATAGCTGCAGAATAACTTAACAGTGCTCAAAATGCTCTGTACAAACATTTCTAAGTTTACATCTATATATATGTCTCAAAGTCAAAATCACATTCCTCTATGTTTATGTTTACTATCTGCTACTGAATATTTCCTTTATTACAACATTTATTGACATTGTCATGCAATACAAATCAATGAATCAATCATGCAGTAAAATCCCTAATATTAACAGCCATTTATAAAAATTAAGCAATACCACTTCTCAACAGTAGCTAAATGTAGTTTGTAATCTTAATTTATGAATATGGCACAAAAATTAAAAGCAACATTAAATACTTTTATGACAAGCAGAGTCCTTCACTCAGAGTAAGACAGAATATGGTATGATGGTATGTCCTTTTTTAATTTTAAATCATACATATCACTTTGTTAGGTGAACTGCTGCATGTTGAGCAATAATTTAAAAAAAAATAATCCATTTTGCCAGAGTCAAAAGATATCACTGACTGAATCTAACTTTCTCTAGTACGACAGAGATTGCAGCACTTGCAGGAGTGGTGTGGAAGCCTTTGCCTCCACAGAAGCAGCTGTTAACTTCTGCCTTTATGTAAGAAAGGGGTTTGCTATTCCCACTCAGCCCCAATCTCTGTGGGGTTCAGAAATCATTGCCTTTTGCCCCTTGCCAATCAGCACCTCTGAAGAGAGCAAGGTAGGAACTGTTCTTTTTATGCACAGGCAAAATGCAACCAGCTTCTAGTGAGACAGGTAAGGATCCAGCACCCTCCCTATCATGAGTAGCAGCTCATTTCTGTTTCAGCTGCTGTGTCTATCAGCTGACAAACACAGCTAAAATAACTAAATATTACAATTTTTCTTAGTAATATTAAGTACAATATCTGCATATTATTTTTTCTACTTCAAGTGCTGTAGCTAGCAACAAAATCAAAGCCCTGGTGATTGGTCCATTTCCAAGGATCTTGAGGTTGTTTCTAAAATACTAAGAAGAAAACACCTCAAGTCCACATCAATATATAAGCTCATATTTTAATAAGTCAAAGCAAGTATTTATTATCTTATTAAATCCTGTACAACCTCTGTTTAGGGCTATTTCTAATACAAATAGAGACAAAATTTTTCTGTAAGTCACAGCATACCTTTGATAATAAGAAAATACTACAGCACACCACAAAATTTACTGAATTAATGAAATTACAGTGATTACCAAACAAAGTAAAATATAGTAAAGCAGCTATTAAAAATAATACAAATCACACCAATCAATCATTTTTTAACAGTCCAAACATTTTAGTAAATCCAAGTTCAGTGTTGTAACTCATCCCAGTGACTGTCCTATATTACTATAAGACTGCTTAGGGCAAGTTAAAAATCTAGACCTTGCTTACAAGAAATCTTTCTCCCCACATAATGTGGAATTTCCTCACCTTTCTACCTTTTTTTTTTCCTGTATAAATTGTTTTAAGAGGCAGAGAAACACAATCAAATGTTTCCTCTGTGCTCCAAGTTGAATAGATTGTGATTTGCAACATTAGACAGCTACCAAGCCAGGAGATGAAGAAAATAATTACTTTTTTTTTCTGAGAAAAAACAAAATTATCTACTTTTCTATCTTGTCATCTATCTTGAAAACAAGTTTCACAGATTACATGTCAACTTCAAAACTACTAATATCTTATTTTAAGGTCACGAGACAGACATTTCTGCTGCTTTACAATATTAGCATTTGTGTAATAACACCAAACACTATACCTTAATATTGAAACTAATGTTCTTAGGGCAGAATCCTCATTTTAAAGTTACTGAAATTTCTTATACTGGTTTTGTGACTGACTCATTTCCCTGTAATGGTCTGAAGCAAGTCCCTGGATCCAAATATACCCCTGGGAGAACCCCAGACTCCAGATGTGAAAGTTATATTGCAGCCACATCTCTGGTTTCAATTAAAAGCACAGGGGGAACCTTAATTACTACACCCATGTTTTGGCATGTAGCTAAAGGAAGAACTGATTCCCAAATGCTGCTGATAAAATACATATTTGCCATTTTAAGCATCACATTAAGTACTTTCATAGGGTAAATATTTTCCTATGCTAGGACCAAATAACAGGGAGGCATGCTGAGACGGCAGCGTGGGAAAAATATTATTTTCCTGTGAGTCAAAACCTCTGTGAAAACAGTCCCCAGCAAGCCCAGCAGGCAGGCTCCCAGCACCTGATTCTCTGCTCAGGATGAGAAGGCAGCCCTGGACTGTGACACATCCGCACCCCTGGCCCGCAGCAGGGCTGGAACCCCAGCTGAGCAATCCCTGACGGAGATACCCCGAGAGCCACGGCCCCTTGCACTGCAGGAGCCCTGGAGCTGCTCTGCCCACGGCCACTTTCACTGAGGCAGAGATAAAGATACCGCAACAAAAACTAGAGACCTGCTGTATGTAACCGTGATGCATTACTCAGGGTTTGGGCTTGCATTTTGGTTTTGCTTTTTTGAGAAATCCCGATACTGAACTGACATAACTGACGAGACCTCGAGTGATCCAGGTGCCCAGATGAGGAAGAATTGGAAGGAGAGGAGCTGCTGCAGTGAGGGCAAGCAATGCAAAGCATCTGGAAATTATTCTCATACTTTAAAGGAATATATTTTTAAATATAGCATAATGTACATTTGCAGTCCCTGAAAGTACAATACTTCCATAAAACTTGTAAGAGAAAAGCTATGAAAAATAAATTTATGTCTTCTTTTTAAGAATTAAAACTCATCCTGAGGACATGCAGTGGTCACGACAGTCTGCAGGAGTTAAATGTAAAGATCAAAGTGTTGCCCACAGCCAATGGAATTTAATTAGAATCCACAAAAGGAGAAGCACTGATGGTCTAGAACATGAACTCATTGTTAATTGTTGTGCTTAGTGATTCCTTCCAAATGCCTACTTACAGCTCAATCTCTCAAATTTAGCAATGCATAGCACTTTACTATTTAACTTGACCTTTAACTTTACATGTCTGCAAAATCTGATTTTTGTTTATTTCATAGACCAAAAATGCTTTTAAGGAGCAAATAAACTAAAAAATAAAAGTAATTATTTTGGGATTAAAGTGAAATCTAGTAACCTTTTATCCCATACCATTAGTGAATCTTCAGCTAGCATTCATGATTTAGCCAGCATTGCTGCATCTCTTTTTTAATAAATGAAACAACAAACTGTTTAACAACTCCAAATTTCTAAAGCATGAAGTAACTTCTCATTTGAGTACCATGCTCTGGATTAAATGTGAAGCATCTTTCAGAGATGATAAAAAATTTCCTCTACTTCTTGAAAGACACTTATCTTGCTGAGATTTGTACCTGCACGTATTCTTGCTGAAGTTGATGTAACAGTTTACGCAACTGACATACAGGCTTGCATAAATATTATTTCCCCAAATGCACTGGAGCATGGTAGAGCAATATAAAACATTGATTGTAGTGTCTAAAGACAGTGCATATAGTTAAATATTCCCTTTGTGTTCCCAGCTTTAAATTATAATGAACAGCAAGTTTTATAAATAAAAGTACTAAAAGTATTATAAATAAAATGTTCTAAAAGTTTCCATGGACTCCACAGATCTTAGAGAAGTGTCTGAAAACTAGGTCTGTAGAAAGAAAAGTGTTTCATTAGCAGAGTTCAGTTGCAGAGTTTTCTGACTGGGCATTTGCCACCTGTCACTTCTGTTTACAATGTCTTCAAAATCATTTTCATGCTGAAAATCACTGACAACTACCTTTCATATTTATTCAGGGCTAAGCACTCATGCCAACTCCTGTTGAAGTCAACAGCAGGTTTCTGGATACAGCAGGAATAGGATTAAACCTAAAAGGTCTGTCACTGCTGTCATTGAAATACTGATTTGCATGTTTTCTTATTTTTGAACCAAAACATGACATTGGCTTTTTAATGTTGGGTTTTTGCAGCTAAGTGTGCAGATGCAATAATCACAGAACTGAGGTCATTTGAGATTACAGAAAGGTTAAAAAACTGTGCATGGGAAGGTAATAACAGGAACTTGTAATTAGCAAAAATGGTTTGTCCTGCAGCATTGCGGTTATGTCCTTGTACTTTTTCTAAAAAAAAATATTGATTTAAGATGTGTAATCAACCCAAATAGATGGCTGAAGGGGTGTTTTCATGGCCATCATACAGATACTGATTCTGTTTTAGGTAGGTCCCTGCAAAAAAAAGCAGCTCTGAAGGAGCAGAGAAATCAGCTACTTTCCCAATTGTTCTCTTCCATGGTATTTGCAGAGCAGGACCAAGAGGCACCTTCCTTTTTGATTAAATGCCTACAGATGGTTTCTGCTACAAAACATGTTTAAAAATAATTGGAATTGCTGATTTAGCCCATGTGCACTGTAAATTAGCACCTTCCTTTTTTATGTCACTGATTGGCCTGTCATTTTGCACACAATGGTACAGGCTCATATAGTTATTCATAGCCCACCTCTTTCAAAATCTGCTCTTCTAAAAAAAATTTGAATACACAAAAGCATCTTACCTTTGAAAAGATTATCAGCACATCCAGAGAGACTGAATGCTCTAGGAATACATTACAAAACCACTCTGAGTATCTTGTTTAGGTGCTTTCTAATACTCTTCAGCAAAATACAGCAGATATGCATTTAAAGCAGAGAAAGCTAAGTAAATATAAGAATTTATATTGTCCTTAAAAGCACAGGCTTCCTTTTCACTAAAATGATGAAGCTAAGTAAAGATGAGAGCTTCTGTAAAATATTGAGCTTGCACGTGTGGTATTAAGAGAAATTAATCTTGTTAATCACAACAAATAAGCACTTAATGACTTACATTAGCCTGTTGTTAGTGTACACCATGTGTGTAACAAAACTAAAGATTAAATAAATCCAGAAGCAGATTTTGGCTTCCTGTTGAATGTTCAATCTGAGATGCTTGTTATTGTCTCCAGTGCAATTGCTGAAGTTACCACAGCTATTGCTCTTTCAAATCCTTCCGTTCCATTTATTCAACACTTCTTTTAAGCATGTGAATGAAATCAAATTGCACAGAGTGTTTTTCAGATTACTTTTTCACAGGAAAAGTCAGCACATATAAATGAGAGCAGCAGGGAGAAGGAATGCAAGATTAACTCAGCGAGAACTGCCATGCTCACCATGTATTCTGTAATATCTTCCCCTTGGCCCTGGTGGCAGTTTGAGGGGAAAATGTGGCTCTATGAAAAAGTAAGCTGAAAGCATTTATGGGAGATTCAGCTTTGACATATCTAAATCATAGCAAGGCTAGTGAGATGTAGAAATGTGAGCTCCTTTATAAAGAAACTTCTCAAGTCATTAAAATGTAGCTTCTTGTTTTAATAATGGACACAGTGAAAATCAGAGGATCATTGAGGAATTGATCATGACACCAAGGAAAAGAAAACATTTATAATGCTACATTTCCAAATCCTCACTAGTGATAAACAATTAAAAAAAAAAGACACATCCTTATAGGTAAAACATTTAAAATAGTAGAAACCTTGGTCACTGCTGCTCCTCCAGTTAGAACAGATACATTTAGAAAGATTTAGCATGTTTCAAGCTATGCATTATACAGATTCAAGAACATTAGCTGTTGAATTGCAGCCTTTTGTAACAATACCAAAGTTGAATATTCAAACAGAACAAAAATAATACCATCCAGTTTTTTGAAACTCTGTTTCAGTTTTGGATATTTTTGTGCCCAAGTGCTGGTTACAGACTGGCACTTCCAGAAATAGATGAAATAGATGCTTAGCTTGCAATGCTTGCAAATTCCACTAAAATTCACCAGTTTCTGCGGCAGGTGTTTCAGACAAACAGAGATTCAACAGATTAAGAGATACTGAAGAATGGAAATCCAAGAAAAGGTTGATAAAGAACAATTCAGAAACTTTGATCAGATGTATCAATTGCCAGCCTCCAATTCAAGGTACAAATGCAGGGCTTAATTACTGAGGTAAATTAAATGTATTTTAACCGTAATTCTTCTGCTGCTTTTTTGTGACTTTTTGTGCAAGGTCCTCAGGTTTTTCTCTCATTGGGTAAATACAGATATTGTGCATTGCATGAACCACAGGGTAATCTTCCTGGACTTATTCTAGGCAGGGTACCTAGAATCACCCACATTTCTTCACTTCACAACCTGTATAACTGCACTGGCTTCAATGATGTTAACATCACAGTATTCTTACCAAAGTCTGGAAGATCAAAGCTTGTCTCCACTCCTCAGACTGCAGTTTTCCTATTTTTTCTAATTTATTTTGCTGTTCTTTATTATGTGAAAGACAAAGGGAGATGCAGACAGAATAAAGGATCATGGAGGAAAGAACAGAGGAAAACCTATAGAAAAACATGAGGATCAAAATATCCATAAGAAATAAGAAAAACACAGCCAATAGAGCAAAACTATTTGTAATGGAATGGACAGTTCTCTTACTGATAAAGTGCTTTCTCTCCACTACAAGTCCATTGAAGTTTGGTAGGTTCTTATGCAAATAATTTTTCTGTAATGTGTCAGTATAGCCTATAGAACATGTTGACATGCCAATTTCATTGAGCTTGCCAGCAGTATTTTAGATTTTAGGAGAAATTTTTTGTTTGTTGTTTCTGTGTTTCAACCAACTCTCCTGGCTATGTATTACTCTCTGATGCACAATTAAGGAAAGATACGTGTTTATTACCTTGATTTGGCCATCAAGATTCAATTTCTAGTTTCACTGGTTTGCTGCACTAGCACCTATTGAAGGGCTGGGAATGACATACCTTGTTTTGCAGCATTGTTTAATGAGGCTGTCCTGTGTTAATAAAGAAGTAAAAACTTCTTGTGTTATTTTCTAGTATTTTGTTTTAAATGGCATTGATTTAGAACATGAAGGTTAGATGTCATTGTTACCGACCTAAGGTTTAAATTCATAATTTTACATTTTCTTTTTTTAAGGATATTTCACTTTTGTTCTACAATATGTCCATATTGTACAATATAGACATTTTGTTCTACAATATGTCTATAAGAAACCTCTTTTCTCTCTCCATCAGGCCTTCTGAAATACCAGTTAGTGCTGCACATGTACCTGAGATCCCAGGATGGAAGCATTACTTACCTGGCTTCCTTCAAGGCCCTGACCTGCATTGCAGCGAGGCAGCATGGAAGTGCACTGGTGTCAGCAATCACCCAATAACAGAAGCAGACCTTCCTCCCACTGCCACCACAGAAGGTAAGGAACTGTACGAGCATCCAGTTCTTAGCTCAAGGTGTGGCAATTTATGATTCAGTGCTGGGAGACTTTGGGCTTCAGTCCTCAGGCAAAAGGAGCACAGAACACATCTTGGTCTAGAGGAGCTCCCAAACAGGAGTCAAAGAAAAGTAGCAACAGAGTCATCTCAGATTTACTTTGTTGAGAACCCAAACTAAAACCAAATGTTATTGATAAACATCTTTGTCTCAACACTTCAGCTGCCCAGAGACCTAAGGCTTACTTGAAGTGCAGGGACTGTACCACAACAAAGGTCCTTCAAGTACAATTTCCCACCAAAATGTTAACAAATAACATATGAATTCCATATGTGCTGTTTTTTTAAATCTGTAAAATGGAAATCCACCACTGAGCACCTGTTTTCTTTTGTTATATTAAGAAATTACATTCATTTCAAAAATGGAGCTATCTAACAGGACGTCTCCAACTTGCTGTGTTGCATACTAGTTCGGTGAATAACAGCTCCAAGCAGAAAAGAACACAGTTCAGCTGTTTCTGAGGTGAAAGAGCAGAGCAACTGGCTAGTGAACTGAGGGAGAAAAGCTAAAAATGAACCAAAATCAAATTCCAGCCATATCAAGTGGATATGTACTCAAGAGTAGTACTTCAAATAGGTTTTGAATGTTATTTGAATATTATCTTGAAGACATATGCTCCTTTGCCTGGACAGTTAAAATTATTGTTCACTGGACCCTTGAAAAAAGAAATCATGTAACAAATAATGTGTTCCACCTCTGTACTTGATTATGTGCTCAGAAAGAGAATGCTACATAGCAAGTTTCCCCTTTTCCAAGGGAGTAAAGGCTGAGAAGACATGAGAATAGCTGGGGCAGAGGGAGGGAATGTGATGCACAAGTTCCTGGAGGATGTAAACCACAGACATAAGTTTGAGGATAAAGAAAAGTAGTATCTCCTTCACAAGGAATTTCCTGCCAAGATGAAGACAATGTTTTTTAAGCATTTTGGCATTCTAGAGCATTTTGAAGCAGCACAAATCTTGCAGAGTGCACTCTCAACAGGTAAAAATAACACAGGGAGGAAAGAAAGGCTGCTGCACTGTGTATAATCTTCCTTTATATGGGGTCAGAAATATTTAACATTTCTGCTTACACTTTAGGTGATGTGGAAAAAACAAAACATTTATTTTAAATACTTGTACCTGACAAGCTTTAACGAGACACAAGCACTAACGTTACAAGTATCTTGTGGAGAAACTAAATTCTCACAGTATCACAAGTATCATTACAGTATATTCACATTGTAAACCTTTGTTCTGGGTTTTCAACTCTGTTTATAACAGGCATCAAAATCCCACAATGCCCATACTATGTTAAACTGACATTAGGATTGCATTCCTAAGTAATGCAGCTCCTTAGCTAAAAGACAGAGTGCTAAACCTAAGTTTAAAGATTGGAATGCATTTATTAATATTTTACTAAAGATCATGAGCATTTTCCATTACTGTAGTGTAACAGCTGGGAAAGAAAACACTGAGTATTTGTCATATAAACCCATATAACTGCCTTTTTTGGCATATTTGTTCCAGCATTAAACTGATCAGCCATTTACAGTATAATAGCTTACAACAGTGGCAATAAAATCTAACTATTTTTTTAGATGATTTTCTGCCACTCCCGCTCTCTTATTTATCATCTTATTTTCCCATCTACCAATTTCCTACTAACAAAATTCTGCCCACAACACAGCCAGGGATAGATATTTCATTTTCGTTTTTGCTACAGGTAAAGCATAACCCTGTATCCTATCAATAGTCCTTGTTTTTCACTGTTTCAAAGCCTATTTGAAAAGATACTTTTTCCTTTTAATTCCCCTCTATCGTTTGAACGCATTTTTTCTTAGAACTTATGATTGCTTAGAACTGCAAATAATTTTCAAAGAGAAACTCAAAGGAAGATATCATGAAACCACGTTTCATATATTAAGCAACCATCAAAGCCAGTTTTTACTGGCATTTCTGAGTGCCTGTCTCTAATCTGCTACGAGAATAGTCAGTGACATGATGCCCACCCACCTCTATCTCATGCATGGTATAGCTGCACACTTCAAACTGTGACTAGCCATGCCTCTGTTGGTTCTAAAATTTACTGTTGTTATGGTCAGTGACTTTTTCCACATATAGCTGACAACCATGCTGCCTCTCCCACCGATCAGGAGCATGTGACATACAGGGCTAAGTCCAAACCTGATCGAAGCTGATACTAATTTTCTGATCAGCAATAGATTTTCAGTGTCACACTACAAATGTGGTCTCTGTCTCATGAGAACATCAAAAGGTTTTGCAAACTGTGCCTAGCTTGAGATGAAGACTGGTCTCCTCCCTGTTATTTCACTGCCACCACACAACCAAATGTTTTGTCTGCAAAAGGAAATATTTCATTACCTTCCAACATTCATGAAGGTCTCGTCATTTAGTCAGCAAGATCACAACTTGCGGAAATTCTTACAGAACTTTTGTTTACGCTTAAATACTGGTATTTAACCTTCTGTGAGGTCATCTTTGGGCAGGTTGCTTAGCAGAGACATAGTGCCACTGATACCTGCATACTGCTCCCTCTCTCTGTTGCTGTTGGTAGGCCTATTGCTTGCTTATTTTAACCCAGAAGGCTCCAATTAAGAGCAGGGCCATACAGAAATATACAGCAAAAGATGATGTCTGACCTAAAGGGTTTGCCCTCTGAATGGCTAAAACAGAAAAATGGGATATGAAAGGAGCATAACAATGCCTCCTTTACAAATGGGGAAATAAAGCATGCTGGAGATCACAAAAGGAAGACAGCAGCCAAGCTAAGAAGTGTATCCAGATGTCTTAGCACAAGTTAAGAGATTGCACAAGTTTGCTGGGCAGTTTACTAGATCTGACTGATTTAGAAAAGTTATGTTTGACCTTATAAAAATTGGCAGCCAGATTTTAAAAGCAACAGTGGGATGAAAACACTTTACACAGTAAAATTCTAATAGATTTTGAAGATAGGATTCATGAAAGGATGCAGGGGCTAAATATACATGCAGAACAAGGAAGATATCCTCATACTAAAACTACATGGCTAACACACAGCAGGTTTAATGTCATTCTGTTACTTCTGGAGGCTTCATAAAAAATTCCTTAAAGGAAATGTATTTCCCCTTGGCTGTTTTTTAACATCATGCAACTTTTTTGGGAACTTTAACTGTATCAAAATAAGCATTTCATTCAAGCTATAATTAATTGTAATTATTTCTGTCACAATTTTTGAGAAAAAAAAATCAGTTCCCCGTTGACCAAAAGCCTTGCTAAGTTACTTAAGCCACCAAACTCTCCCCCTTCATAACATTCTAACAGGGAAATTCTAAAATCGTACTTCTAAATATGCCTTGTGAGATCTATGGACTAATGGCTCCATTTTCACTAAAATTTCAGAAATTTATCTGTCTGCCAAAGATTTTTCGCATCATGAAGGCAAATAGTTTTGCACTTTCAGCTTGCCAGTGCAAAGACACAAGGACAGCTATGAAGACAATTTCGGCAAAAACAACAAAAAAAGGAGATTTAAAGTTAGATTGATACGTGCTTTCTCTGAAGACATGGAAATTTTGCCATTTTTAGCAGTTCTATTTAAAACAGGAACTGCAACGAGTATTTTAGGGTCCTGGATGCCAGCAGTCAGGGCTAGGGAGAAACACAGCTATTCGTGTAAGCAGATGCCCCTCCCTATTAACCAGAAGGCAGCACCTGAGCATATTGTCTTGTGTTTTCAAATCATAGAAATCATTATGAGCGAACATAAAATCCCAATTTTTCCCAATAACAAGCTAGAAATATTGCTGAGGTGTTCCTCTGTATTCAGGCTTTTACTAATGCTCTTTTGTGTGTGAAGAGTTTCTGCATTTGCCGAGGAGGGCAATCAGCTTTCCCTGAACAATTTTTGCCAGTCTGCATCTGTATCAAGTGCCAAGTGAAATGCAAGGTTAAAATGAAATTAAATGCACATTTACTTTGGACAGCATTAGAAAGGCAGTCATTGCTGCACAACACTCTTCTGTCTAATATACTATTGAGAAACTTGGTTTTGCACTATTATTTATTAAAAATGGAGAGTTTAGCAGCAACTAATGTACATGGCATCACAGAAACCACAAGTTTTACTGCACTCTCTGGAATCAGTGACATTCAAGAATTACACCAGGAGGATTCCCACAAAATACATTTTCCCCAAAAGCATGATGTATTTTTGTTCTGAATAACTCAGAACTGGGCTGAGGAACAGATTCACTTCATAAATGTATGTTTCTTTCAATTTCCATTTGTGGAGGGGAAAATAATCAAAGAATTTTAGCATGCAACCTTCTAACAAAATATTTTAACTTTATTCACAGGGAGGCAATTGGATGACTTGCATGGGATATTCCCTGTAACTCTCTAACACAAATAGCTGTCCAAGGGCTAGATTCCACAATGCTTGATAACATCTTTGGAAGTGGTTCCAGTCTCCTCCAAGATGATACACACGTCCTTTTTCGAGATTACAACTACAGAATTGAAGCTCTCTTCCTGAGCCACTGCATGGCTGACCTATTTTCTATATGGACTTAGCTGAAACAATCAATGGGCATAGCCAAGCGTGAAGTGCAAGGCACAGCCAAACCATCCCAAGGGAGGGTTCCAGAGAGTGTGACCCACAGCCCCAAACCATCCCAAGGGAGGTTTCCAGACAGCTCCATGCCCCACAGCCCCCTGCAGGAGTGCAAGTCTCCAGGCATTTGTCCCCTTGCCTTAGGGCACAGAAAAAGTGGCCCTGTCACTCAAGCAGCATTCTGTTCGCAGGCAGATACACATGCATAGGAAATAGAGACAGGGGCTCTCATGAAGGAAATACCCTCTAAGAAATAACACAAGGTCACAGCTTGGTTATCATCTGGGCTTAGTGCCCTCCCTGGAAGGAATTACCCTCCTGGGGTCGACTTGCACAAGAGGCTTCATTTGAATGCCTCTGCTAGCAGGGCACCATTCTCTTGGAACAGCTACTTCGAGTGTGAATAGTGAATATGCAAGAAGAAAATCAATTCACAAATTGACTTTAAGTAATACAAAGGAACTAATTTAAAGAGTCAGAGCAGTAAAATCAAGAATAATGTGTACCACAATACTGCCACTGGGAGAGTGCTTAAAAGTAGCAGTAAAGGCCTGAACCATGGAAGAGGGTATTTGAATCAAATGAGAATGTCAGTTAAAATACAATTAATCTCAATTAAAACTGAAAGCAGTAATATTCTTAGCAAGGGCATCTATTCCACTTAACAAAACTATCCTATAACAGGAAACATTAATGAAAAAAAAAACAACTGGAAGGGAGTATCACAAAATACTATGCTCTGATAGGGTGAAATTCTCCTAGAGACTGAAGGCCTGTGCAGGCCCTGAAGCTCAGAGAGGTGCCTGGGGTCAGAATCAATGAACAGGACGTGGTGAGGCCTCTCTGTGGTGAAGTAAAATTAATCTGTAGGGAGCATATTTGCTCTGGCTTAGGTCATGAAGCAGCAGAACAGTGAAACGTGCACTCCTACAAAAAGGGAGTTGATATCAGCTTGCTCTCAACACCACATCTACAAAAATAAATATCCTGTGTGGTGTGCCACTTCCTGGCACTGACCTACAACTGCCATCACCCGATTAGGACAACCAAAAAATTGAAGAACAGCATATCACCAAATGAGCTGCAGTCAGTACCTATGGCACAAATAAAAGGCTTAACTATAGATATTAACATGGTTTTTTCAGCTGTCTCAAAGCATGTGAATCTATAAACAAAAACGTTATACGAAATCTGCTTTTTCTGGCAAATTTTGCTGCCTTTATTAGTAAAAATTAGTTTGTTGTTTACACCATAGCTAGAAGCCCTAGTCAATTTAAGCACATGCTTAAATCCTATTGTAATTTTAAAATTAAATAGATACTAACATTCTGCCATGAACAGTGTTGCTTTGTTGAACAAAAACCAGTGCCTTGAACTGACTTAAAAATATAATATGTTTAATGATAAACTTGAATCTCTACTTGTCATACAGCTATTCATGGAAGACACACTGAATATACATCATACATACAGCCATACCACATACAGCCATACAATATACAGACATCATACAGACATATCTCAAATGGTGAAGACATGCTAGAAAGAATATTCAAAGTAATGTCAAATATGAGATTTGGCCTAATTTAATTTCAAATGCTAAAAATCTTAATTGCAATGGCAAACATCTCCATAAATGCAGTAAATTTTAAGACACGTAGACAATAAAGGTCTTTAAAAAGTAAATAGTACAAAAAGTGCAAGGACTCCCAGCAAAGAAACTCTAATGGCAGGTCTCCAATGGCCCAAATTTCATTTGTTAATAAAATGTGCCATCTGAAATGCAATGATTTCTAAATAACATTACAATAAAATACTTTAAATCACGTCCTGTAGTTTCCAAGAATTTTTTTTAAATAAGATTTCTTTTTCCCTATACAGAACTTTTCCTAAATGATCAAGCTTTTATAAAGAAAAAATATATTTTTTCTTTATAAAAACCTGTCTACAGTTCTTTGTAGACAGTGAGTCTACAAAGTAGATACAAAATAAAGCCATATCCACATATTTCCTTTGGATAATCTACAACATGGCATATGCTTGCTTAGATTACTGAGGCGCTTGATTTTTAGCTCTTGGGGATTTTTTAAAGTACAGTACGATTTACAGGATTTTTTGTTAAAAACTCATTTCAGTTAAGAGGAAAATAGCTGTGTTTGCTACAAATTCTATCTTGGCCTCTTGGATTACTTATTTTGAGTCTTGGTAATTTTTTTTAGAATTTTAAACAGATGGCATTCATACTCATAATAGCACTGATATTTTATCTTTTATAGCATGACATAACCAGGTTTCGACTGCTACTGATATTTGGCATATTAAATTTTATTATCAACTCTTACTTATGTTTTGATTTCACTATGGGATCTGTTTTGAAACAGACTGTCATAGAAGGCTAAGAGCAAATTTTTTTAAAGAAAGCATTAATCCCAGTAAGACAAATATACTCGAGTACTTACTTTTATGGACCCTGACTTCACATTTTTAGTGTTTTATTAAAACTTTGATTGATTTGAGTACTCAGCAAGTGAACCAGTGGAAGAGAGTGCAGCGAGACCTTGGTGAGACATTTTATTGATGTCAAAAAGGAAAAAAAACACTGTAGAACTAAATTCCTTACCTTCTCCTCCAATATTTGCCTCATGATCTTGCATTGTCATGACTCATAATAGCTGCATGCTACATATTTCCACAGAAAAAGGAAGTACAACCAGGAAATCTGAAAATGTGCTTTCCTTCTCCCTCCTTCCTTACTTTTCCTGCCTGCTTTGGATCAGCATGATTCCAGCAAATGCTTTTTTTTTTTTTTTTTTGCAAATGAGAGCACAACGTTTTTATATCACTGCTACAGTACTCCTCCTGCTTCCTTACAATCACCTGGTTCATTTAAGGTTCTTGCTGCTGGCAAAGCAAAGAGAACAGTCATCAGAACGTATGGCCGGATGTAGCACCCCAGAACAACACAATCCAAGCAAGAAACTTCTCTACAATTCTCTTCCCTACAAAGAGAACATTTGTAACACATTTGCACACATTCCCGGGATGCCTGAATTGCTTATCTTCTCTGATTAATTATGTAAAATGGTCTGTTACAGGAATCTCTTCCCAGTACAGCCTGTCACCACCTTTTGTTCCTGACCCTAGAAAAGTAGTAGACCCATTTATATGATTTAAGGTGTATGTTTCCTTATGACTCCTTTTTGTAGTTTGGAAACAAATCATCTTAATTCTAACTACAAGAAAAGGGTGTGGCTCCATTGGGAGTTTTGTCTTAGGAAAAATTCTAAGATTATCCCACTTCCAAATAAGTAAAACACTTTGTTCTATTCATACAAATATAATTAAACTCTTACACTTGTTATGAAAAAAAATCCTCTGTTACATTATTCTGTAGCTCTGTATTCTCAGACTTAATAATGGAAAATCCAAGTGAATAAAAATGTTGGTTTTCCAACATTTTTGATCATTGGTTTTCCTACTAGTATTCCAAATAGCAAATGTCTGACCATTTCTCTTCAGAGCAACCACATGCAGCACAGTGTAACCTGTAGTCCAGTGGATGTGAAAAGCCCAAATACAGCATTACAGACACACTGCAACCTTGCTTATGAGTTGTTCCCTGTTAAATCATCCTTCAAACTTAGAAAGCCATCTTACTACATCCCCAGAATAAGTGACCAGCTCTGAAAATAGAGCCATTTTAGAAGCAGCATTAGATCAAGCTTGAGACATGACGTAAGATGTTTAAAAGATGTACAAAAGATGTACAAAAGCACTCCTTTATATATGAGAGAAAAAGTTTTCAAGTGTCTCATGATTAGAGATAGTGATGATTTTATAAAGGGAATACTAAACGTAGGCTAGTAATGCCCACTGGGCTTTAGCCACAGAAACGAACCTATTCACTCAGAAAAGGGATTATGAGCCTAAAGTCTTGAAGAAATGGAAAGAAGAGGGAGGAAATTGACTGAAAAACTGCTAATCATCATGAAGGCAACACAGTTTGGGGGTTCATTTATTCTTCCTAGGAAAAAGGAGTAATTGGAATAGCAGATGCAGAGATGAAGTTATTGTTAGAGCATCAAGTATGTGATGAAATATCAGGTTGGTGTCTAATTCATGAGGTGGAATGATAGAAATTGCTCTGAAAACCGGGTAAGAAACCTTACCTAAGCATAACGCAGTAACACCAGCCTGAATGGGTTGAATTAGCTCGACGAGCATCGGCAGGTCGCGAATTCTTAGAAAGCCTCACAATGCACAAAGGCCGCCGGAGTACCGCCCGTGGCTGGAGCCCTCAGCGGGCTCCCCGAGCGCTTCCAGCCCCGAATCGATCCCTGTTCCGCTCACGCCCATGTCTGGCTCGGTGCACGGCGCACACAGGGCTCGGGGCGCTGAGGGGAGAGGGCTTCCCGCGCCCCCCGCCCGCTGCCGGGCTCAGCACCGACCACCGCCCGGCCGGAGAGAGCCCCGGCCCCGGCCCCGGCCGCGCCCCGCGGTCAAGCCGGGCGCCCCGTCCCAGCGCTGTCCAGGGTCCCCGCCGCCCCTCTGCGCGCCCCGGGCGCCGCTCGCTCCCTCCCTCGTTCGCTCCCTCCCTGCCTCCCTTACTCACTCACCATGGCGCGGGGTGCCCGCGGCCGCAGCCCCGCCGAGGGGCTCTGGGCAGGCGCCGCTGCCGCTCCCCGGCGCCGCCAAGGTGTATTTGGGGAGCGGGCGCGGCGCGGCGGCGGCGGGGCCCGGCGGGAGGGGCCTCCCCGCGGGCCCAATCAGGGCGGCGGCGGGGCGGGGGCGGTGGCCGGGGGCGGCGCGATGTCCCCGCGGGTCGGGCCGGGCCGGGCCGGTCGGGCAGAGCCGTGCCAGTCCCGCCGAGCGCCGCCGGAGCGGAGCGGCCCCTGCGCGGGGACCGGCGGGGGCTGCGAGCGGGGCGCGGGCTCCCCAGTGCCCCCCGCGCCGCCGGTGCCCCCTCGCCTTGCGGTCCCCACGGGTTTGGGCTCGGAGAAATGTCAGCCTGCGCAGCCGGGAGCTCCTGTCTGCGCCTTCCGCGCCAGTGGGAACCTGTGTCACTGGGGGCACGGCGCTGTGGTTACTGACGTCTTTTCCACACCAGTATCCTTCCTCATACCCTTCTGTTCGGAAACGTGTGCTGCCATATTTGTTTTATTCGGAATTTTCTCTACCAGGGCTTATATTTACTTGTTGCTAGTGATATTCCGTGCAAAATGTGATATATATTTTTTTACTGTGGCCTTGGAGTGCTGCTATTTAAGCTCATACCTAAGCAATGAAAGAAGGGAAATGCCTTTCCAGATAAGCACAGAATAAAAGCATCGTTTACACAACATCAGCATATCAGATGGCCAACCTCAATTTAGAGCACAAATTCATAAAACGCTCCTTGTAGAGTTGCACAGGTCTGAAATTGTGCTCTTAATTCATGCATGCCACCAGAATGATAAGTCAACAAATTTTAAATCTTTACCAAAGCATTTTTATGGTATATTCACTGGATGGAACCAATGGATAGTTTTTTGGAAGCCCAGGAGGATAAATAATTTTGTTGGGCTTGGACAATTAATAGTGACTGAGTTCACAGTAGGAACAGTTGCCTTAGCAAGTCCCATGGAAACAGAAACTTTCACCAGGAAAAACAGCTGTTATTAGCTGAAGGATGAGTTTGGAGCAGGACCATACCTACATAGCAAGAGAAGAGGGGTATTATTTCTTGTGGCTTACTGACTGTTGTACTTTAATAAGCTTGTGTGGAAGCAAGTGTCAAAATCAACCAAAACAAAAGTAGCACATCTCCAAGTGGTTTTGAACAGACCAACTTTACGCAATAGAGGGTATCAAACTTAAGGTGTGAACGTTTTGTTGCTTCCCTGTCAGAACTGGAAGATGGTTTAATAAATATATCTACTTCACACCATGCTTCCCTGCCTGCCATGAAAAATAAGAGAAATCTGTCAGCTAAAGAAGTGATTAATTCCTTCATCCACCAGTTAGTCAACTGAAAATAATCTGCCAGAGCCCAGTCTGTTGCCATTTCTGAAGTCATTGACAAGCAATATGAAACCTGAGTGATAAATAGCATAAGACTTTGTGTATCTCATAAAACTATTGCATTAATAGATAATGCATTGATGCAGTGTCTTGCCTTCAAAAACAAAAATTAGTTTCAAGGCAAGGTGTGGCCCTGCTAATGTTTGCCCTCATTTGCAAACTACCCTAACTCTCACTTTTCAGTCTCACTTTTCTTGCCTCGGGGAACCAGACATTTCTGGAAAAAAAAGCTTCTGAGCAACTGATATAAGTGAATTCCATTATCAGGTTTCTGAACCAAAAGGAGTAAGAGCTTCTGTTGCACAGAGAATTCCTATTCCAGGATGTGCCATGCAGATTTAGATATGATGATCACTGCAGTGTAATCCTGCTGTGACCAGGGTGACAAATGCTGGACAGGAACGGCGAATTTGGACCTTTGGTGAGGAGCTGAATCATCAGCACACCAAGGTCTCCCAAAGTTCTTGGAAAGCCACTGTTCATCCCTGTCATTTGTTATGTGTGTACTAGCAATGACTTGCAAACTTGCACCAAATAAAACAAAGAACATGCTTAGGAATAGGATCTTGCAGTGAGTATTTGAAAGAAGAGAATAGTATTTCAAGTTATATCAATTGAAGTATTAATTAATACAAGGCAGTATTCATTTTACTTTAGTAATTGGAAAGTTGGTGCTGTAAACAAAATTAGATTAGATAAATTCCTTCCATAAGATCCATAAGATCCTACAAATACCAAAAAAGATATCACGTTTTATTTAAGGAACACTTATGTCACACTTAAAAATGGCAACATTTTCTTAATTTTCTTCTATAAAATCAAGTTCTTTTTTTTGACCAATAAGATGGAAAGATTGTATTATATGTAATGGTGCTAAGATATATGTATAATCAAATATAAGAGCATCATAATTCAGAGCATAATTAGCACTCCTAAACTGCCATTTACTAGCATCTGCTGTATTTAATTCAAGTTCTCAAATCAGATGTCTTCAAAGAAGCACCTCTCAAATGTATCATCTCCCCCATGGCAACTGAAATTTCTGAAAATACAGAAAGCTGCAGCCCAGAGCTGTGGTGCTGAGCAGCTGATGGCTCAGCCTGGATGGCTTCAGGCACCAGCACCGTGGGACTGGAGATGCTGGCAGACAATGGCAGAAAGAATGAGGTTGGAAGTTACCTCTGGACTTGAGCTAATCCAACCCTGCTGCTCACAGCAGGGTGAACTAGAACACATTGTTCAGCATGGTGTCCAGCCAAATTTCTAGTGTCTTCAAGGATGAAGACTCCAAAACATTTTAAACATCACATTGCAGTGTTTGAAAACCTTCACAGAAAAAAAAAGTTATTTTCCCATATTTAAAAGGAATTTCCTGTATTTCAGTTTGTGAAATATACATCCTCCTGTCCTCCTGTCTTTGCACAGGATGCCACTGGGAAGAGTCCAGCTCCCTATTCTTTTCTCTTCCATTAGATATTTATACCTGTGGATAAGATCTCCAGGAGCCTCCCTTTCCTTAGTCTGAACTACCATAGCTGTGTCCTCTCCTTGTACATCAGATGCTGCTGTCCCTTAACCATTTTAGCAGCCTTTGCTGCACTTGCTGCAGTCAGTCCGTGTCTCTCTCTCATGCTGGGGAGCCCAGGCTTAGACCCAGAAATTCAGATTCTTCACCAGTACTGAGTAGAGGGGAAGCATTACCTCCTGCCACCTGCTGGCTGTGCTCTCCCTAATGCAGGCTGTGTAATGTTTATGGCAGCCTAAAATGATCCTTTTTGCATTTACCACTGACAGTAGACATTGCACTGCTGCAAATGTGCAGTGCTCCAGGTAGAAGTCTGCTTGGCTGTAGTGCTCATTTGTGTTTTTGCTTGTGAAGTCAATCTGGTCAATCAGAGTCCTCATGGATTCCCTGGCTCGGTTCACCTCTAGTTGGTGGTTTATTTAATTGGTGGATTACTGAACCAATAATAAAGGGGTGATGTGGCTGTGCTGTGCATCTTTTTTCAAGGCATGGACAAACTTAATTCTTGCCTTAACTATAATGCTTGGCTTTGTTGCTTTGATTCTTTTTATTTTTCTTTTCTTTTTTTTTTTTTTTTTTAAATCATGCTTCTTTTTTGTAATTAATTTCTATCCCGCTGTGTAATGATGCATTTTCAGGACTGCCATGTAATGGTGTTTGTTGGAGTCTCCTATGAGAAACTCATTACCTTTCCACTCCAGTGCAGAGGAGATGCACACAACACAGAAAGGTGACAGTCACCCAATCCATGGCACTACTAATCAAATCAGGGGTTACACAACAGGAGGTGAGAATTAAGCTTGAAGATGGATGAAAATTTGAAAAACTGGAAAAAACTCTGTATCATTTACTGTGTCTTTTTAACAGCCTTCTAAGATCAATCTAGGTGCCAAAAGGTGTGATGCCAGCTGAAGAGTGAATTTAGTGTTGTACTATCTAAAAAACATATGGACTGAGATTAATTGTGGGGTTTTTATATCTCTGCCACCTGGTTAATATTCTTTTATTGGTTCTTGCTATAGGACGTTGAAAACACAGTGGAGGACATACTACCACTGATATATCTAAAGGAATCTTACCAACTTCAGAAGCATCAAATTCAGAAAAGGTTTCAGTGATTTATCCACACCTAACTCAATATGTCCCTTTCTGGACAATATTAAATCCTCTCAGTTAGAAATCACTCTTATTTAAGGTTCATAAATTCCTTCTTCAGGAATGTGTGTCATGCTGTTTGAAAATACATGGAAAGGGTACCAATGTTAGATGTTTTAGCTTCAGTCTTTTTCACTGAAAGACTCCCTTTTCAAATAGTACTTGTCATTTTCTCACAGTTATTCAGCCATGATCAGTCAGATCTGTGTATTTATCAGGATTAATGTCTGTATTTTCAACAAAGAAAGGTTTGCACAATTTCAAGTCTGCCTTGAAGAGGAGTTTTTTCAATGAATTAATAAAAGTACAGGTTCCCTCTTCTTTCATGGACTTCGTACACCTGCAAGCAAGCTGTCCTGGAACAAAAACTTTCTGAAGATAAAAAGGATTTTTTGTTTCTACTGAAAGTTTTCTTGGTAAACTGCTGTTTCCTGGAGGGTAGATTAGATTTACTATGTGTTTTCTAACAGTATGTCTGTATCTTGTGTACAGAAATACAATTTTGTGAAGTTCTCACGGTAAATTACCATGGAGAGTCACAAGGATGTTACAAAGTTGTAACAGCAGTGACAGATAAATAGGATTCTTGGTTTTCATTTTCATTGGAAGATAGAGGCAGTCAGACTTCCTGTGGAAACATCTTCCAGCTGGATTTGCTTTCTTGCCCAACATTCTTATTTTTAGTTGAAAGATGGGTGTAATGTTTGTACTGATCGAGTATTAATACCTCTTTTTAGGCAAGGAAGCAGTGATATTTGGCCAGATGATAAAATTATTTCATTTATGAAGTCATATTTAGGAAACTATCAATTTTAAATACAAGTTCCATCTTGGGTAATTGAAAAAATCTTTGCATCCTCCTCTAACTTAAATTGTTATGGCATCCTTCCTGTCCTGAGCGAGTTGTTATGAAATCTTTGTCCTGTGTTGTACTAAACATTGGCTATGCTTATGATGTGTGATCCTGAATAACTTTTAAGTTCCCTGCAATGACCTGGCAACTCCCTGACTTTGTCTTGGATGAGCTCTGCAAATGGATTCTTTCCCACTGTGGCTTGATTTACATGAAAGGAAGCCTAGGCAGGCAGGCAGGCAGGCTGGCAGCAGGAAAGCAGCTGCACAGTGCTTTGAAAGGGAGCACCAAGCTCAGGGAGCAGGAGTGCAGGGAGCAAACATCATCAAGTGCATGTGTGCTGCAACATGTTTTAGCCTTTTTCACATTTTATAATCACATTAGGGAATTGATTCTTGCAGGCATAAGAATTCAAATCTAGAAAAAGTTTCATAATTAAATAAGCTCAGTTTTGTGAAATATTTGATTTATATACTATAGTCCACTGCTGTGGACCTTCTCTGCTACCCATTCTTCACAGTCTCTGAATATGAGCTTCATTCAGCTGTGAAAATGATGTGAGAAGAAAAAACCCTGTGCAAAAATTGGCAGTCACATTTGAGGCATTCAAATTATATGCTGTTTTAGCAATATTGAAAATAAGTTCAAGTGTAGTTCTTGTGCATAAAAGTAGTTCTCATTCAATATTTCAGTCTCTGATCTTCTAAATTAGATAAAGTTTTGTAACTGTGGAATTATAAAAATTGCTTGTTTGTTTTTATTAAGAAGGTTCTGTTTGCATTATGTTAAGTATGATGGATTCCAGCTATTTTTTACTTGTTTGGATGCTGTGAGAGGACAAATATATGCTAACATCCTAGTTCCTATACATATTCTCTCTCCATTTTCTATAGAAATTATTGCTCATGAAAATATTCTTGAAGAAGCTCTGGAAGTTCCTCTTTTAGATACTGTTATGCAAATATCTGGATCTACCCCTGATTTTGTGAGGAACTATTGTGAGTAGTTAAAGGACACTATTCTGGAAATCCTATAGTGTCAAAAGAAAATGGAATACAGTACTGTATTTTCATCACTGGAAAAGCAAGAACATTTGCAAATAAAACTAGTTTGACCTCTGTTTTGCAAATGTTAGTTTGTATAGATAAATATTTCTCTTTTATTCTAATTACTTACCATGACAAATGCTTACTGACTGGCAAACCAGTACTGGCAATACAGTAGGTATGGCTTTCTTCTTTTTAGTTTTTATTCCTGGATCATTTTGGTTTGCAACTTCTTAGCATGGTCTGCACAGAGTTAAAATATAATGGGCTACTTACAGGGCAAAGGTGTTATCATCATCAGAATCTAGCTCTCAGCAGTTGCTACTGCATTCTGGAAATTTTGAATAGACTCATCATGCTACTAAAAACTGCTTGGAGTTGTCTCTCTAATTTCATCATAAAAAAGCCTGCAACACCTCCCCTCCACTGCCGTGTTAAACTGTGTTGTTTGATATTAATAAATGCAAATAAATATTAAGCTACAGTGACCTCATTAATCTCAAGTTATCTGGTCAGACAAATCATGACTAGAAAATGAAAACTTAGCTTAAAATTCATAGGGAGAAAAGAAAAAGTTCTGTCTTTTTCATGTTGGGATTTTGTTTTGTTTTTTTGTTTTGCCTTGTTTTTTGTTTTTGTTTGTGTTTTTTATGAAAAGTAGAAAAAAACTAAAAAAAGAACCTCTTTCTTACAGGACTACACACATGCAGGCAATTATCACCTGAATTTGACATATTAAGCATATTTAGAATTGATTTCCTACAAAGTAAAATGTTGATTTCTCACTGCCTCCCCCCCAAATATATGGGCGTCTTTTCATCACTCTTAAACTTCCTACAGTAATTCTTTTCTACATCTTGGCAGAAACCTTCTATCTTATGTTAAATGAGAACATTTGTCATTATCCCTTCACCTCTCACTTGTATTCATAACAAAGAATTAGTTCCTTGCAGAGCATATTGTCCTATAATGAGCCTGACACTCCTTTTGTTCTGTAGACCTTTCCATGGAATAAGTCTATGAGTAGATTCTTTGTATTAAATCAGTACAAAGTAGCATGCTCTCAGTTTTGAATAGCTAAATATGATAATAAGACAACAAAAGAATGAAATCTGAAATTGACTCAATACAATGACTAGAAACAGAACAAGAAAAAGAGAAAAGAAGCCATGTTCTGAAAAGCCAGCAAAAAAGCTACCTAGCAAAAGAAAAAAATTATATGTAAGAATAAAAAAATTTGTGAATTTCATAAAAGAGAAGCTCCACTGAGTTATTTTATTCCTTTGCCCCCGAATTTCCAAGTCCATACTTATTAGCTGTTCTATGAAAATTTCCACTGCTAGATTACACCAAGTGCCACTGCTCTTACTGCCAGAAGGCATTAATAACTATGTGCCTGCACTGCCTAGGCTTGTTCTGTTCAAAGTAACACTCATAAAGTTGAGGAGAAATTTAAAAGCTTCTAAAGCGGTTTTCGATTTTGCTATTCTTATAATAACTAGTTTATGAGAAAGGTCTTGAAAGTTAGAGCTCTGTGATAGAGGAGTTTTGCACAGCTGGATCGTGCATCCTTAAATCTGAAGTAAAAATATCCTTCAGCCAGCAGAGTAAAAGGCATTCCTTCTCAAAGAGTATACATATACATCATATACACCTGTTAGCTTCATCACTTCCCCTAGGACTTATTCAGTATCACTAGGTTTAACATGATTTTCTTGAGGTGGTTCCTTAGGTGGAAAGATATTAAGAAAGCAGAGTCAAAAGTACATTTGAATATGTTTGTAATAATTTCAAATTACTTACTTCACATTAAGGACCAAAACCCCAGAAAGCACACGCCTGGTTTTGCAGACACATGCACCAATGCTCACTGTCCTTCTACACTCCCACCTGCTGCCATCAGCATCACCCGTGACATTTCCTGTAACAGAACCACAGCTCCTTTACCACGAGTCTGAATTAAAAAACAAACAAAAAAACAAAAATTATTTACTTTAAAACCTGTTTTAAAAGTGAAAATGTGGATGGTGGAAAAACCCTTTGATTTTCAGTTGTTAATATTCCCACTAAGGAAATGAGCATGTTTCAAAGACATCGCGGGCAGCATCACTGTGTACTAAGTTATCTACAAAGCTATGGATTTTTCAGTTAGAATATCACTGTAGCTTAACTAGTATTATTTGTGGTGGCATGTTAAAGATTGTCTCTTTATAAAAGCTTTTCTAACCTCAGAAGTGTATTTCATTGTTTTTCCTGATGAAGAAAAGCACAAATAGACCCCACAAAACAAACTATCAAAAGCTAAGGCAACAACAAGAACAAAACCAGAAAAAGATAAAAATCATTTTATGGTGCTGATCTGTCTGTCCCGGTCTCCTTCAGTTTGATTTTTCAGTCAAAAGACTAAAATAAACCTTGTTAATAAGCCTGTCCAAAATGCATCCAAAAAAGGAAGAATTTTCAGGACCAGGGAGAAAAGATTCAAAAGACTGCTTACCTGCCATTCTTTCTAAAAAAATTGCTTAGTTTAGTAAGCTTTGGAATGAAACATAACTTCACAGGTTCTGGAGGTGATGGTATATCTGTTTGAACAGCTGCAGCAACATGACCTTGCCACTGATTTAATTTTTAATTTTTCTGCTTTTAATATGTAATTGAATTGCAAATTGAATTAAGCCATAAATGTTTCATTGTATTGAAATCTAAAAATGCATATGTCTTGAAAGATAAATAAAAAAAATTCTGGACTTACTAAAAGGGATTGTTCTGATTAAAAAAAAAATGCTTGTTTTGGTATACAGAATGGCCACAACTTATGCTGTTGGTCTGAAATGTTTGGACCTGGATCTCTTGCAAAAGAGATTTTTGTATTGTTTAGATTGTATACTGAAATAGCTGAAACAAAAGATGTTCTAAAGTAGTTTGAGAATTTTTATCCACTTCATTTTACCCAGGTACTCTATGCTTTATTTATACTCTTTGGTTGCATTTTTGTTTATAACTACTCTGTGAATTTTCCTAGTTAACATCTGATTGAACTAGGCAACCTTACAAGCCAACCTGCTTGTGTGTGATGGAAACATGCCTACAGTCAGATTATCATTTAAATAGTTTATTACCTACACTCGGGAAAAAGCCTGACAAAATCTGCTCTCCCTGTTTGTATAGCATACACTTAGCCAAGCTCTTGTTTCTTTACTCACATGTACAGACAGACAATCCAGTTTCTGGACAAGTCAGTTCAGGGGTAAAAATATTCTACTTACTGCATTCATGAATGAGCTGAAAATCTGAACATTTACCATAATCATCCCTTTTTCCTAGCAGCCATAGCTTTAGAACTGCCAAAACTGAGGTGTTGTTTCTTTTTTCTTCTTTTCTGCCTTTCTTCTTTTTTTTCAATCTTAATGTTGTCAAAGAGCTGACAATAACAAAAAGATCTCAAGGTTAGACAACTCATATGCATAGGAATTTAAGCAGGAGTCAACTTCCCTCCATCTGCTTTAATTCTATTTCAGTTTTATGAATCACCTCAATGCATAAACTGCTGCTGTCCCACAGGTGGTTTTGTCATTTGTGACATGAAAGACCCTCTTCTTAATATCAGAAAATCAGGTGTTGGTGTCCTGCTGTAGAAATACATGGGAGACTTCTGAAGTAGGTTACTAGAGTAGGCTGTGGTGTGCAGTTGGGAGCCAGCCTCTCTTTGAGGGTCTGTAAAGCAACCGCTGCAATGACTCCCTGGCTTCAGGAGGAATCTCAAAGCATCCACATGGACTTTCCTGCCCTGGGTCCAAGCATGGCACTGACTTATTCATTCTCAGTAACACCAAGGATTCCTACCAGGTCTATTCACACACATGGAGTTTAATGTAGCATTTCAAGAGTTTGTTAGTGAAGGAGGTCAATACAAGTCTCTTTACCAAGCCAGGCTACTGCAAAGCTCTTCATTGAAGCTTCTGGAGGATTAGAAGAGCTAATTGTTGTGGCCATCAAATATATTATCTCCTAGTATGCCATGCAATAATAGGAGAACTTTTAATTTAATTTCAAATAGTTGTTATATTAAATCAACAAGAAATTTATTTTAAAGAGCATGATAAATTTTCTGAAATTTATTCATATTGCCTTTTTGGAGGCAATTCATCTTGCCCATATTGCAGGCTGAAAGAAAAACAGTAAAATCACAAACCACTGAAAGTTTAGCAATAAGTGTTGTTTTTAGGGCATGTGCCTGCTGATCTCTGAAATTTACAAACTTTGTGTCTTACCTATAGAGAATACTAGGTTTTATGGAAAATACTGATTACCTAATATGTGAGTCATAGCTTAGGTTTCTGTTAAGTAACAGAAATTTTTATCCAGCGGAATCTTTATTATCACTGGTATACCAGAACAAAAAAAGTATAATTGTCAGAGCTTTGGCTGAATTTAAAAGGACACAGATTTACTAGAAGCAGAAAAAGTAGAAATTAAACAGAACTGACAGAAAATGGGAAGTGTGAAAAGGAGGGAGGAGAAGAAATAATTCTGATTATTTTTAGTTCTACTCTTTCATCTCCTCTATTGACTCTGTCAAATATCACCAGCAGAAAAGTTATGTATAAAATCTCTCAGAAAGAAGAAAGCAAACATAGGTTAAATATAGATACAATGTATAAAGGGGATTTTATTGTAATTTTTGCTCCCTGATGTAGTTTAACACATAGAGAGACATATTTTGAAATGTTTTTGAGAAAGGGCTGGTTAATACAGTTTTATGGTCACTGAACTTCTTATATATTAGAAAAGCTCCATCTCTAACCTCCTGAGGGAATGGCACATAGGCAACTACTTTTTAAACATGATTAGGGAAATGTACTCAATTGTGTCATGGAAGTTTAGAAATGCAGTTGGGCATTTGGGACAAATCCTGTTTTTTTACAATACAGCAGATTGATCATCTGATTGTGACTGCCTCACCCCCGGCTGCTCTGTTCCCCTCTTGCCCTCCCTCGCCTTGGACCTCTCAAGGCTTCTACCCACCAGAGAACATTCTCCTCCTCCAATCCACATTCACAGACATCTCTTTTCTCATCTTATCTGGGTGAAAGACCAATGTTCTTCTCCCTTGTTTCCTCTAAAGAAATAGGATACAACAGGATGACAGTATCATGTATTGCAGTATCATGCAGCAGTTGTGTCAGGTTCCAAGTAAAACAATTTTTCCATATGAATTCTGTTTTTCCAAAAGGCGATTCACTGTGTCTTACTCTCATATGCACAGACTTGGAGCAATGTTTACATTTCTTTTATGCATGAGAATAAATATGCACATTGTAATGTGCTTTTTTCTATGTAAAGGAATGTTTCACAGGACTGAATGTAGCTTATCTTATGCAATGGGTTGACAGGCATTGTCTAAAGCAATTTAACTTTCCTGTCCCTAGATGATACCAGAAAAAATAATTTATTTGTTGCTTCAAAGGAAATATTTCTACTTCTGCAGTCCTTAATGTAGATAAACCCTTGCTTTTATCATATGAAGTGGAATAACTTGAAGTTATTTGAAGTACATATACAGCTAGTATCGCTCAGGATTTCGTAAATGAATTATATACACAAATATACAATGTAATATTGCTGATGTGATGTGTAGGAGTGGGTATTGGGAGCTATAGCACAAGATGAGTTGTGTCACAACCAAACGCTCACCCTGGCTGCTGTTTAATTTCTGCAGCTTTAGATCCTTACTTAGGAACTTTGCATCCATTTTTCTGGCCTCAGCTCAGGTAATGACACTATATACTGAAAGTAATAAAGACTGACCATTCATTTGTGTTGCTCTCTCTCAGGCAGCTCTTCTGGGCATTGCAGGCACATGAAATACAGAGTATATAACATATCACTTGTTATATGTTATATACTCTGTATTTCAGAGTATATATATTTCCATCTGGCTCTTTTGGAAAAAAAAATGAAATTTCTGGTTCATGAAAAAGCCTGCTGCTTATGGACTAAGCTCATGTTAGTAGCCTAGCTTCACACTCAGCTACCATTATCACTATATCCAAAAGCAAGAAGTGCAGAAAGCTGAGGTGCAAAACTCTCTTCACACTGCTGGCATGCCAGCTTCAAGGGCAGTCATGACATACACAGATAAGGCAGATGTAAGGCAACATGTAAATTCAATATCTACTCTCACTACTTGCTTTCTACTGGATGCCATTCTTCATTCCCTTCAGAAGTGCTACTCCTTCAATAGATGGATGGTACACAAGAAAGATTATCTCTTAGATAATAATTTATTCAACAGCTTTTTTTTAGCTTTTTACTTTAAGTATTAAGGAGAAAAGTTTACAAATGCTAGAGAAATTAGCTTTGTTACAAAGCAAAATTGAAAATTAATTTTTTTGGCTATTCGATATATTCTCTCTATGCATACTTGTGAAAACAAATTTGTGCCATCCAAATTTCGGGGTTTTTTTTTATTTGCTGATTTATTTATATGTTAATTAACATGCCTTTTTATGCCTGTAAAAATGTTGATGAGTATAGAAAGAAATATTTGTCTCCAATTTCCACAGATCCTATTAGGAGTTGAAGTTAAGGATTTCTGAGATTAATGCTTTCTTCTTCAGGTAGTCTTATCTTTTATTCCCTATCTCAGTGCTGGAACTCTGAAAATCCCCTTTTCATGCTGTCCACATGTCCACAAAACATGGCCTGACATTGAAGGAGTATCCCTGTCATATTGCCTGATGCAAAGCTCTAGAGCTTCATATAAAACCTTTCCATCTAAACATCTTTCCATGTAAACAAAGATTAAGTACCTTTTCAAGCCTTTTATTGAAAAAAGACGACAAAAAAACTTGACTTCTTGACCTGTTTGGTAACAGGAGGGGACATCCTTCTTGCACCAAGTGTTAATGCAGCTCTGTAGGCACTCAATGACCCCAAGACTGCTGGTTTCAGTTCTTCACAAAGCTGCAGTCAGCTGGAGCTTCTTCATTTGCCATGCTTGAACAAATTCAAGGTTGTAACTCCTGCCCTGCTGAAACTGATGTCAGTGAGATCAGGATCAGACCTCTGTATTAGTATAGACTGGGAGAACACTGGTGAGAGATGGAGAAAAAGAAAACAAGAAACTTATTTTCCCTTTTTTTTTTTTGATAGCTCAGTCAAATCTGATAATTTTATTCATTATTTAGCATAATTTCACCAATTTTGAGCTGCTTTGGAATTTGTACAGGTGCCATATGTGTTTCCAAGACCTATAAATTCTAATTGCCCTTGCATAGGGTATCTGACATAAACTGTTTGCAGCTTCAAATCAGGCTTGGCAGCTGGGACACACGCTCCAAATTTCTATCCCTTCTGGGGAGTAAAGGGAGCTATAAGCCCCCTAATCAGTGCTCTGAGAGATATCCCTGCCCTGCCAACAGCGAAAGCCAAAAACTTCCTTTGGCCAAAATGTCGTCACTGTCAGCTGGCTGTCACTGAATCTTCCTATGTTGCTGTGCTGGCTAAAATAAGTAACAGTAAGTTATGTAAGCTTCCACTTTACTAAAACTATGAAATCTGAAAATAAAGGATTTGTTCATAAGTTTTTAAGATCCTTGTCTAGAAGGTGATAAATTTCCTTTTTCTCCCAAGAAAGTTGTTTTGGCTGCCCCAAAATGGCAATGAATCCAGTGTACAAGGAACAGAAGGAGACTGTCAGTCTGAATTCTTGGGTCCTAAGAACTATGCCAGCTTGACAGTCTGTATTATCCTCTGCTTCCTCACCACACTTGTGTTTCTCTCCCTTTCCCAGGTAGAGGAAATGAATTAGGGGAAGGAGTGAATGTTTTATGTGGGAACATAGTGAAAAATAAGAACAGAGTATCACATAAAAATTCAAAAAAGTAAGTTGCCACCAGTATTATATTCTCTTCCTCTTTTGAGCATTGCAAAGTATTAACTAGACAGCATTTATAAAGGTATGTATTTCTAAGGAAGAAATAAAAGGACAAAAGATAGGAAATACTGTGTTAGTGTCTGTGACTGTTATGCATTCTGTAAGGCTTCAAGGAGGTTGAGTTAAAAATGGAGGCTTTTATTTCCTTCCCTCAGAACAATGGAAAAATCTTTTGGTATTCTGGTAAACCTGTATGAGATAAAAGCAATAAGGAAATAAAAGAATTTCACTTTCTTGAGTCCTTGGGTCCATATGGGGACTCTAATTTTTATTATATATTAGAGGGAGAAAAAACATATTGTAATATAAGATTTTAGTTCACACCTTTCTTTCTTTCTTTCTTTCTTTCTTTCTTTCTTTCTTTCTTTCTTTCTTTCTTTCTTTCTTTCTTTCTTTCTTTCTTTCTTTCTTTCTTTCTTTCTTTCTTTTCCTTCCTTCCTTCCTTCCTTCCTTCCTTCCTTCCTTCCTTCCTTCCTTCCTTCCTTCCTTCCTTCCTTCCTTCCTTCCTTCCTTCCTTCCTTCCTTCCTTCCTTCCTTCCTTCCTTCCTTCCATGAATAAATTTCATGATACAAGGCAAAGTAAGAAGTGCAAGGCAATAGGTCAGATTTCCTACTATGTTCCAGTGACATACTGAAATAAGCCTTACTGTTTATCCTTCTTACATCCTCCTGAAACAAATCTTTATTAATTCTCTGTTTGAAATAGAACACAATGTGTGTCCTCATAATGGGCCATATCCTGCTATCAATATTTTAACAGATCCCCCACAGACTATAATGTGGAGTCTGCTAAAAAATTGATGGCACCATTATGCTCGACTGTAAGTATATTTATAATTAAATTATTTTTCTTTGAATTCATTCAAATTTCTGTCTATGAGAAATTAAAGTGCCCTGGTTAAACTAATTAATTGTGAACACATTGTGTTGTGTTTATTTTGGTAATGTTTGTTTCAGTCTGAAAACCTGTCAGAAATATTCATGCTTTCCTGCTGTGGATTAACACACAAAAGTTCAGCAGCTTAGTACAGATTCCAAAGACAAATTACAGCAGAAGTAATTTGCTCTGATTCTAGGAAGCAATTTTTATAACTAAGTATAATATATGTACAAGTCAAGCCTTGTTGAATAAAGCTGCATAAAAGAGAGGAAGGAAGGCTAAAAATTGCAGAACAGTAAAGTTATGATAAAAACTGAAATAAAAGAATTTATGAAAAATTCCTATTTTTGACCTTCTTAGTTCCATCAAGGTTCAGAATTGGGAAATAAAGTATATGAAGTTTCAGCAAATACCATAGAATCTCCACTCAAGAAGTATGTGCTTTAGAAAATAATTCTCCATGTTATTTAAAAATTAAGCAAACAAATTTTTTGCAAAACATATACTCCAATTTATTTAAGGGGAAGACTTTCCAAAATAAGAGAGAGATTATGGTTCTGGGTTGTATTACACTGGACTAAGCCTTTTAGCTGCTGTTTTCCTTTATTAACCAGCTGAATTTCTTATTTCTGAGTATTTCCCACCACTGAGACAAGGAATTAATGAATTGCTAGCTGAATTTGAGCCCATTCTTTGTGTTCTTCATGAATTTGAGTCTTTCTTTGTGTTCTCTTTGTTTCTCTTGGTAGCTTTTTGAGGTTTTCTTTCCTTCCCTTCCTTTAGTGCTTTGCAGCTCTTGGAAATATTTTAATTTACTCATTTCAGAAACCACCTGGAAAATAAGTCTTGGTAACTATCAATGCACAAGATGATCAAAAGCTTTATGAATATGATACTTTAAAATTTTTTTTCATCATGTGTGCTAGATAAAATTTAGTTTTTTAGACTTTCACACTGCATAAATACATGTATAAATCTGTTTCCATTTTTTAAGTGTTCAGAAACAGTATATCATTAGAGTGGATGCATATATCTATAAATAGGGTTTATACATACATTTTTAAGGACCTAATTTTGAAAGGCTAGATTTTTATGTGTCTGTCTGAAAGTTTTTTCAGCCCATAACAAAAAGCAGGATAAGCCAACTGAGCAAAATAGAATAGAAAGAATATCACCCTTCTGCAGTCTTTTACAAAACATGGGAAGCTTTGGGCTAGGCCCCTTAAAATACTGAGTATTTCTCACACAAACAATTGAGTGGAGCATTCTAGACCACTTGATTTTAAGCAGAAAATCTCTTCTTTCCACAAAATTTCTGACAGGAACGGAAAATGGCAGTTTATGAATGATGGTTTCTTGTAATTGGAATGGAAAACTGCTTCATCACAGCCTGCTGTCTTTACCATATTGAAGCTGGGTCTGTATATCCCTTCTTGTGTGCAGCAGGAGAACATGTACAGCATTCCTTTTTATGCTGCATTCACATCATTATTCAGTAAATATTCCTAGAAGGATCTGTTGCAGTGGCAACATTCAGTGTTCATCCATAGTGTGACAATCTAAGATACAAATCCATTGGGCATGTGTTTTGTCAAGGTCCTTACTCCCAAAATCAGATTTAACTTTTCTATAGAAACTGGCCTAGTAATTTATGAGAACAGGACGCAAGCAAAATTCTTCTCATCTCATTCTCATCTTCTCATCTTTCTCAGCAGTAAATCAAAATAAACATATAAGTTTAGGAACTGTTTCTCTTGCTTTTTGCAGTTCTGCAGGACCAGTTTTTTCTAAGTTAGTTGCTTCATTAATTCTTTGGTGTTGCAAACCAGGGAAGACACACAGAAGCTTAAAATGTTTTTGTATTTATGTATAGAGTTTATAAATATATGTATATGTGTTTATGTAGAGAAAAGTATCCAACCCATTTAGGCAAGTTAAATGAACCCTGTTTTCAACAAATTAAAGGATCCAATATCCCATAGTAGATGAAAAAGCTCTCTTCTTTTACAACTGCACAAATGTAAGCTGCTCAAAATGGACAGAATGACTAAAGGATAATTCTCTGTTCCCCACCCTGGTGCATGAGAAGTGCTGCAGTGTGGGTGGTGTACTCTTGCCATGTATTTTTGGGCCACCAGTATGAGACATACCACTCAGAAGATTACAAAAATATTTTCATCAATGTCTTTTTATGGAGTCTTTATCTTTATATAGCTCTTTCAGTCTGCTGCTTGGTGTAAACCTGCAATATGAGAAAATTTCTTGAAAAAGCTGAAAAAAAGAAAAAAAACCCCCAAACTACTAAAATTAAATTTACACAACACAGTGAGGGTGAACATGCCCAGTCTGGTTTGTTTATAATTACTTTCAGCAGATCTGCTTACAAGTGCTATATGTTGATATGTCTCATTGATAAGAGACACCACAATAAGAAACAGAACATGCAGGATTTTTCATAACAAAGGAATTTTTTTCATAAAATAGAGGACAATTTTTCATACAAGGGGATTGAACTTAGCATTGTCCCATTTGCATCTTTATAGCTTAAAGATGAACTTGGTGTTTATGCTGTGACACAATGTTAAGTCAATAGATAAAAAAAAAAATTAATTGTAGTTTCAAGGCTGATGCACCAGAGTTGGTTATTGTTGAGATGCAGATTTTTTACATGTGTAAATTTTGCGCTCACATCATAAAATTTATTGAGAATGATCTTTAATGCTATTTAGGAACATTTAGGGACATTATACATTTCACATAAACTATTAGACTTCCTATCTTTAGTAAAGGCAGTAAGTTTCTGGAATAAAGCTGATCCTACTAGCTGCATGATGCTAAACCATGCTTCAGTTTCATTTAAATGAACCATAATTACAGTTGCAGTTGAATCCCAACACCTGCCTTAGCTGATTACAGTAAAAAAATCAACAAATAAGCATAGCTTCAAAGGAATAGAATGAAACCTACCAAATCCGTATGACTGCTTCAGCAAAGCTGTGGAAAACAGATTAGAAAAGAGCTCAGTGAGATAAGTTGTGAGGCAGACAATATAATATTCCTTTTGTATTATATGGTAGAGCAGAGAAGCTTTAAAGCATGAACTTTAAACTGGCAGTTCAGGTGGTGTTGAATTGTCCTTGGCTGGAGCAACACCAAGAAAACAGATTTTGCATCTCTTCTCGTCCTCTATCCCAAATATGTACAGGTTGATATAGCCTACAATCTTCTGATGCCATCATGTAGACACCATGTAGAGTTAGAAGAGGGCACAAAGAAAGCATCCAAGTTTCCTGTATTTACTGCCTCCTGAGACTGATTTTTGTTGTTTGAAGCAAAATTACATGCTTCAGGTGTGGATAAAGTAGAAAGAATTGTATTAACCATTCTTGTAATTGTTATAAGAGAGTTAACAGTAGTGTTATCTAGCATGCAATGTTAATTTATTGATAGTAAATGTTAATTTATTATGTATGTTAATGTTAATTTATTGATGTAAATAGTACATTTATCTTTTAATGCACAGTCTAGAAAACACTATGGATTTTATCAGGGAAGTATTCTTTTTTAAAGAATCTGATGCAGATTCTGCATATCAATCATGTCTTAAATTGTCAGCTCTTATTCTAAACTTAACATTCAAGCAACACAGCAAAACCACCTTTGTTCTGAACTCAGTGGGATGTGAAATGCCAGCATGGCAGAAAAATATGATTTCTTCATGTAGAAACAGACCATCAGACCATCAAAGATGTCAGGCTTAATATGAAGTGGGCTGTCAGAAGTACTATCTGCACTGCAAAAGCAGATAAACAGATTTCAAAATGGGAGTTAAATGCTTTTTCTTTTAAAGTATTAAAGACCAGCTATATAAGTTCATTTCTGTGTCAGGAGTAAAAACTATGCCATCTGGTAGGACAAGAAAGTTTTCAGGCACTAGCCACAGTGAATGCAGCTGGCTCTGCTGAAGACTTTCTATGCTGCACATTGCAGTACAATGTAGAATTTCCAGTTATGTATAAAAGGAGGGCCTTGAGTACTGGGAGGAATAAAGCCACATTAGTTAAGATTTCTGCTTGGATTAATACATACTGCTTTTCATCATAGGGTTTGTGTATTAAAATTCCAATTGGATTATCTTCAATGGAAATGTTGCTATAGTGCTTCTAGTTTCCAGTCTAGTGCCAGCATGACTCTGTGCTGGGATATCCTGAACCTGATTTCATAGGCAAAATTAATACAGATCATCATCTTGAGTATGTGCTACTCCAGTTATGTAAGAGTCAATTTACCTACACACAAATAATCTGAAGAAGTCTGTCGCTTGTCACAAACCCAGACTGAGGATGTTGCAGAGGAACTGCCAAGGCACCATCTCATGGGAACTATTAGCCTTTCCTACTCTCAGGAAAAAATAAAGTGTGAAAATGACACTTTTGTGCTTCCAAAGATATTGAAAAACTGGAGTGTAAAGCCACCAGAACATTTGGCAGGCTGGAGCACATAGTGTGAAAAGCTGATAGACTTTAATTTGTTCAGTCTGGAGAAAAGGATGCTCATGAGGGTCTCACTGGTTTCTTTATTGCTTCATGGGCATCTATACAGGAGATGGAGCCATAATCTTCCCAGTACAGACTGCAAAAAGTGTCAAGATAGCATAAACAAACTTAATCAAGGTCATCCAACACAGGACAGTGAAAACCTCTTCACAATGAGTGTGGTCAAAAGTTTTAAATCATGTGATCATCTAGGGGAGTATATCCCATCTGCATCTTTTACATGTAAACTATGTGAACAGTTTCTATAGTGTCTCAATTCCGTTAACAAACTTTCTCCTATCAGAATGTAAAGACAAATTAGTAACGTGCCCCATAAGTATCACCAGTAGATGAAAAATAGCTATGTATGTCATGAATATTTAGAATTCTTATTCCAAAAAGAACTTCCTATGTTTTAATACAAATATGGGGGGGAGGGTGTATTTTCCTAAGGATGACTTGATTTGAAAAAATACTGTCTAAACAGAAAGCAGAAAGTGTTACAAGTAATTTATTTTGAAATACAAAGGCTTTTGGTACAAAGAATGTATCCACAAACTGGTTTGAAAGCCTTTTTTGTTCTTTAAGTTGTCATAGAGCCAAATTCTGCTTAAAGAGTGAAGCATGTGGCTACACTGGAGTCAGCATATATGAAGTCATTGAAAGTTTATAAACTTATAATGTTATAATTTGGTTCAAACTTTTTAGCACTTCTGTCTAGAATTTTTCAACAAATTATTAAATAATCTCAATGCAAAGATTTATTCTAACTGCTTTTTGATGCGTTTCGTAGAGCAGCTGTCTGGTGCTCAGCATGTAGCAGTAATGAGTGGCTGAATTTGCAATATGATCAGCAACCATTGTTTTTGAGATAAAAGGCCCCTTGGGCTCAGCCTTGCAAAGTGCACAGCATTCTGGCTGCAGTTCTGCCAACTTGGTCAACACATACATGATATTAAACATCTGAGTCAGCTCCCAAAGATAATGAGGTTGCACTTGCATTCAAAGACAAACACACACTAAAACATCTCTCTGAGCACAGCACACACCATCCTGCAGGACTGGCTTTCTACCTGATGTGCTTATGCATGAGCATCAACTTGTCAGCTGCTCTACTAAACCACAATTTTACTCCTAGCAGAATGGCTGACAGCAGCTTGGGAAATGTGAGTTATAATACGTGTCAAGAATTTGTGTTATTGCTTGCTAAGAAAATGAAAGAGGCCATACCCACATACTGATGTGCAGCATAATCAATTGTCTGTATTGTAGATTCATACAGCACTGATCAAGTCAGAGGCTTCCTGCAGGTTAACAGCTAGCTGATAGTCCAAGGTCATTTACAGTTATAGTGAGAAAGATAAGTTTGATAGTGTTGCAGCTACAGTGCTAGAAATACATGCTCTCCAGAGCAAAGCTTGAAAACAGACACTCTGTGGTTGAATACTCTCTCACAGCTAAAGGGTGAAGACTGCTGTCCAGTGAAGATGCAGTCAGATCCTTCTTCCCTGGAATATATATATATATATATGCCATGATTTTTGGTGCTTTTACAGAGCTGCAGCTTGTTTTACTTCCGTTTTGTCTTCTATTTAGGAGATGCATGACTGCATCAGACCAAAACAGACTACTTGGGCTAAAGTACATAAGGTTTTTTACTCTGTCGTATTACTTGCTGCTCTTATTGCAAGTGTTAAAAGTGAACCACATCATTACTTTTCATCAGTTTATTTTATAAACCAACCTCAATTTCACATACAATCATGTTGAAAGAACCATGCAAAGCCTTCTTTTTCATCAGGTGTTTCCAACAAGCAGTGCAAAGATTTAGATTAGATTTAGATTTAGATTTAGATTTAGATTTAATATTTTACTGGCATTACTGAAATCTGTGTAGCTGATGAGAAATAGATGTGAGTTGCTGCAGTACAGGGTGCCTTTCTGTCTTACCCCACAAGGGCTGGCTGGATGTCCTGCAGTAAGGGTGAGGGTTGCTGTGCACGCTCCTCCTTCAGCCCATTGGCCGGGGCATGCTTCCTGAGGGTACATTATAAATGTGTTTGCAAATTTGAAGAGCATGCTGATGAATTAGGATATACACTACAGAAGAGGGTGCTGACTCTAAGTTAGCAAGTCACAGACCTTTGCTGCTGACTCCACCATCCATTAAGAAAATGCTTGATCTCTCTCTCTCTCCCATCTGACATTTCAGAGTACACTGTGGGAAAGAGAAGTTCCAATTGAAATTCAAGCCAAGTAAAACAGAAGAGAAAAATGCATTCTGTGAACTGAAAAACTGGGTTAGAGGTTTGCGTAGATGGAAGGGGTTCCAAAGGGTCAAACTTTTGAAATCCTTCATACAGTTTGACAAATAACTAAAAATAACAATGAACTTAAAACTTCCATTTTGTTTTTTTAACTTTTGCAGTTCTGCAACATATTAGGATATTTGCCACTGTTTAAAATAAATAACTTTTCCATAATATGATTTAAAAGAAAATAAAGCAAACTCCCAACGACCCACCTTAAGTCACTTGGTTAAGAAAACAGTGTACTTACTTATTTCAATGTAATTTACATATATTTTTGAACATTTTAATATCCCTAAGTACATTTCTGTGCCTATAGCTATATAAATAGCTAATAGTATAATAGCTATATAATAATATACATTAGCTAATAAATACGATAAATATTTAGCTAATAATAGTTAAATAGCTATATAATATCTATTCTAGGCTATTGCTGTGTCTGTAGTGGATACTGATGACAGAATTTGAGAACAGTTATAGAATATCACCAAATTAGCTGGAATACACACACTGAGTTGTCTGAGACAAGCTACTTAATAAATCTGTAGGAAATTTCATGGTGATTGCTAAAAATCTGCAAGGGAAACACTATAGCACATTTGTGGCAATGAGACATGTTGAATAACATACATTCTGAATATTTTCTCTTGTGATTTGAAGCTTTTATTTACATTGACTAATTGTGAAGCAGACCTCAGAGATAGCAAAATAAAAAAAAATTGGCAGATCCCCTGGTCATATTGCTAATGGATGACATGCACAATCATTAATAGGACTTCTTTGATTATTTTAATTTGCTTATATACTAAATTTAAAACAGAAAAATATGGTTGGGTAAGGAATTCTGAATCTGCTAGTGTTCATTTAGGGTTGCAAGTTCAAGGGCAGTTATTGGGTCTTATTCTTTATTTACCAAGAAATGTTGGATCAAATGATCCTTGATATCTTCCAACCTGGTATTCTGTTTCTATCATATGATTTTTCTATCAGTATATGGCTCATGTGAGAGTACCCCTGGCCTTGAAATGAATTGCTCTTTGTTTACACTGACAGCTATGACTGACCTGAATCTTCCTCAAATCAATATTCAAAGATCATTAATCTAAGAACTTCTCCACAGTGCCCCTGGGAAACCACCTGGTATCAGGTAAACAACATTCCTATCTGTCAAAATTTTAGAATTTATGTGTTAGACTTTACTGGAGTGCAGGATGTTTTTAAGTATTAACATAACAGTTCAATCTTGCAGCACTTCCCTTCCCTGTCCCTTCTCAAAGCTGTTTTATGTGGACACAACCCAGACAGGGAAAGGAGTCGCCCACCTTCAGAGTCCTCTGAAAGCATCTGAAAGAGTCTCACCATGAGAGTTTAACCATATCACAAAGAGGATGAGGGGACTGAAGACATCTCTTAAGAGGAAACCTGAGGGAGCTGGGCCTGTGCAGCCTTGAGAAGAGATGCTTGAAGAAGAGAGGATCTTATCCAGGCATACAAATACTTTGAGGGCAAATGTTTAGAGACTGGGGCCAGACTCTTTCCAGGGATGCCTAGTCAGAGGATAAGGGGTGACAAGCACAAACTGAAACACAGAAAGTTCCATCTGAAAATGAATAAAAAAATTATTTTCTTTGAGGGCAACAGCACTGGAACAGGCTGCTCAGAGGGGCTGTGGAATCTTCTTCCATGGAGATACTCAAACACCATTTGGATGCAATCCTGTACAACCTGCTGAACCTGATTTAGCAGGATGGTTGGACTAGAGACCTCCCAAGAGGTCTTTCCCAATCCCACCCATTCTGTGATTCACTGAGAAGGGACAAATGCAAAATAAAGTCTTTGCATGAGGGAAAAATGCAAGAAAACCTTTGTCTAAGCAAAGACAAATTTATGTTCACATAAATTTCCATTCAGTCAGGTACACAAACAATGCAACTGAAAAGAATTAAAAATAGTATTACCCAGTTAAAAATAATACTTCTTAACAAAACCCAGAGAACACAGCATTGAAATTGTGCTCAGAAGGATGACTTTCTCTGTCTTTTTTCATTTTTCATCAGGAATATCAAAACACTGCATTTCTTTTCCTATTGTTTGACTTGAATTGGAATACTGTATTTCATTTGACTGTCTCCAAATGTTTAACATTTGCCACTTCAGTACTTCCAGGGGTGAAGGAGAGGTCTGCAATGGTGCCACAGATATCTTGTTATGGAAGCAAATGTCTAATTTATTTCCTCTGTATTGGCATTCCTGGTTGAACTACTGCCTTCAATAAAGCTAGGGCAGATTACTCTCTGCCTGAGCATCAGAGTGCACAGGAGAGTCAGCACAGCTGACTGTGAGTCCTGGAAGAAGAAAACACTTTGATTTTAGTACACCTGGGCTGCTCAGGGGCTGTGGCTGAGTCAGTGCTCATCTCACCATCTTTGGTACAGACCAAATGTGCCTGTGGCAGCAGTAACTTGGTGCATGTTGACATCCCCTGTCAAATCCAGGAAACACCTGGGAGGGAGCACACAGAGTTCTCTGTTGCCATGGCTACCTGCACTGCCATCCTCTAAAACCAGTGTCAGTATTTTGGTCTTTTGTTCATGTCTGCAGTGGAATAAACCTGAAAATAATAACAAAACGCAAATTTCATTTCACATGCTTGTTGTACTCTGGATTATGGGAAGTTATGAAACCATAATTTGTCTTAAAAAAGAAAAAGCACTGTGGAAGGCACTAAAATGCCAGAGTTGATTTCCACTTTTGTTTAAATTATATAAATTGTTTATTCAAGATTTGCAAACATTGTTTCTTGATTACAACTGGATTTTTCACTTGCAGCTCTTCAAACATGACATGATTAAATATAACAGGAGTAGCATTCAACCCACATAAAAATAATCATAATCTGACAAAGTGCTAAGTAAACTTTATTAGTCCTTTTGACAGACCAAGTGAGACTATCCAGAAGCTTTCTTAAGATATTGTGTAGTAGAGCCTATTAAGGAAAGAATTTACTGAAGCTGATATAGCAATATATAGTCAGAGAAGGATATAGGGCCTTATGGGTGACATAAGATGAGAAAATATAAAAATATGCAACTGATTATAAAAACATGATAGAGGACCTGCCTTTTAGGTTGTTTCTGAAGTGTTAGGCCTTAACAGTTTCTAGACACATGGCAGGAAAGCAGCTATGGGAACATAAAATTTGATTAATTCTACAGAAAGTTGTCATCAGTGGTCTGCATATTTTATAGCTAATTGATTTTTATATTCCAAAACTCAAGGGCTAAGAAAGCAAGACTCTATGGCCAGGACACAGAGACAAGGGGCCAGTGCAAGAGTGTTCTGCCTCCCTGTGAAGCTGGGACAATCCTCTCCTTCTGCAACAGTATACTGCAATGTAGTCGATATATTGGTACCTGGTTTTATCTTCTTTAAACATTAGAAGTAGTCTGAAAATTTACATTTTTATAAGTCAGAATAAAAAATGGCAATTTTCAAAAATTACAAAAAAATCTCAAAACCTATTCTGGATCTGGTCTGTAACCTGCCTAATTTGCTGCTTTTTGAGTATTCATCTCTTAGTTAAAATAGTAAGACTCAATTAGATTGGATTCTATTGAGTAAAATCCTGGGAAACTGTGATTTTAGACTATCATCAGTATACATAAAAGACCTCAGAATAAAACAAACTACCAGCCATATAACTGACTTGTTGAGTTATTTAGGGAAATAAAGGTTTATCATATCATAGGAGAAACTCAAGTCTGGTGGTCACATTGGAGGATATCAGGTATTTAAATAACTCTTCACAAGCTTTATGGAAATCTCTTAGAAATTTTCTGCTGATTCTTTCTGAAACTTGTATTTTTTTCAAGCCAAGCTCCTACTTTTTAGGTTATTGTCTCAGTAAAAATGAATAAAACTGCATAGTAACCAGCTAAGTACTTCCACAAGCCTGCTGGTATTTGATGTAAGTGAGGGGAATACACAAGAAAACACACTAAGAGCAATTAAAAATTTATACCTTCAGGCAAGTCCATGTCCTCTGCTGCTTTAACATCTAAGTCTAGCACTAAAACTTGAATTTCCTACCCTATCTATAGTATAAAGCATGACAGTATAATCAGTTTCCAGAAAAAAAATAAATTGACTCATAGAATCAGGTTTTGCTTTGCCTCTGACAGAGTTGTGCAGTGCATATATCACTGTAAACTTGTCTCAAGACAGTTCCATGTGTGGTTTAGGGAATTTAAAATAACTATAGTTGAATCAAAGAGTTTTGATAGCAGCTATTATGACATGATATTTCAGTGAAAAAATTACTGGTGAGAACTGGGGAAAGGTTTTCACAATAATTAGATGTAATAATAGAAATAGCTGGCACAGAAACATAGCATTTTAATCTCCCTACAGTTATTTTTGCACTTAAGTGCCCCCCAACCCAGCAGGTAATGGGCAGATCCAAAAGCAAGCAGTTTGCCTCCTCAAAGGCATGGGTACAAAATTGGCTGCTTTATACCTGCAGTTTGTGAGACTGCTTCATTCCTGGAGCACTGTTCAAAGCACTGTGCAAGGTTCCAGGTCAAAGATTGTTGAGACTAAATCCAGCCCCCAGCAAGGGCTGTCTCCTCTTTAATGTAAAAATGACATTGACTGTTGCTGTGGAAATGAGCTGCCTGTGAATGAGGATCAAATATGAGAGACTTACTTTCTGCTGCCAGTTATTGATCAAATATATCTGGAAATTTGAATCCAATCAGTATTTCCTACTAATAATTAATGTTTCCTACTAAGTAAAAATGCAACATCTTCAGTCTAGCAGAACTGCTATTCAGGGACAGAAAATTCACGTTTAATGTCTAAATTTATGGTATTTGCTGGAGTTTCATTCCAAAATCACAAATCCTGGATAACTGCATCTGATAGCAAAGGTTGCATACTGTCATACAAGCAATGAGTAAGTGCAAACTCCCTGTGAGAAAGGAGAGAGGTGCATAGTAATTTGGAAAGGCTAAGAATATATAAAATTACCAATCTGTGTGGAAAAAATTAGGCAGATTTGTCCCATAGGGCCATTTTTTTCCTATTTGGTTCACACAAAATATAGGAATTTTATTTACAGAAATGAGTTTGAGGTTAGATCTACAAAGAAACTTAATGAAATGCATTTGATAGCTTTGGAAAGATGGGGCTCATCAGTGACTGTTTGGTACAGGGTGGAACCTGCCTGGCCTTGTTGGGCACTGCCAGCATTACAGTGATCATATTCCAGAGAATAAGCATTAGAAATGGGATAGGGAGAATATAACTAGAACTGCTTCCACTGCCTGTGCAAACATCCTAACTGAAGCTCATAGCAGAAGGCATATAAAATAACTTTGATGATCAGGCTATATATATTTATCTATGATATTTCTCTGTCAGAAGATCAAATGATTATACTAAACAAAACTGTGAGTGGTATCTATTTTCACATCTATATTAAGAATATGTAGCAATGCATGCCAGGATTTCTCAGTTTTCATTTATTGTTTTGACATCAGCAAGCAAAAGTGGGTGTCTTACACCACCATATGACAAACAGCAGATGATATTGCATGGTCACTGTGGAAACTGCATTTCTGAAAAAGAGGTTCATATTTGTACTTTTTTAATGAAGATAAACCACAGCATTTTTTTCAGTGTGCTTTCTCTAATTTTGCTGCCAGATTGCCAGAGTTACAAGTAAAAAGAAGGTGCAAAAAAAATAGCTAGGATTCTTTTATTTTCTTTTTTTTTTTTCCTGAAGTCATTAACATCATTCAAAGTTTAAAAACTATAATATTCTACATGGAAGAAACAGACTTTCCAGCAAGAAGGTGACAGTTCACTCATCTTGGTAAAAGTATATTAAGGACAACAGAAAGCACTCACTGGTTTTGATGGGAGGTGGTCACCTGATATAGGAAGCAGATTCAAAAATACACATTTTCCTTCACTTGGGATGCATTAGGTATTGATTCAGTTGTGTTCAGAGACAGTGAAAAAGGCTGATGGTGTAGTTATGGAACAGGTTGTTCACCATACAGCCAAGGTCAGTAGCATTGCAATAAAGGCACAACACTGAAGTAGGAAATATTCCCCAATGTGGAATACGGACTCTGGCCAAGGAAGTGTTAGGAGGCTGCTGTAGATTTAAATAACCCTCTCCTATTTACTTTCAAAATCATTGCAGAGGAGAGGTGTCAGTTCAGTTGACAGAGGTTGAGGGAACTTCTCTCCTTGGCTGGTGCCTTTGTGACATTCTGGGGTGGATGGGCATGGCCAGGTTTTCTCATCAATCAGCTGCTGCCAGCTGTGGCTGCATAGGCATGGAGTGTTTTTTCTGTCCTGCATGGGACTGGCCTTCATGACAAAGGGCTGTGGAGATTCAGTGATGCAGCTCCACTGCAAAGAACTGAAAAGCAGATATGGATAATACACTTGGAAGAGGATGTCTGCAGAGCAGTCTGCAATTACATTTCAACAATGTGACCATCTCCAGTGTGGCCAGGTGCTTTGTTTGTCCCTCTTTTGGTGAGTCTTTTTTATCACATTGAGTCAGATAAGGCCAAAGCCCTGTTGTATGGAATCTGCATCTGTGCTGTTGAATGTGATGCTGAGCTGCTAGAAAGAAGAAAGAGTGGTGTCACTGAGATGTGCCTGTTTGCCAGGGCACTCTCAGAGAAGTAGGATCAATTCTTCAGTGGTGTGGTAATTCATGCCAACAGCTCCTTGCAGTGATTTTGGGTCATGTATATGTGCACTGAGGAATTTTTAGAGTCAAAGCATGTAGCTCTGTAATTCACTTTGGTGCTCATCCACTGCAGGAGGAAAAATATTTTTATTTATGTACTGAGATTTCTTTTATGCTGCACATAGATTGCTGAGGCTCCTCAAACAAACAAACAAACAAAAAGCCCCAAAAACCCAACACAATGAAGAAACAAACAATGCAAAATGAAACAAAAAACCAAAACAAAACCAAAACAAGAACAAAAAAAAAAACCCAACCAACCAATCAAAAAAACCAACCAACCAAACAAACAAACAAAAAAAAAGCAAAAAAGAAAAAAGTATGAAGGATTCTTCATATGTTAAGAACTTGCTATAAGTTCTTTAGAATTATTTGGTGGCAGAACTGTTTTCCAATCCTTCACAGCATCTTCAGAAAAGAAATCTGTGTGACAAATGGTACCCCAAGGATTCAGGTAAGTATTAGCACTATAGAAGTGTTTATTTTTGAATCACTGCACTGAATATCTGTGGTTTTGAAAAAAATAAAAAAAATTACAGCAATGTGAGCTTTCCTATTTGTAGAGATTTGATGGCAACTGCCTGGTGACCATTAATTCAACATTTCATTTGGATGTGACTTTGTCCCTTTTTTTGCAAGCAGTTTGTCTTCTCTTTGACAGAACAAACCAACAAAGAAAGACCAAAAAAGACGTGTTACCCTTATTTCAACTCTCAATAATGCTGTGATGAATGAGAAGATGTGAAGATATTTAAGCCTTTAATTTGACAAATAATGCACCCATCACTGCATATTAAATGTTAAGCAGTAGCTCCGAAAATGGCCTTTCATTACGATTGTGCTTTACTTAGTAAATATTTGATGTGTGCCAACTCAGATGGAGTAGCTCACTGTAAATTTCTTTTGCTTCTAAAAGGTCTAAAAGGCTAAATAGCCTTAACAGTAATTTGAAACATAGCTCTCCTATCCCAGACTTACTTAAGACATATCTTGCCAAGGATGGTAAGGAGCATTCTGGAATGTAGCAGCCAACAAAGCCCTGCAGCAAATTCAGGGCAGACCAGACATCTTATATTTTTAATGAGTGCCACAGGGCTCATAAGAGTTAGATAATAAAACACAGGGATAGGAGAGTTGGTCTGAAGTGGAACTAGAAATGCAAATTCTCTCTAAGTCTTTAAGTATTATATTCCAACAACTTGCTCAATCCCTCAAGCCCATTGCACATTATTTTTTACTTTAAGGTCTTTGCAGACACAGCCATGCTACAACAGTCCAGATCTATCTGTTTTTAGCCATCTCCAGCCACTTCTTTCATGTGTCTTGTAGCAGATGATAACCCTTTTCTTCATAGCCAAGGGGCGAGACCAGAAAGTCAACCTAGTCTCAGATCATCCTGGATCTGGAGGTGTTCCAATTCAAATTTTCTTCTTTGCATTAGAATACTATTCTCACTAGCTATATCCTCTGTTATTCTGAGACAGATACTTTTTCCCCTGGTTGAATTGAGCCACAGTGCGGGAAACTCCAATGCATCAGAGTATCCCAAAATGAAAGCTGTTTTACATTATGCAGTAGATTAATGTGGACTGCTCCAAGTGCAAGGGCCAATAATTTATGCTGGGCTGTATTATATTCACAACTCATGGCCACAGTTACCAGAACTTTATTTCTAGCCCTGAGGTGATTTTTTTTAAATTTTTCAGATTTGCAAATCCTCATCTGTTTCAGTAAAAAACTGCTGGGATTTCTTGCAGGCTACATTTACTTAGACCAGAGTAATAGGTAGCTATTTGTTAAACTTTTAAATAGAATAGTGTTTAAGGTTTGGCCTGCACTGGACATGTTAATGGCAGGCAAATTTGATCTCTGGTTTGTATCATGTACAATAGGCTGCTCTATTATGACTGTAGTATAGCTGTGCCTATGCAACTGTGGTTGTGTCCTGTTTAGGCTGTGAACATTCTGCTTTTGCTTGTGGACATATTGATTCACTCTGAGTCATTCCCTCTCCTGTCAGAGTTGCCAACAGTGATAATTACTCTGAAAACAAACAGAACTGGGTTCAAGGCTGCCATATTTTATTCCGTGGTTTCTGAGGCAGGCAATCAAATATGAGAAGATAAATGCCAGCCCTCTCTGATTCTCATGGGGAAAGTTTGGCCACTTACACCACAAAGGCATTTCAAATGCTTCTAAACCTTGCTAATACACTCCCAAAGGAGCCCAGAGCTGTAAGAGGAGCAGGAGGCTGAAACCAGGCTATTGCACGATACACACTTTTGTGATTCCTCTTAAGTTGATCAGTTTATGAGTCTTTAAACCAATTCAGGTGGTTTTTCTTTCCTAGCAGAACTCTGATTGGAGGAGTGTCCCATTCCTTTGCTACTGAAAATGGTAAGAAACTTTTGTCTTATTTCCTGAAGTTATGCAGAGCAGGTTTTGGCTTTTTAAATTTTCCTCCACTGTTTATATGGCTCTCATATAACTTTGGTAGCTCTTTTCTTCGCCGGTATACCATGACACATCAGGAAGTATGTCTAAAAACAGCACTCAGTTTTTGTTGTGCTAAGTTAAGTAAACCAGTCTAATATATGCCTCCCTGGACATTGTAGCCCATCCCATCACTAATTCTGACACCAGGTTTGCATACATGCCGTAACTAAAACTCCATCAGCCTCAAAAATGTGTTTTAATCTTGGTACATTAAGGAGTTGGTTCCCTGCATATCTCTGCTGTTTCATAAGCTTGTTCTCACATCCATCATATGCCAAACTCACTGATTATGCAGTCATCCAGAAACTGTTGTGCTCAGGCTCATATGTAAACTGAGGCACAGATGGAACATTAGCTCAAGCTGCAGTATATACTTAATAGCCTTCCAAATTCACTGCCAAATATCAGTATAAATAAAACATCCAGAGTTTTATCATTCTGCATAACAAGCAGAATTTTAGGCTTGCAGAAGTAAATGTTGGTTAGGATTAAAAGCAGCACGCTTGAGACCTGTGTTGTTGAATTTTACTCTGAATCTATTAATTTATCTCAGGCTGCCTGCCTGACAGTCAGGTAGACCTGCCACTTCCAAACAGTCTTCAAATTTTGTCTCGCTCCATTAATCTCTTTCTATCATTACTTAATATCTTACCATTCGGATTCAGTTATTAGTTTCACTTAAAAAAGAAAAAAAGAAAAAAAAAAAGAAGCAAAGGAAGTATCGATATTGGAGAATGTCACAGGCAAAAGGTTTCAAAAAATAGCATTTTTTTACCATCTTTGGGGGATGAATATTCTAAAATGACCACCATCAGCAACCATTACAGCTGAATTGTGTGTGTGAGTTTTAAAGCTAAAAGAAGGCAAGAAAGTATCTTTTTTATCCTTCCACCAAGTAAAAATAGAACTCTGTTGTATCTGTTGATAGAAAAATATATGTTCATGACCAGCATGAGAGAACTTGGCTCTTATAAGATTCTGTCTTTGAGAACTGTTGTTCCACTTCATGGAAAAATCTTAAAGGGTCTGGGACAGGAAAGTTAATACTCATCTTCATATTCAATAAGTCCTTTCAGGTTTGCTCCAACATGTTAGACTGTCACCTCATGTGCACAGCGCAGCATGTCCACATCTTTATACTAAATTGAAGGGAGTTCAGTGTGTAATTCCTTTACAAAAGTAATTGCACTGTACTGCAGCCAAACTTGAGCAGAATACTGGCATTTTATCAAGTTATATATTCAAAATAATGAAATTCAGTGAAAAAATACAAGGTGCTGTCTTTGACAGGATGGATGATATTCAAAGTCTATGAAAAGTAGAGTTAAATATTAAAGCCTTGGTTCTTGATACTGCAGCTAGCTTGGAAATTTGGACAGAGCACTGTGAAAAGCAGCTATGGCTTGGCTCTTTTCTTTAGTCAGTTAACTACATAAATGCCCATGGACTGTGTTCCCATACTTTTGCTACAGCTCAGGATAAATGCAGAAATCCAAAGGAAAGCTACAAAGCACAGGCTGGCAAAGGAAATACTTTCTAGAGTAACTGATGAAAAGGCTAAATATTATCTGGCTAAAGCACCAACTTCTCAGTTTCTGTTTCTGCTATCTTATTGGTGAGTTGCAAAGTTCTCATTCTAAATGCAAAGACAGACATTGTAGACAATACTGGTGCTTGCTCCTCAATACTAGCAATAAACTATATCCAGGAAGAGAGCAAGTGGTGCGTGTTGGTCCTGGCTGGATGTCATGTACCCAGTAAGCCAACTCTATCATTCCCTCTATACCTGGTCAGGGGAGAGAAAATAAAACAAAAGGCTCACAAGCTGAGATGAGGAGAGCCAGAGATCACTCACCAATTATCATAATGGGCAAAGCAGGTTTGACTTGGGGAAATTAATAGACCTTATTACCAATCAAAATCAGAGCAGCATAATGAGAAGAAATATTAAAACCCCTCACTCCTTCCTCCTGCCCAGCTCTACCTCCCCCCCAACAGTGGCTCAGGGAGGCAGGGAATGGGGGTTATGGTCAGCTCATCACAGGTCGTTTCTGCAACTGCTAAGGGAGAGGAGTCCTTGCCCTGCTCCAGCGTGGGGTCGCTCCCACAGCAGACATTTCTCCATGAACTGCTCCAGTGTGAGACAATCCTTACAACAGGATTACTTATAGCTTGATAGTGCTATTAAGCACTATTGAGGATGAACTTGTGCATGAGTGTTGATCATGGATATAGGTAAAAGACGAAAAAGTAGCACTGCTCATATAACATATGTAGGACTCAAATAGCACATATAGCCACACAGATAGCTTGAGTGATAGTAAATTCATTGTGTGTCAGTTAAAATTCAATTCAGATTCATTCCTGAGGGAATACTTTAGTATTCTGAAAATATTCTTATATACTTCATGTGTAAAGGGACTGATGCCCTATTTAAGAGAGTATCTATTTATACACAAATACAGTAAATTTGAGCACTGTACATTGCAATAAAAGAAGAGGAAGTGGGACTATTTCTTGCTTGAATTATATGCCATATGGTATGTATTAACATGATAGTTGCCAGAACATATTTATTCTGGCCTCCAAGCTTTCCACATAAATGAAGACCAAAGTCAAACATTCAGGAAGAAAAGAGGAATAGAGATTTCAGGTAAGCTAGGTAAGCTAGTCCAATATAATATAATATTAACATTCATTGATGTATCTAAAACTTCACACATGGTGCATTAATTGAATAGTTACCTACTTAAGCAGTAAGAAACAAGATGGCAAATACAGGGAGCAGATGTTTATAAATCACCGGGGAAGCAGGAATTTTTTTTCATTTTCTAAGCAACATTAACCTCCTTTTCTATATAAAGTTACAGGGCCAGGATTGAATAATCCTGTTGCCAAATATTTTACATCTTTCAGAAGCAGACAAGCAGACCTGTCCAAAAAATATTGTACTACCAGACTTTATCAGAATGTGGTGACTTTAATTGTAGACTGGGCCTTGTGCACCTGTCAAGGCTTGCTGTCCTTCTCATGTGAAAACACAGACATGAAGCAGAGTGAAGTAAAGGAAACCCAGCATAAATCCAGTCTCACTTCACCCTGTGCACCACAGGGTATGCATGTGAGCTCTGCATTTGGTGTTTGGTAGAGCACTTGGATTTACTCTTAACTCTTGTGGCATTAACAAAAAAGCAAAGCATCTCTTCACATGTGCAGAACCCAGATATATTTTTAAATCTGCCACTTGTTTATAAAGAATATTTGGATGGCCTGTAGGTCTTGATTTTTTCAAATAAGTTCTGAAGGGCTGTGAAAAAGAGGGGGCTGACCATGTCTCCATTCTGCTACACTCAGTATTTTTGGCATTTCCTGCCTACTAAATGCCTGAAGCTGGAAAAGGCTGTTATCTTTCCTAGCAGTGATCTCTTCCTAAAATTTGTAAACTTATAAATAATATATATAAAGACAACAGGTTAGTCTTTAGAAAGGAAAGTTGACTTTAATCTTAGAAGAATCTACATCATGGACTGAAGAGTTCTTCTGTCACATTACAGGAAGATCCTCTTCCTTCTGTGGTATGCGACTGTCTGATGAGGTGCTAATCTTGCCCTTTAAAAGGCAACAACCCCTAGGGGAGAGCTCTGCAGTACCCTCTCCAAGTGAACTGAGCTGGGTCCCCACAGTCCTTGGGATGGAGAGAAGTCTCTGACTCTCCTTCCAGCCAGCAGGAAGTGCTGAATGTGACTGTAAATAAAAGCATCTTTCTGGGATACCTAAACACCCGCGTGCTGTACAGGAGAACCTTGGGTCTTCAATTTAGCTCCAGGTTCCAAGGGAAATTGTCCCTAAGAAAGCTGCAAGCTAATACTAAGTTTAAATTTTCAACTTTTAAATAGTTTGTGAGACTGGTGGAAGATCCCAGTATGTTCTGTGCTTTGTGAGCTGGCAGAAGTCAGACAGTTTGTAGCTGGATCCTTTGTGTTTGTACACAATCAGCAAGTAAGTGGTGTCATGTTGTTTCTCTCTGGGATGCAAGAGAAGTTTGTTATCTTTTTCTGTAACAAAACTAATAAATGTTTACAGACAAACTTGCACCAGTTAAAATAAACTGCCTTGGTGTTACATCATTCATTAGATCACTGCAGTTCCTCTGTATACAAGTTCCCAGACAGATATTTTTAGGAAAATGAAGATTCATTGTAAAAGTAATTATTTTCACTGTTCCATATTAACATGCAATTGAGAATAAAAGAAAACTATTATCATGGTCAGATGGTCCTGTGAGACAAATGTTATTTCACCAATGGAAAAATTGAGTATTCCGTTATTATCCCTGTTAATATATTCTGAAATTATCTCAAAATAACCTAATTGTTAGAGAAGTTGGTGACAATCAACTGCATTCAGAGCAATGTGAGCTATTCAGAAAATATTAATTTCCTTTTAAATCCTAAATTGTGTCATTGTTCAGGCTGTAGTCCAGACCACCCTTAAAACCTTAAAACCCCATTATCTTTTTCTTGATTTTTTTTTACTTGTATTTTGTTGACACAGATGTAAAAAAATCTGCTTTAGAGTTTAATTCCATTATGTCAATATCCCTCTTTCAAATAATCACTGAGTTGACAGACATCAATAATTTAGCAAGTATCTGAGAGGAATATTTAAAAATATGTCAATATCACTCATTGTTCAAAGCCTCTAAAAATCCCTGAGGGCAGGGTAGATCTGATTTGTGTGAAGACTGAGATGAAGAGAATTATGTCACCTAAACCAATGATGTTTGTTCCAAGCAAATTACACAGTCACTGTGTTTCAAACATTCAGCAACAGAATAATTATGTTTCCATTTGGGCTGCGAAGGCAGGATTACTTCTGCTTTGCCATAGTTCCAAATCCCATTTCCAGATATCTAGGCTATTCATATTCTAATTCTTGGAATTACTCATATTCTGTGCAAGTGCTTTCACATTTCTATTAGTAGTAACAGAAAATAGATTACCAATAGAGCTTCAATCATTATTATGATTATGTCATTTTTCTGTCTAAGTTCCTTAAGCATATCAGCCTTAGGCATGAAAAAGAAAAACTTTAAAAAAATCAGGGTAAAATCTATTGCATATAACAGTGTGTTCAACAAAATTATGAACCAACAGAAAAAAAAATTTCTTAGAGCCATCATGTCCAGTAGTCTGAACATTTACAGTAATGTGAAGAGAAGACTTGGGAGTCAATGATGGAAATTACCCTAGAAATATGGTTCAAAGATAGTTCTTTTTTACCACTGCAAGACAATTCTATTTTAAATCATCGGTAGATCTCTCTTTGGAACAACCTTAAAATCATGCTGATGTTCAAAGTGCATCAAAATAGAATCAAATTCAAATTCACCTAAATATATATCAACTGAATGAAGCATAAACATGTTAACTGATGCCTTAATGCTTGCACTCAGATCTACTATGCTTTCATAATTCAAAGCATTTTGAAATCCATAAACATTCAGACTTCCTTTATGCTTGTTTTTATGTCCATTATTTGTGCAAAGCAGTATTAGGTCTCAAGGTTAATAGGTGCCTGTGACAGACTCGTTGCTTTCCCTGTCACTACCACTCGCTCAGAGTTTGACCTTCTCATTGAATGGGCTTTTTGGGATTCATCAAAAGACAGCTGGTGTAATAGTGTGTGACTTTCCTCCCCACTTTAGTTTGCCTTCATTTCTTTCTTATTTGTCTGCTACAGATATGTGTGTCTTATGTGTTCCATGCTCATCTTCAAATCACTTGGTGTTCTACCTGTTTGGCTAGTTTCTGTATTATGAAAACTGTGTTTAATTTTGCTGTTCAAGCTCCTCTCTCTTGTTCTTTTCTTCCTGTACTTAGGAAGGACTTAGGAATTTGACTCCAACTAGCAAGTAGGTGCCTTGTGCTAGGAAGTCAATTTATTTTGCTCTGTGTCAGACAACTGTGCATGAACCCTGAAACATCTTGCTTGCTTTCTTGTAAAGTTTCATCATATGCAATAGTACAGTCAAATAACAAAAAATATCAAAAGTTGTGTTAAATATACCTTCGAAAAATGCTGAAACCAGATTGCTTTTGAAAAATTCCTATTAGATTTCAAAGTTACCAAGCAACAAAACTCAAGTTTTACAGGCTTTCTTGTAAAAACCACACTTGAACTAACCTAGATATTATTGCCTACTCTTGTTGAAAATACCTGTATTGTCTGAAATTACCTAAATTACTATCTTGTTCATATCAGAGATCCCCAAAGCACAGAAGAAGCACAGAAGCATGACAGAATGTTTCCACTTATTTGCTTTCTAGAGGTGCCTCTACAGCAACATTTATTTTTAGAAATAAACAATTAAAAAAATAAAGAAGGTCAACAAAACAAAGGAAACAGACCAGAGACACTTGGGTTCTTCAGCCTGCTGATTATTTGCTCAAGTTTATGCTTAATTGTTTTAAATTGCCTGGCCTATAAAGCATGATTGTTAAATTTCTGCTTTTCTACTGAAACTACTAGAAAAACCTGGTACTGTGACAAATTAGATCATCAGAAAACTCAGCATAATATCATCAACTTATTTTTTTAACAGTTTGACTTCCATTTAATCAACACATAAGGAAATCAGGACAGTTTAATAAACATTCAGAACAGCAATGTTATGAAAAATATAATTCAATTTTGTATTAAAACTCCTGTAATTGAGTTATGTCTGTTTACTACATTTCTGCCAAAGCCATCAGGCATCAGGAGGCTCTGCAGTAACACAAGCATAGCAGCTCTAAGTTGTCAAGGAGTTTGACGCAGTTACTCCATGGGAATATTTACATAAATGAATTAAGTGAAGCAATTTTTGCTATTAAAAAATCCAGAAACTGCAGACAAAACCTTTTTCCTTCACTTGCAGATTCATTATTAAAGCTGGAAAGCAATTCAGACTCCATTTTTTAGCTATTACGATGAACATTTAGGACAGGGAGCAGATTTTTTGAGGAGACAAAGAGCAGTGACGAATTAAAAACCATGTTCACATATATAATGCAACTTCCTCCCCTGCATGTGCCTTTAATGTGCATCCTGATACAGTGAGAGATAGGGTAACATTGCTGATAACTCTGGCTTCAAAGCCAGGCTTTTACAGGAGAGTAAGATGAAAAACCTAGCCAGATTTATGTGTACTGTGCAGCAGAGGGAAGATCATGCTGGACTCTGTGTTCACAATCAGAGAAGCTGTAGAAGGTATGATGTGTGAGTGGCTTTGAGAAGACTGATACAGACTTTGATACAGTGGCAAAGGGAAGACTCTGTTAAATGAGTAATATTCTAGAGCAGTTAAATAAGAAAATATCAGCTTGCTAGAAAAGCAGATTTCAAGTTCTCATCTATTTACATTGGGTGTTTCTATACTGAACTATTTTGTACAACCAGGAAGACACAGCACAGTAACCAGCAGGCCAAAAACCAGTGGGCCTCTTCCTCAAGTATTCACTCACTTGCTCAAAACCAGATGAACTCTGAATTCAGCCCTAGCTGCTCAGGGCTTTGTCCAGTTTGGTTTTAAGGTCTCTGAGGACAGAAATGACACAGCCTTACTCAGAAAAAAACCTGCTCTGGAGCTTGAGCATCCTTCTGGTAAAAAAAGTTCTCCCAGTGTTTGGTCAGAATCTTCTAATTGCTGACCATTCTTTCTTGTCCTCCCATTATGCATTATTGTAAAGAGTTTGGGTCCATCTTTTCTGTAGTTTTTCATTGGTACTGGAAAATTTTTAGTAGCAAAACAGCTCTTCCAAGATGAACATCCACAGTTCTCTCAGCCTTCCTTTGTACCTTGTGCTCCAGCCCCTGATGATCTTGGTGACACAGCTTGTTGCAGTTTATCACTGCCTTTTTTGTACAGCAAGAGTTTCAAACTCAGTGTAGTATTCTGGGTGTGATCTAACAAATACTGAGTGAGGGGGAACAGTCACCTTCCTTGGTCATCTATCTATGTTCTGCTTAGTAAGTTCAACTGCCTGTTAGCTTTTGCTGCTGTTAGGGAGCACACCTGATGCGTGCTTAGGGTGCTGTCTACCAGGATTTACAATTCCTTTCCTGGAAAACTGCTAATCAGATGGGCAATGCCCAGCCTTTAACAATGCAGAGAGTTGGTTCATGCCAGGCACAGGACTCTCCCTTTGACCTTTTTGCATTCTGTGAGTTCTGTGTCTGCCCAGTTTTGTCCCTCTGAACAGCTGTCCTGTTCTTTAGTATGTCATTTGCTTCATCAGTCTTGTTTCATCCACAGTTTTGGTGAAGCTACAAAGCAGAACAGCTCACAGGACAGACCCCTGAGGAAGACCATTTTAGCTGAATTTCCAGGAGAGACCATTACCCACTGCCCTCATGACCCTGGCAGTTTTTCATTAATCTAATTAGGCATTGACCCAGAAAGTGAGGTTTCCATCTTGGATGTAATGAAAGATGGTGTAAAACTGACCTTGCTGAAGCCAATATAGACATCACAGACAACTGTTTGATCCCCCATGCATATAGCCATTTTGTTTATTTTATTGTAGAAGGCAAACAGGTCTGTAAAGCATAATTTACTGTTGGTAAGCCTCTATTAACTACTTACAGTCACCTGCTGAGAAGCTTAATTTTTTGCCTCTTGGTCATCCAGGTAAGCAAAGACCTTACTGTGTTTTTGGAACTCAGATCCATTATACACCATCAGAGACAACTTTGCCAGTGGGCAAAATTCCAATTAGTTATAACACCTCTAGGGATGGGCAACCAGTTTCTGAGTGTACCCACTCTCATTGAGAGAATTGTTTTTCTTATTACTAATTGTCATTCTGCTTGCTGCAATTTGTGATAATTTTCTTTGTCAATGCAGTTTATTGTACAATGATCAATAGCTAGGTAACAAAAAAATGTTGAAGACAGAGCTGTGCCTGAAAATCAAAGCTTTAGATCTCAGATCCTGAGTAGAGCGGTCTTATTTTGCTGTACATCTGATCAGAAGTGGTATTTTTATCAGTTTAACTGCACTGGAACAAATTTTCCAGACGTACTATTTTTTAATGGATCTAATTCTTATTGCAGGCTTATTAGACTGTGACTTTTAGGATATGGCTTTGCAGTAGTTAACAACTACTAAAAATCAGTCAAACCAGATTTACTCTTCTATTTACAAGTGTGCATATATTTGAGCTCATTTTCTCTGATTGCAACACTGCCATTAAGACTGCTGGTTAAGCCCTTCATTCTCCATAGCATTTATTAAACCAATTGCATTGTTTGATAGGAATTTCTAGACCTCCCACTAGCTAATATTTAATCAAAAAAGTGGAGCCACTACTTACCCTTGACAATGTCTACCAAACAATCAACAGGTCATCCTGACACTGCACACCTCCAGGAAAGACAAACTGCTCCAGAATATTTCAGAATATTGTGGGGAGGCTCTGCTTCTACTCCTGTCTGTTTTACACCAGCAGAATTGAGTAGAAAATTTTCTGTCTAACTTCTTCAGAAAATTTTCTGTCTAAACTTCTTCTAATGTCTCTTCAGCACATATGATAGAAGCCAGAATTACTACTGCAGTGTGAGGGGTTATTCCCTATTCACTATCCAAACAGAAAATTGCTTCCAGTCTTTTATTTCAGGGTGAGTTTTTTTAGCAACCCATCTCAAAGTTTTATTTCTCACAAACTCACCAGACATTTAAAAAGTATAAATATTTGCTCTTTTCTGTGATATTTGACCATTTATCTGTTGCCTAACCTTAAAATGTTTGCCTTCGTCAAAACTATAATATACTTAAATCACTGGCTGTGCCATACAGCTCTCCCCTCTGGTTTGTGTTGATTCTAAATTCCCTGTTGCAGAGTCAACAAAGAGTATGATTTGTTTGGCAGAAGTTTCACATTAAATCTATAGAAACAATGTTAGTTTAGTATGTATTGACTTTAGAAGGGCTGAGAAATGAAAAATATGCATTCCATCCTTTTAATAATTTTAAAATACAATTTCTAAAAAGTGACAGAATTATTCTGTTCCTTTACATGAAATATAGTCCCTTCTATTTTGCTGGTAAATGTGTTAAAGAGGCTCAGTGTTTTCAAATAAAAATTACATAACTCTTATGATCTTTGCCACTCATTTCTCACTTCTACTAACTGGAGTGTGGCCAGAATCTCGAGCTTCAATTCCATTTGTAAGCAAATAATTCCTCTTACTTCTTTCCCATTTTCTAGCTTTGAGAATAACTATTACTCCTCTTTAGTACTTATCCTGACAGAAGCTGGCAGAGGAACCAACTGTGCACCTTTACTTGCTGCTTCAGAGCAATAGCAACTAGTGACTTTATGGTCAGGAAGTCATTTTCTCACAAAACTCTGTCTTCATTAATTCTTATTCTATTTTCAGCATACCTCTCACCCAGTTTGAACTGGGAAAACTGATAATCACATAGTCTGACAGAGAAATACTATCATGTGTCTGTCCCAAGTATAGATGCTATTGAGCTGTGTATTTGCACACTGGTGTTACAGATGGGGGAATTTGATCTGTCCTACATACAGAGAATGACAAGCAATGTCACATACTTCTCTCTCTTCTATTCTGGCTGTTTAAGAGCAAGCTAAAACCCAGCTAAATATCAAAGTACTACACCTCTGTTGCCCCAGTTGGCCAGCTGAAATGAGTAGACAGACTGACTCACAGATGACCTGATTTCTTGTCATTTGGCAGTGTGTAGCTTGGAAGTGGAATGAACACAAGCATCAGGGCCTATTGGAGAGGAGCAAGCTAGAATGAGATACAGCTTCACCAGCTCCTTTGGTATTTTAGCCCTTCTGCATCCAATATAGTAAAAAAGATCAGGGTTTACAAACTCTCATCCACAGCAGAAGGATCCCTTCCATCAAGCTACTTGGCATTTCTGTGATGAGGCCATGAGAGAGACTGAGCAGCACTGCACAAAATACTCATGATCCTTAGAGGAGAGCTCTCACTGTTGCATCATGCATAAATGGTACTATCTCCTTGCTGTGCTGGTATTATTCTGATTTCAGAAACTGAACAAATACTAAAGCAGAGCTGCAAAAAAAGGTACTACTGGAGCATCAATGGTGTAGAGAATTGGACATTAAAATAATAGCCTACTCAGACAGTATTTCTTTCTAGACCATTTAAGGATCTCCGCTCCAGCATTTTTCAATTGCTTCTGCCTGCTCACATAGCCACAGCTGAAATAATGACATTTCTCCACTCATTCCTGAAGGAAATGCATTTAGCTACAGTGACTCGCAGATTTTAACTGTGATTCTGTGCTGCTTCTTTTCTCATTTTTGTCCTTTAAACAGAGAGGGAGATTGATCTTTAGCCATGCATACAGTTATTTAAGCCAGTGACAACGTGATGTACATGTCATTACACAAGCAGACCTTGGAAGTGCTTTCTGCTTTCCCTGTCTCTGTGTGATAGTTGGGCAGCTCTGCTGTAATTGCCCTCAAAATGCTTCCCAAATTGATGTGACAAACTTCACCTTGGGGTCAGCCACAGCAGTGGCTTGTCACAGGATCCATTTAAGTCAAGTGTTGAACTGGAATGTTCAGAAATGGAATTTCAGCCTGGAACTGTTCCCTACATAAGCACACTAAATGTGAGGCTCATGGGGTTATATTAACCTTCCCACACAAACTACCAAAACAGAGAAGATTACACCTCTGGCTGGAGGTGAAGGATGCAGGTCAGACTACCCTTGGAAGGTGGTAATTTATCACTGCAAGAACTGTTACAGAAGAACTTAAGTAAAATATTCAATGGAAAGGATGGGATAATAAGAAACATGTTGAAGAGAAAACCCACACATAGTTTTCCTTCATATGAATAAATAAATTTCCCTATCATAGAGGCATATATCTTGCTAAATTTCATATTTAGTGAGATCATTGCAGTGGTCTACCTGGAAATCATTCACAGCTCTTAATATGCTTGTCTTAATAGCCCCTCTATGAGAGAAGAAGAAAGTGTTACTATTCCAGTATTGCACAGAAAGAACCAGGGCAAAAAGAAAATATGACTTGTTCAAGATCACAGTTGGTGTTTGTTATTCATGGCAATGTCTTCAAGTGCCGGTGCTACAATTCCTTGCTGAGGCAAGGAGGCAATGGTAGTAGCATTATTATGTAAAAAATTCTTTTGCTTTGAAATTAAATTTCTGGGGTTGTTTTTTATTGGTTTTTTGAGGGTTACTTTAGGGGTTTTTTTGTTCGCTTGTTTGTTTGTGGGTTTTTGTTGTTGTTGTTTTGGGGTTTGGGGTTTTTTTTTTTCAGATTTTTTATTTACTTTTGTGGGGCCTCATGCCATAGGAAATTTCAAGGACTTGCATTTTTCTGGTTGAAAGTATACAACTGGATAACTATTTGTGTTAGCCCTAAGTTATCAGATTATTTTTCTCAAAATTATTGCTCTAAGCCTATTTATATCCTATTTATACTTATATTCTTTTGCAGATGATGGCAAAGGAGAGCTTTTTTTTTTTGGTTTTCCTAAGGTAACCCAAGAGAGATGCAAAGCCCCAACAAGATAAAAAAAAATATATTCTACTTGCAGACTGTGTATTAATTTTAAAAATGTAGGAATGGAAAAGGCTAATAGAAAGTGTTTTCAGGATTCCTCAATTCCTTTAAATAACAGTGTATATTCACAAACCTTGTCTCCAAATATGGTTACTATGGATTAATTGCTGTGTGATTTTTTCCTTTACAACACTCTGGAACATTTAAAAGTTTCCAGGACATATTGTTGGATGTGGATCTCTGAGTATCTGTATCGAAAAGTAGCAGCTGCAAAGATCACTGGCTTTTTGCACTGAATTGGAGTAAAAGGAAAAATGAACTATGTCAATTAGATGGGATTTACTGATGTGTCAAAGGGCCACTTCAAATTCTGTGCTCTCCTCTTCATACATGCTTTAAAATACTGATATATCTCCTTGGTGCTTTTAGAGTGGCAAGATGAAGCTGGCTTGTTTCCTTTCTGGTATGACTGGAAAGAAAAATCAATTTTTGCTTCATCTGAAACCCAGAAAAATCTAAGTGTTGTCAAGCTCAATGAAAAGTAGGAGCTGAATTCTTGCCTCTGATTAGAGCAAAGAACTTCTGCCTGCACATACTGGCTAATAGGGACAACACCAAGCCCAGGGATTAACTGTGTCCTGATGGAACTAACTGAAAATTCACTTCCTGCATTTCAGCCTTTATCATTTTGGTTTAAAACCAAACACTGCCCACTGAAAGAGTGTCTAATGTAAAATGTAGGTGAGTGCTTTCAGCTTTAGAGGGCTAGCATAGAGTGGAATGTAAAAATGTTCTCCATATTGCTTGTGTTCTCTGACATCTGTCTCCTTGTCATTTTAGTTCATTGCCTTTGTGTGGCTCTCAGAGCATTTTAGCCATATTAGTATTCCTGACATACAGATGCAAGAAAACATATCTATACTTTGAATTTACTTTCCTACCTTAGTGGCAAATGGACTTTGTTGGAAGAAATGTGAGTATTAATGTACATCAAATAAGCAGGATTTCTGAAGCGATGAAATGCAGGGAGTTTTCATGAATTTGAAGGAGCCAGAAGCTGCCAATTATTCATTTCTACAGGACTCCTACTTCAGACAAGATGTGAAGGTTAATCTATTATGAAACACTGTTCCTCCTTACTTTTCTAAACAGTATCTAAAGATTGAAATGATCATCAGTAACTCTTTTTTGTGTGGGTAGTAGAGGAGGAGAATTTTTTATGTCAAGTATACACTCCTACATATGGTGTTATTAGGAAGGTTAAATACATAGTGACTTTCTAGGTACAAGTTTAATTTAAGGGAAAGAGGTTATTCAAAGTCAGAAACCAAGAAGTAACTTGCTTTTCAGCTTCTCAGAAAAGATCATTTGCTCTCAAAATAAGCCTATCTTTTAACTGTGTATAAGGCTTTTACATTTGCTGAATTAAAGGTAAAAAATTGCTTCACACCTGCCTTGCTCATCAGTTTAACTTGAGGGTGCTAGGAGCTGAGCAAGAAGTCAAATTTACAATGAAGACTACTGTTCATTTCCCAACAATCGTGGCCTATCCCACTGTGTATGCTGAATTGCCATAACACTCCAATTACACTCCAATTCTCCTCTGCTGCTGTTTGGTCTCCTTGTGGAACAGTCATCCCAATGAACTGTCTATTTACAAAATCTAAAAAAAAACCTTGAAGGAAAAAGCAGCAAGGTTTTTCTTGCTCTTTTCCATGGGCAGCATTCTCTTGGCACATGTTCAGAAATGACTGTTGCTTGCAGATGATAAATGCTTTCATTATGCATTCAGCAAAAATATTACCATCATATGTGTCAAAATCTTGAACACATACAGATGGCTACAGTGATACAAACTAATTGATGGTTAAGATAAAAATAAGTTTTTTGATTTTTTCCATTTCTCAATGTACTTAACAGAATTATTTTCAAATAGATAAAAACTTAATTATAACCTATATTTGCTCATTTTCTGAATACATCACAAAGACCATTAAGTGAATGTTACACTTCAGTATTTAAATATATTCCCCAAACTTCAACTGGAATTTAAGATGACAGGAAAGTTATGGTCTGTTCTAAATGTATCTCATTTATCTCATAAGATAATTGTGAAATTTTATGGTATTTGGCTTGCATATAGAGGTTTCTCCGTGTGATTATTTAGTAGACATTTATAGCTTCACTAACTGCAGTCAGTGTCTTGCTCTAACTAGGTACCTGAAATTATTTAATATTTCAGCTGCATCTTCATGAGCCAAAATAGACATACCTTATATCTAGATGCAAACACAAAGTGAGAATGTTTGTGCAGAAGAGTTTAAAATATTATCACATCAGTTTAACATTTATGTACAATTTGCAGGAGGAATTTTAGAGGAATTATTTTTTGCTTTTCCAAAAGCAGGATCCCACTTAGTTTCAATACAAACGTAAATCACAATTCACACTCTCATTTTGTGGAAATTTCATGCAAAAGTGTTAAAAAATGCAGATTATTTCCATTTTCAGTTTCACATGGCAATGCAATCTGTTACCTAATCTCCACATTTGGGAATAAATAGAAGACAAGCAGGCACCAATGAATAGACGGTTAAAGGGCATTTTGTAGTAGAATAAAATTCCTCTCTATCTCATTACAATTAAATTTCATTGTAAGTTCACATGTTTAGAACCTTCCCAGGGAGAGAATGTGAGTGAGGCCAGGCCACTTTCTGTGCTCCTCTGTTCTACAATGTGGTTTCACAATCAAGGAAAACTTTCTGCACCAAATGCATGCCTCAGTCCTTTGGACTGAATATCCTTGGTTCTGTTCTTACTAAGATCAAGCACATGTTTCAAACTATGGTGTGAAACTGAAGCAAGCCCTAAGAAGAACAGTACCCACATCTTATGGAACTGATAGTTTTTGAAATGACACAAAACCAATGCATCAGTGTCTGCATCGCTGGCTGACTGGCTTCATAGAAACTGAGTACTCAGGAGGAAACCATTTGCACATATTCTTGTTTCTAATGCTAAAAGCAGTTGAATTCCAAGCATTGAGAGGAAAATTCTAGTATCACTGAGAGTTTGAGTAGACTGAGGGCTTGAGATTATTTTATTCTTCTTTGGATTTAATTTTCACTCAAACCTGGTCAATGTGCTCCTTGTTAATGCTACTTTATTCTAAATAAGCTGACCATTTTTTGTCCAGCAATGCCTTGCATTGTGAACTTCTGACCTGATAAGTTCCAGTGTTACCTTTCTTTTCATGCTTTCTAGGCCTATATTACTGTATTACTAAGTTACCTACATGAATAATTACCCTTTTTTACTCCTATTATCTTTGTCATGTTTGGGTGGAAAATCTCAAGTAGAGTGGCAGAAGCAGCCTGCTCTGCAGCAATTGCAGCACTGTACTCTACTAGCATAATAAAGTGGTTCAGAGCAACCTGCCAAAATCTGTAACTCCTGTTCTTACATCTAGGAGGTCTGTTCTGGCTGCACACTTCAGAAAGACAAACTGCCTTTCCTGTTTCTCTTTGCAGAGAAGTTCAGCCAGCTGGAGACATATTGTGCCCTCTGGGCTGTTCTCTATTTGTCTCAATGGTTTCTGTTAAGATTATTTTGTATTTAATGAGTTTTAAAAGCTTGACATGTTAGAGTTTTTAATTTCATTTTGTTTGGTTTTTTTTAAGTACATAAATAAAGATCATCTGTGGTAGTTGCATGAAAGAAACAACAGATCGAAAGAATAGTTCACAAATAATTTTTCTTCAAGAAAAACCTTTGATGGTTATTCTCCATTGAACAATCAAATCTTGCAGGACACAGGGGAGTCAGTATATGCAGCATATCAAGGCAATGGAGCATCTGGAAATATTTTTTTCTTTAATATTTAAAGGGAAATAATGCTCATAAAAATTCTTGCAAAATATTGAGGTCAACTTCTTTTGTGAAGATACAAATCACAAACTGACAAAAAGTAAGAGCAGGTGGAGATTCAGTCCTGGAGTTTATTGTACAAACACACTCTGTCAGGTGTATTCAGCTGACTTTCAAACTGATTTCTGTGGTGAGTACTATTATTTGTGTTGATGGGGATTTGAACCAGGAAAACCTCTTTTAAAAGCACAGATGGCTGGATGTGGTTGCTGCCTGTATCCAGTGTGATATCCTGAGCCAACTCTCATAAACAAGAGAAGCCTGATGCACCTGAAAGAGTATTTGCTGTTGCCAGAAAAAGTCTTCCAACTCTTGATAAAATTATCCTTAGGTGAAACTGCTGCTTATGATAACATGATGATTTTCATCAGAGCTGATACAGTGATTTTTAATCAGAGTATCACCTTGTTTAGATGGGAGATGCTTCTTTTAAAAAAATACAGCACATCTGTATGAGCAGTTTAATGATGAACTTTTAATTGTCATTCAGTGGGTATTAACAGAACCTTTTGTAATGAACAAAGTAGGATAATACAAACTATCTTCTAGAGAAGGAAGAATTACTGTGTTTTCTCCCCCATTGATCCCTCCCTTTAATGCATTCCTGTGAACAAGAGGAAGTGGGAGTTGCCTCGGGTACAAGATTCTGTCCCAGCTGTGACATGAGGAAAGAGCACTTAAGTTGTGGGATGCTCTATGACCTGTGTGAATATGCTGCTATTTTTGGAAGTTTACCAGGATCTAAGATTTTGAGGAAACATACACTGTGCCTAGTTTCACTAGATCAAAGCTTTGTCCCACTCCTTGGAGAACTCAGAAGCATGACAACAAAGTATTTTTCCCATCCCTTTGCTCCTGTTCATGCTCTCTAGAAGAAAGGTGTTGATCCAACTGTTTAGTTTGCAGCCAAATAAAGAGCTGCACATTACCAAAACCACCAAAGGGGATTTCCAGTACAAATTTGCAATTTCAACAGCTCTTTGTTTTGGGAAAGGAGTTTTTTGCTGATGAGCTGAACCAAAGCATATTACAAATTATAATTTTTTGTATGTGTTTAAGAGGGTTTATTCCCTGGCTTACTGGGAGAATTTTGACAGAAAATATGTACTTGTTCAGTGACTCTCAGTATGCCTTTTCTCCTCATCAAGACACAACTATTTTCATAGGATTTTTATTTTCCCAAAGCCTGTGAACCATAAAGATAACAATCTCACTGAAAATTTGAAAGAGCATGAAATGTATACAAAATAGAAACTGAGAATGAAAAAGATTGCCTGGCATAAATACTGATAGCATAGTAAAGCAAAATCATTGGAGATTTCTGGAATACTCATCCCCAGTACATTGTCCTACCTTAATATATTGAAATTAATCTAATATTGTAGATTAAAAAATATATGCTTATGTGCTAATGTGAACTGTTTGTGTATATGGAAAGTATACTTGAACATATAGTTTCCCCTGTAAAAAGAAATAGGGATTTTTACATTGAGCTTGGTTTACAAAGCTGAATTGTGGAAGTTTAACTTTTGACCTAATTTTCAGAAATGAAATTAGAGAGTATTAAACAGAAGGGAGAAAATTTAAAACTTTTGGAAAGGAGAAACAATAAAAGAAAAAAACCCAAATAATTGAAACTACACTCACATAACAAACACTATTAACAAATAGAATACACATACACACACAAAAGAATAAAAATAGATGTAATCACTGCAAAATAATTTAAATGGAAATATTTACTAAGGGCATTGGAAGGTCAACAGTCAAATTGTGCAATATGACATATATTTAAGTCTCCTGGTATAAGGACAATTCTTGCTTCAGTAGACTGTTTGCCTTGATGAATTCCCTGTTTAGTGTTATTCTGCTATTATCTCTTAATTTAGTTATCTTAGATTTAAAATCTGATTTCAGCATAAGTATACAGAAATAGTGTCATTCATAAAACATGCTCTACCGATTAAAGAAAAGAGATGCATTCCTTAGCTAATCTTTCTTGGCAGAAGCAAATTTTTAAAATTAAAATCTGTTCATAAATACAAATAATTGAAGGGGCCTGCAAGCATATTTCTGTAGTCCCCTCACTACATATATCCTGATATGGAAAGCAGATGACTAAGACTGTATGTAAAGCAGAAGATTTAACCTCATAGCACTTTCAAGCCAGCAGGAGGGTAAGAGAGAGGTTCTGAAGCAAAAGTTAAATAATGCAAACCAGGATGTTCAGAATTCACAGTCTCTGAAATTTTCCTGCCATGCTGAGGGCAAAATTTCGGCAGAAAAGAAAAGCTGCAATGCATGGCTGAGAAATGAGATAGGTTCTGATTTACAGGGAGCAAGGAGAAAAAGAAAACAGCACCAAAAAAAATCAAGCAGAAAACCAAACCCAACCAAGAAAGCCCATTAAACAAAACCACCACCAACAACAAAGAAAGCAAAATCCAAAACAAAATAGCTTAGAAACAGAGGGAGTCCATACAAGTAGGGAATAAAGACTTCATATAAACAAAGTGGAAACCAGCTGCTAATGCTTTGTATGAAAATGCTACAGGGGGCATTTTTAGGAGGAAAAAAGAAAGAAGAATGGAAGAAAAACATCAAACATTAAAGAAACCACCATTTGAGATGATGGACCCTCTAGGAATTAAGTCAAAATCATTCTTCTGTATTTTGGTAAACAGGGTGGTCCAAAGTATGACATTTTTGCTGGTGATGTAGAGTGTATTTGAAGACTCTGTATCAGAAGCTCTCATCAGACATACACCTCCTGCCCTAAAAGAATAAAATTCAGGCTTAAACTGAATCATAGAGTCATAGTCAAAAAATGGCCTAGGCTAGGTTGGAATGGACCTTAAAGATGTTCTAGTTTGAGCCTCCTTGTAGGGGTCAGGAACATCTTCCAGTAGACCAACTGGAAGGGTCCAGTAGATCCAAAGACTCCTCCAGCCTGGCCTCAGGTGAATGGACAGGGAAGTTATTAAGAACAAAAAGCCTGCCTTCATAAAGCTGAGTTCTGTCCAACTGAGGGTCTCAGACAAGGCCACAAGCACTGGCAGGTTAAATGCAAGTGTATGCTAAAGTAGGCTCTGAGAAAAAAACTTGCAAAGACATAAAAAGTAATAATAAATTCTTTTTCCAACACATCAGGAGCAGAAACTTGCCAGAGAAGTGTGAGAGCCAATAGATAAGCAAGGCATAAAAGCATTTGCCATGTACAAACTTAGGGAAGTTTCCATGCTGAAACTCTTCTTTTTAGAGGAGGTGTTAGAGAATCTGTCACAAACTGAAGTGTTAGTGGAACAGATTATAGAACAAATTGACAGAATACTCAAACCACCAGAGCTGGATGGCACCTGCCCAAGTTCTAATGGAATGCAAACATGAAATGGCTGAACTATATAAATTCATAGCCAGACTACATAAATTCTCACTTAAAGCCACATAGATATAAGGTGCAAATGAGAAGGGCAAGAAGACTTTCAACAAAGAGGTTCAGAGAACAATACAAAGGTACAGAAAAAGATCAAAGTTATGCAACAGTTTCAGCATGATGAATGATTAAGCAGATCAGCACTACCCTGCCTGCAAAAGAGGCAACTGCCATGACACTGCAGAAAGGAGCATGTTACAGAAAGTATTGAAAGTTGGTCATCATTTTTTCTAAGGCTTGAATAAGCAAATATCAAATTAAACTAATTTGTGTGAGATTCAAACAAAAAATTTTTCAAACAATCATTACTTTAGTTGCAAAGCCTTTTATCTTATGATAAAAGCTGGGTTTGTTTGGGTTTTTTTGGGTTTGTTTTTTTTTTTTTTTGGTCCAGATTTGACTTTTGTCCAGTTGGGAAGATTTTTGTTTCCTAATTGGAAAAATCTCAGGTGAGAATAAAGAAAATGACTGGCGGCTAGGAGAAAAAAAAAAAAATACAGAAAAATATTTAATTGATATGTTTTAAATAAAGAGGAGGTCACTGAAGGAGGATGTAAGTTCTCAAGTACCTAAAAGGCTGTTGCATAGAGCTAAGGGACTATTCTCCATGTCCTCCAGGGACAAAAAGGAATAGGTTTTTCTCTGCAAACTAATTAATAGCAGGAATACATTTCTAATGGTAGAGAAGCACTAGAAGAGATTCCCTGGAGACTCAGTAGAGCCTCTACCCTTGGAAGGCTTTTTAAGGCTTTTTAAACTGACAGGAGTACTGGGTGATTATACACTGATAGGATGGTCTACACTGCTTGTTGAGGGATATCTAATCTTTCATCTGTTCTGTTGCTATTTTTCTCTCCTCTAAGTAAGAGAAGAAACATTATTTCTCCTTTTACTTTGGCTTTTTCTGACTATTCTTTCATGCATTTATTTAAGTTGTTGACTCATTTTCCAACTTTCTATGGCTATCAATGTAACCCATTACTTCCCAGATCTGAAAAAGTATGTGTGAGGTGTAGAGATTCTGCAAGATAACAGCTGTCCATGACTGACAGATGTCTAAACCAAACAAAAAAAAGGATTCTCCAAGCCAATTTAAATAGTAGGGAAGTATATGGTAGTCAGATGAATGTTTTGACTGGCTAATTGTTGTTTTATTTACACAATGACTTCAACGTGCTTTGATAATATAGTCCAAGTATTCCCAAGCAAAGATCCTCAATCTAAAACTAAATGCAGTATATCAATCAAATTGCACTTAATCAATGATATTCTATCTGTTTTCTTACCCCAAGACATCCATTTCTCCATCAGTCCATCTCAGGTAGAGAGGGCCGTATGGTGCTCTAAAGCAATGAGCACATGCTTAATAGACCAGTTTCAAAACTAAGTTAACAACCTAAGAAGAACATTTTGATCAAAGCATTTAAAATTTTGGCCTGAGATATTTTTTTTTAATGCCAAAAAATGTTTCTTAATTTAGGCCCTTGAAAGACATAGATTTGCTTTCCAATATCCTGGATTTGACAGACAGTGGAAGACACCCATAGGATATGTGGGTGCTGGCAGTGAAGCCAGACCAGACACTTCCAATAGAGGTGTCTAAATATGGATTAAACTGCCTCTCTTGAGGCACCCAAATTTGAAAATGACTGGCTGCAAACCCCACTGAAGCAGCTCACACCACTCTCTACAGGGACTGCATGCCAAAGTTCTAGTAGCAATTGTTTTAACTGGAAGGAGTTCAGATTTCATTTTTCTGAGAGAAAACTGGCCAGTCCCAATTATGGAAACAAATCTTCAGCATAAAACTTTTAAAAAACACAGAAATTCTCCTGGGGAAGTTACTAGCAGGGCAAAACTAGCTTTTCCAGAAGAGCTGACAGTTGTTTACATTTTAATGCAGAGGAATCCAGCAAGTCTGCAAGTTTATTTTTAGTAGCTGTAAACTGAGTTATTTAACTCCTTTTTTTCTGTGACTGGAGCTGAGACAAAAAAATGATTAACATAATGGCCAAGTGGTGCCTGCGCTTATGCTAGAGTTCAGATAATGATGAACACTGTGTTAATAAGAAAGCAGTAGGATTCTTTCACATTATATTTCTTGTGATGTCTCATCCAAATATTTGCAATCTGACAGCCTTTGTGCTTAGAATAGTTCTGGTTGCCACATAAAATGCTGGGTTGCTATCCCTGCACAGGATGAATCTGCTTCCTTCCTTGTGGAGTAAATCTGGCAAAGAATATTTTGTTACCAGTGTCCTGGCTTCATCACTGGAGCACAAGTCCTGCCAGATCCAGTGATGAAAGCTGTGGCAGCTGCTCACTCAGGGCTGTGAGCTAGCAAAAGCCAAAAGCAATCCAAGCTTCCCTGCAATAGGATTATGAGAGACGTCCTCCGCTCAGGCTCCCCAGCGGTGCGGAACTGTGGCAGTCCTAGGGAAAGCACCCCAGGCAGCTCGAGCTGCTCCCTGCTCACATCAAAGGCAGCAGTTCAACACCGCTGCTGCTAGTCCTGTGTGCTTGTCAGGGAAAGGACTTTGCTGCACTAAATTAATTCCTTTCTAAGTGTGAAGCACCTTCCTGTAAGACAGCAAACTTGCAAAGCTGGTGTAGAACTGGGATTCTGGTGTAAAATCAGAATTGCCTCAATTATAAATCAATCAAGTCACAGGAGCTCAGTTGGGATATCATGTTTTCTAAAAGAACAAAGCTGCTTTTTCCTCCAAATCCACCCTTAGGGATTGCATTCAGGGAGCAGTCAGAACAGTGACTGTCAAAATCATTTCACCAAGGAACCATACCATGAAAATGTGTTAATGTAGGCATAAAGGAAAAGACATTTCTAAATTATGCACATGGAGGAAGATAAACCATCAGGTTTTACTATACTACCATGTATGTGTATATGGTCAAAAAATAGCTCTAACCAAAAGAAGATGAGAGGCAGTCACATAACTTAAAATGGATGGCTAGTACCTGCATGGTTTGGCTTCTGTTCTTAACTAAGATGCAGACTTTTGCCCTTTTCTCTGGCACATTATTCAACTTCAGAGTCTGTTTCCAGATATATCTCCAAAGTAATGCAATTTAATTAGCTACCCTCCAAGGGGGCTGGAAAAATATTTATGAAATACTTGCAGATGCTTTTGATCTGGGAAGCACAGCAGAAGGGCAAAACAGTATTTACATGGGGTTTGACAAGAATTGCAAGCAATCTAAAGGGAAAGCTGAATTACATTGCAAAGCATTGAACTATTCTGGCAGAAAGCACAGAAAAACATCAAGCATATTTGGTAACCAAACCCTTTATTGACACAGGTCTTACAGGTCTTTCACATTTCTCACTGTTATGACTAAATCTATTCAAAGTTTGTCAGAAAGAAATGCATCTGAAATCATGCTTATGTTAGGATAAAACTTCTAATATGTCACTGGTTCTGTACACATAACCACACAAGGATTCTGCAGGGAATTTTGTATTGCCTACCTTATACAGCCTATTATAGGCAAGGAGGACAATTTGGATAGATTAGTCATTTTCTTATCTCACTAACACAAAGCCTTTACTGGTGAGACCTATATCAATCAAGCAATTCCTGAATTACTACTCTGTGAGAGAAGTTAATATTAACAGGCCAATGTTACCTGTGTATTTCTTTGCTCTTTTCACCTGCATTCAGAATAGCAAGAGTGGGCAAACTGTTGTTAAGGATCAAATATTAATCCACTGTGTCATGTGAAATTTGGACAAGGAAATATACAGTATTTTCTGAGGTTTTCTTTGTCTCTGATCGTAATAGTGAGATGTGAAAGACAGGTGAAGAAATCTGAGTTATGATTTTTCCTATTAGTTCAGGTTTTTTTCTTTCTCTGTTTAGCAAAAAAAAAAAAAAAAAAAAAAACAAACCAAAATCCACCACCAGTTGTTGGAATTGCCAACAGTTATGAGCTGAAGAGTTCAACACAATCTGACAGACACTGGCAACACGACTCAGTATAACTCTTTCCAGGCCACTGTCTTTGCACTGCCATTTGAGTCCCACGGTCTTGTCTATTGTTCCACGTAAGTGCGCTCCTACAGATCCTCAATAGGCAGTGACCTTCCCACAGCTTAAGGAACGGGGCTGATGGGTATGAACTCTGAAATTAGAAAAAACTGCGCTTGCTAATTTTAAATTACTTGCCCAAAATAACCTGATGTTCACATCATGTTAGATCATACACATCCATGAAAGCCAAACTCTTCCATACAGTCTGAAAGGAGGGCAGACTTGTCTCTAAAGGTTGGAAAGCTCAGGTCTTATTTAGTGAAAAGCCTTCATATCACAAAGTCTCAGTACTGAGATTTTAGAGTGAGAAAGGGAAAAGGGGCTGCATTTTTGGGTAGCACAGGACAGAAGTTTTATTGGGAGGAAAAGCATCACCAAGTTTAAATTATAGCAAGTGTAAATCTGTACCTGTTTTAATATTTCATCCCCAAACAGAGGAATTTCAAAACAAGTATGTTGTAGGATGGATTTAATAATCACTTTCAGTCAAAGGGTTTCTCCCTGTTAAGAGTGGTTCAAAAGGATTTACTGTGTAATATCCATTTAGACCTATCACCAACCTGACCACACAGGACATCACAGTCAGTAAGAAAGCTTCTTTTTAGCTTTTAGAAAACTTTCTGATTGAAATATTTCCTGTCTATTTTCTTTACTGAAGATTAACTAAATTCAGTATTCGGTTAATACATCAAATGCAAAAAAATAGTATTCCCAAATGACTGAGGTAACTTTGCTTTAGAAAAGGACAAGAAGGGCACTGTGGTTGTGGGAGCCGTGCATAGTAAAACTACTTCTTTAAAATGAAAGGAGTTCCATGGTCTCCCTAACATGTTAATAATGGGTGACAAATAGTAACCTATTCAATTCTTAAAAAAACCCCTGACAGATGGAATCTATGTGTTTTAAATTAGGTTTGATCCAATAATGAAAAAAATGACAGTGCCAACTGTCAAATGCAAAGCTGCCATTCCTGGTAGAAAAAAATCACTTGTCTGAGGCTAACTTAGGCAGCACTAAAAGATACTTATTGTTTGGAATGCAAATTTAGCAGAACAATAAAAGGAGAACATTACCATGTAAGTGCACAATTTAGGATTTATCAAGTGACTCTCTAAATTTCAAGGTAATGAGAAACAAATTACTAGAATATGTATAAACTTTCTCATTGGACAGGTAAACTTATTATCTTAGAAAATACTGCAAATACAAAAAGATAAAAGCTATCAAACTAATTCTGTACTCTTTTTATACAAGAGCACCATCTTCTACATTCATAACTGCTTAATGTCTCATTATTGTCTTTTATAACTCATGTACTTTTAAGATGAAATCACTTGAGCCATAAAAAAGTCCTGAGATTAAACCTCTGCTACTTAGTGCACAGCTTGTCCCGCATTAAAATAGAGTAAAACAGTCAGAAGATGGTGGTCAGGATGCATTTAAGCATAAATTCAGTTTGTGGAAGAGGGAAAATAAGCAATTGTATAAAATTTGCTAGAAGATCCAATAAATTAAACATTCATCTGTTCCAAAGCCTAAATACCCACAGCAGGAGAGCAATAGTTGAAATGGGGAAGGAGGGTTACTACTGCATGTTTTTGACTGGCTGGTTAGAGAAGTGTGTAAGAAAAAATGGAATATGAAGAAGGGCAAGGTTTAGAAGGTAAGTTCACAAGTGGATCACTCAGCAGACTCAGAAGAAACATAGATGGACTCTTAGAGTGAAGAGCTGTAAAACCTGTAGAAGTGGTTTTCTGCCAAAAAGAACTTTTGCTTCTTTTCACCTCTGTTAGCTGGTCTAAAGATTTTATTTCTATCCCTAAATTTTGCCAATTCCTCCCCCTTTACTGCTTCTATATATCAAAGCCACTCCACTCCCCCACCATCTCAGGGCAGGCACTGTGTGCAGCAAGACTTCCTACTACTGCTGGGCAGTACAGACAACTCCACAAATCCTTTTAGTCTTGTTTTGTTTTGCATGAAGCCACTGGTTAAAGACCATAAATGTTATAATTGTGAAATTAATATTTCAGTTGTACCTACAGAAATACACATCTTTTGTTGTAGATATTGTTAATAGAATAAAAGGCAGTAAGTGGCTACTTATATAAGAACTGAAAGCAGTGATATTTTTATTAGGCAGGTAATCTTCTATTTTGAAATTCAGTAGTTCAAATTACATTGCAAACTGTCTCTCTTTGGATATTTTTTTACTGAAATATCACATGCAATTACTTTGCCATTTTCCTGGTCCCCTCTTACATTTCTCCATGGACAAACTGAAAGGCCTGCGTGCCACAAGAATCCTCCTAACAAGTATTAGAAAATGATATTCCTTAATAGCATAGTCTCTCTAATGAAACTTGCAGCAGGGTTTGCTTGTATTTTAAGTACAGTGAGGTACAAAGGATACAAATAAAAGCCAGAGGAAAAAAGGTATACCAATGAAAATCAATTGAGGGCCTCAACCTTTCCCTTAACTCCAAAAATCCTGAGTGGTGGTGTTGTTCAAGGGTCTGAAGGCCCCACTGGATAATAGCTTTGCTGTGTAAGGCACTACATTGACATGTAAGGAGACAGTTCCTGCCCCGGAGAGTTTGTCTGTTTATCCAAATTAAATACAACTTGCATTCCCTTTAATGTGACCTTTTTTCCTTTCTTCATTTTAAATGGCTTTAAATGTACCATGCTGGGGACAAGTTCTCTGTGATATTTTTATTTTGAATCAATGTTTCAGTGAAGTATTGCCTTTTGGGTTTTAGAAAAGAAAGACATTTTTAACCAACACATACTGCATGAATTTTTCATGATCCTATAGCAAGTCACAGTGTCACATGCTGGCACATATACCAAGCAGTATTATTTTTGTTTAAATACATGAACACAAATAAAGGATTTTCTGAAACAGAAGAAACACCATTCACTCTTTGCCGTGTGTCTTAGTGACATAGGGAAAGCAAAATTACTTCAGCAGAAGTGTCTTGCTTGCATTCCAATCCCTCTGCTTCTCTAAAAGGGCAGGAGGCTTCTTTTAGACATCAAAGGGCAGGTAGGGTGTTACTTCTCTGAGGAAAGATGAACAAACTTTCCCAGAATGTCTTACATGGATATTTGAGAAAGGGAGAGCTCACAAGGGAGATGACAGTGGAAAGTGTAATTGCTGCACACAAACTCTCCTGCTGGCTTTTGTGTAGTGAGAGCTGTGCCACGCCCTTCACCACACACCACGCACTGTCGGCAGCTGTGTGCAACAATGGGGCCACACGTTGTAAGTGAGGTCTTGGTGTCAGGATGGGTATCCATTTCTTCCATTTTTCTGTCCATCAGGAACACACACCATCTCTATTCTAATCAACAAGGAGCTTTACTCTCCTTGATGGAGAGTCATGATATAAGAATAAGTGCAGCATTAACTGGTAGCTAGAGATAGGGAGTGGAGTAGGAGCGCTGATTTAGGGGATTATGTGGAGTGTAAATCAGAGCATTATTGAAACCCAGGGGATGAATTAAATCCTGGAATATATACTCTGAAATGTAGCTCCTGAAATTTATGTCTCACTGAAATAAAAATAATAAAGAACATGTTCTTTGTAACAAGAGCCCAATTTAACTCCTGTGTAGCTCCATATTCTAAAAATCCACTCTATCAGGTTTATAAGCACTTCTAGTGTTATATCAAAGATTTGAAGAGGTTAAACTAAAGGCTGCAAATAGAAATTGCAAGAGCATGCATCACTGTTGATACTGCTAATCTTTCAAAAGGCTTAACAGGAACAATCTTTCTCATATGTTCTCTTATCTTCTCATACCCATAGAGGTTTGTCTGAGTACTAGCCCAGAAAACCTCTGCAGGCAGAGATTAAATTAATTGTTAATATTGGAAAGCTATTTTCAATCTGCTGAAAGGTTTTAAACCATAGTTCACTGACTCCATTTCATTCCCTATGTCCTGAGGGCTGTCTCCTTTAGGAGGTGGGGTGGTGTCAAAATGAAAAGATCATTGATTAAGTATCAAATGTGTTTGCGCATGACTTCTTCTCCCACAAAGAAATGCCCTGAAGCAATATAATGCTTGAGCTTGAAGCACATCAGTTTTACCCTCTGTATCACTAAAGCTAAACAGCCCAGCTGGGTCACCACACTGGGGCATTTCTACTACCCTCAGTATCAGGGCTATTACCCAGGATCTCTTGGCCATTCTCCTTTATCAGAGAAGGTATCCAAGGCCTTCCATCTACAACAGTTCCTGGACTTCAGCTCCAAAATTATTAACAAGACATTGCACACTCTGGTACTGTAAAAAAAATCTTGGAATTAAGGAATGAGCGTATAATTAGGAAGCATTGCTCTGAAATTTAAAAAAAAAAATCATGCATTAGTCACAAATTCCTCCACAGTTTATCAAATGTAGATGACTGGCTACTGAAACACTGGGATAAGGATCAGTGCTTTGCCCAAATAAATTGCCATTCTCTAAGTACCAATACATGAACTGATTGCAGTTAATCATAGTCTGCTGCAAAGAGAGCCAAAAACATTGGTATCTGCTAAAGAGATGGCAATGTGGCCATTACATTTATCAGTCAAAAGATCTCACTTAATGATTGTTATTTTCTTGAAGTACTTCTGGTATCAACCTTGAATATCTACTAAAAGCAGAAAATACACAGATCTGCTGTCTACCAACCCTATCACTTGCATGCAGAAGAGTAAATCTGAGATTATTAAGGTTCCTTCTAGTCTTAAAATTGATTTTGCAAGATTCTGTTTGTGTCTGATCTTAAAATTAAGCATTTTCTTTCTGCAGACAGGTACTTGACTTGTGCATACATGAACAATGGAACAGGTGAAATGGAAATTCTACTGGGGATACATGGTAATAGCCTTTTTCTGTATCAATTATCTTTGAATGCATGGAAGAAACAGGATAACAAGTTTTATTCTAGTCCTTGTTCTGAAATTCCCAGACAGCAGGCAAAACTCCAGCTTCTGTCCTTTTTAATGGATGTTTGGGAAACTCAGTAGCATATAAACACAGAAAGGGCAATGAGAGTGATTCTGTCCCCTTTCCTCAGAACAAGAATGGAAGCATTTCCTGAGAACCCATGACTTCTATCTTGCATGTTAAATACAAATAATAATACTAAAATTGAGCTCTTGTTTCTCAACCCTGATTCCTGAACATAGGAAAATCATAACAATATTTTCTAAAGTCAGACTGAAATCCTTTGATAAGAAATGTTCTTGAGCCTGAAGCAAATGATTGCAGTTCTTAGATTGTCACTACCTTCATGGGTTTCCCCAGAGGTGCCAATCAGTGCAGCATCACTGATTTGAAAGGAAACAGACAGCTGTAAATCATCTGCATTGTTTGCTAGATAATTTTAGAATATAGGACAAGAGAGGAAAATATTACAAACAAAGGGTCTTCTATTCCAAGACATCCTTTCTTATACATACCTTATATTCCCTATCAACTTTAATGCCTATATCATTCCAAACTGGACATCTTCACAAAAGGCAGATGTTTAGCACTACAGTAAAATAAATCAGGTCCCTGTTGAAGTCCTTCAAGTTTCTAGATAGCTTTACAGCAAAAATTAGTAAGAATAACAAAAATGTTTGTAGTTTTCAGTTTGCTCTTTCAAATTTCCCTCTGCTCATAATTAGGAATCTCCTTGGGGGTTTTCTTTGGGAAGGGAAAAAGTGCAATGGACAGCTTTTTTATTTCCCAGGAGTGGTTAGAGCACCACTTCCTTTCCTTGAGGTTGCAGGGTTTCTGATTGACAAAAGCAAGTTTGAGTCCTCCTTTGAATACACAAACCTCATTTTTGAATGGCTCAGAATTGAGCTATCAGAGTACCAGGTCTCAGCTAGGGTTTGGGCTTAACAACTCTGCCACTCTCTTTGGCCCATGAGGTCTGGGAGCGTGGGACAAGTGCAAGACCTGGAATTGAACCCCTTCTGGGAAAGTGCATTGTGCTAACTGAGAGAGACTCCTGGGACAAACCACTTTAAATAGCATTTGTTTCTAAGTGCGATAGTTCATGTGAAAATGCATGCAGCACTAGCTCTTACAAATGTTTCACCTCAGAATGCATTCTGTATAAAGAACAGTCTCAAGCAGTTGCTGGATTTGCAGGACGTGGACAGGAAGAATAAGGAGGGAGCAAAAGTTCAGCTGCTCTAATATGTAGATAGAGAAGCTGGGTTTTCATTGTCTCCCAGTGCTCCCTCTCTCCTTCGGGGCTGCATAGGGGAATGCATGGGAGAAAGGGAGGCTGTAGCTTCCCAGAACACCGCAGCTGAAGCTTGCCAGACACATGGTGACCATCAGAAGGTTGCAGTGATTAGTCTAGCTATATAAATAAACATGGCTGAATTCTGCCCCAACAAAACATTGTTTGCTCTGTGTGACTCTGCTGCACTGAGCACACTTAGGTCAGTGTTGCATGGAAAAGGAAGAGGAAGGGATTGGATTGAAAACTCTCCCATATCGCAAAAGCCAGGAGAGAGAATTTTTGACTGGCTTTTACTTGACTGTAGGGGGCAGGAGAAATACAAAAAATGCCTCTCCCATTGGGATTTATTGAACTTTTTGTACTGTGCTGGGGCTTTATGCAGTATTTACCATGGGCATAACAGAGTAAACTTTAAGGTCAGTCCATTGTGGAGATGTGTGAAGAGACCTTCCTGCTGCCTCACCCAGCAGTGAGTAGTACAACTGAGCCACTGAGGAGAGGAGATACTGAGAACTAAACAAACATATTTTTGCTTTTTCCATTCCCTCTTCTAGTTTTGTTTTGTTTTGTTTTTACTTGAAATTTGCAAGTAAACCTGGCTCAGCTAAAGTGTATTCATGGTCATCATAGCCTCTTTCAGGAGAGCTGTTTATCTTGGGCATAGCATCCATGGGACCCACAAGCATCTGTATCTCTGTATCAAGTACATCTCTTCTTACAGCATGTAGAACTCGGTGAGAGAAGCAGCCCTGTACTTTGCTTGGAAAGTATTCACTGAGGAGTGGATCCTGAACCCTGACTGATGCTGTCCTCTTTACAGCTCTCTTTTTAATTAAAGCAGGTTCTGTTTTGCTCTTGTCAGTGACCAAGCTCATGGTCAGTGAACACATTCAGTACTGTTCTAAGGATTACTATGAAGCTGTCCAAGGGTCTCCAGACAAACTGGTTTGTCTGCTGAAAGCAGTAAAGCAACAGTAGCAGCATGGGGCTGAGTTTACTGGTGGTGGGGCAGATAGGCTGACACAATTCTGCTAGTTTCAGGATGCAAGCCAGTATCTCATAATGCACTAGAGCACAGAAAGCCACTTTGAGTCTGGACTGCCCAAGTAGAACAGGAACAATGCTGTTTCTAGAATATGTGCTAACTGGCTGGGACTGAGCTGGAAATCCTTTGTCTAGCACCAAATCTTATTACAGAGATGCACTTTCTGTGCTATAAAAATGACCCAGCTTGTTCAGAGCTGAGCCAATGCACTTACAAGACATTCCATTACAAAACTAAGATTCATCCTAAATCACCCTTTCAAACTATCTGGTAGTGTGTTTGAGGTCATTATTCTGAAGTACTTTACATCGGCAGACCGTAGACTTTCTGATTCTGGAGGATGAAGATTTCAAGCACGTCTCTCATTTCATTGTCATATGCGGTAACCTCAGCAAAAGGGAATGTGCAGATAAACATGTATGCCAGCATAGGGAACCATAGCAACAATAGCTACAGTAAGAATGGAAATAATTCACTAGTAAAAGATATAAAATAACAGTATTCTGAGTCTATTGCAAGTTGTTGAATGTCAGGTTTGAGACACTTTCACTCCAGCTTGTTGCTTTTTATAGCAAAATGCTGGAAATGTCATCACCATATTTAAAACCTGCCTCTTGATAGAAGGGTGCACATATCTGCCTCTCTGCAAGCATATTGTCTGATTTTAATTCAAATGCATCGAGAAAGGCTTCGCTGCAAAGACCTGGGTTTATGACTATTGAGGATTTCTCCTTGCTGGGGTTATGATATAATTGTCTGTGCAGGTCTTCATTACAATAAGTTAGTGTTCAGAAAGATGCCTGTAAAGGATAGGACAAAGCCCAGCAGCAAGTTCTGCCAACCAAGAAAATGCAGTATGCTGCTTTGCTAATTCCTGTGATCATAGCTCCTATGGCTCATTCAATGAGCTCACATATTTCTTGCAGTTTCTTTTATATACCTGTTGCAGAGTGACACCACGTAACAGGATGGTTAGTTTATGTTGTCAGTGGGATTTCCTGTGCAGGGACGTCCTGTGCAGCACAGGCCTCCCCTTCCCTGCCTCTCACACACATCCACAAAGGTCATACAACATGCATCTAATACAGCTGCAAAACAATGCCCATGTTGTGGAAATTGGAGGGCATTGAGACAATGTCCTGATACTGGAATATCCTGAGGCTAGTTCTTTCTAGACTGAGTATCCCATGACTGAGAACAATTGAAAAGTATGATGTTACATCTGCTAGCTAATCTCAGTGATCTCAACATCATTCTGTGCAGATGATTCACATGGAACACAGTTCTAGTTTACCTATGTTATATTATGTGTAATCCTTGATCATTAGGCATGGGGGCTTATTCCAAACCCCATACATTGTTAACAGCAATTTCTCTGATAATGTTAAATATTAATTTCTTTTAAAAAAATCCCTTTTTCATCTTGCACTATGGTGTATATTGTTTTTGTCATCATGCACACACATTGCTGCTATTGTGATCAATAAGTAACAAATCTGTTTACTGTTCATTAACTAGCCCTTTCAACTTCCCAGATAAATAGAAACAAAGAGATTTTCAGGCTGTTTTGTTCCAGGCATCTTTTTCTTGTATTCTTACAATAAATGAATGGATTGATAGAGGTTGAAATTTTCATATGCACAATTTGTTTGCCTGCTGCTTTGAACCACACCCTTACAAGATGCATTATACCTTCAATTTTTTCCCATTTCTGTCATCAAGACAAAATCTTTGGGTTTTTTACCACCAGATCCTTTCCAATTCACAGCAGTCACCAGAAGTTAGTGCTACCTTTACTATCATGACTGCCCCACACTCTGATTTATTATTTCTATGCTTTGAGAGGGTAAGCAGTACTTTGTTCTCTTAAAAAGGAAACATGAATACACCAACAACCAACAGTTGCAGAACAGCAGCAAAAATGTTTATGTGTTCAGAAATAAAACCTTGCAAGCTGATTAACTAGTTTAGCTCTCAATGTAATATCTCTTCTGTAAAAGTAACTTTTTAAAGATTTAGAACTGCATAAAATAATGAGCTTAAAACTGAAATGTTTGCCTGGGGAAGTCTGCCTTATCAAATATTACTTAACAGGGAGGCTAATGACTCACTTAGCTCTGATGTTCAGCTCCTGAAATAAAGGAAACAGAAAAACATAAGAAGACCATAGCTGTTAATAAAGTTAGCAACCCCACATATAAATTTTAAATCCCCCTGCATTCTAAAATGCCAGTGAACTGAGGTCCTCGGGCTAGATGTAACAATAAGGTTTAACAGACTGGGAGAACACAGAATGTTTTATATAATCCGCAAATTTAAGAAATGATTGATAGGTTTTGAAAAGACACACACTGTTCCTGAAGTTTAAACTTTTTCCAATAATTACCACTGGGAAGGGATGACTAATTGCAGTACTCTCTGTGCTACACAATATACATAGCAGACATATACACTGAAGAGTTTTGATTTAGGTGTTCTCCATTTGGTAGAAGGAGTTAAGCTATTTTTGGAGAGAGACCTATGTGCCTGAAGGCTGTAGGCTGATGAAAGTCTTCAACGGTGCTTTGTAGAATCAAAACATTTTCTGATGCTGCTGTAAGTCAAAGTCAAAGCTTTTGAATTTAATACAATATGCACAATTACTCAAAGGGCAATTACATTATTATTATTAAAACTGCCATCCCTTTAGTTAATCACTGCAAATGGTTTACATGCAAAAGGGCAATCATAGGTTCTTCCAACACAATAGATGTATAACTTTTAGCAGTGGTTGGACATAGCTGTTGAGATTTCTGTTGCTATTTTCATCCTCTTAAGCCAACATATTTTTTCCAAGAATATTGATAATCAGAAAAATATTTCTAGAAGCCTATTCCATTCTCCTCATTCAATTTTGTGCTTACCTAAAACAGAAGGGAAGCCAATTCAAATCAGCCAGTGGATAAGTAGTTGAAGGAGTTATACCCGTTTCCCCAATTTTTTCTTTTTCTTCCAAAATTGGCTAGCATCCATTGTGTGCCAGAAAGCTTCCTGGACTTTTTTTGTCCCAGGAAACAGAGTTACAACTCTTCAGTTCAAAGTTATCTGACCTGACTGGTGCCACACAGCACAAAGAGTGAGCTTGAAACACCACCATCTAATCAGGGCCAGTATAAAATTGAGGTTCCCTGTTAGAGTTTGCATGTTATTTATTTTTGGATACAAGGAAGTTGCATTGCATTGTACCCATTCTTGAGCACAGCATTTAGCACTTTTTATCTGTGAACTATTTCACTTCCTGGAGCTTTGCTATGATGAAAGCTGCCTGTCTGAACCTGGGTGTGCCTCCACCCATAACTGCATGTTTTACTTCTGGAGTTTAGAAGCCAAAAGTGCCTGGTAGCCCCACTAGGAATATCCAGTGAAATATCCTGTCAAAAGTTTTACAGTTTTGAGCTGAGGTGGTATCTACATAACTGTTAGCTGGGGAATATGCATTTAAGAGGAAGAAAATTCTGTCATTCCCTTTACCTTGGCACTGAATTAAAATTCCTGCCTGCACTGGGTGTAGGTGGCAAGGTTTTCTCAGAAGGTGAGGGACTTCTGTGGCAGGAGGTCAGGACCTGCCCTGTGCTGGACATAGCCCGTTCTACTGGCACAGATGGCTCTGCAGCAGGCCCACCATAGGACACAGCAGAGCCCTTCAACCAAACTGGTGGCACTTCTGTAAAAACATGCCTAAGACCAGAAAATACTGGTGGGGAGGCATCAGAAGATGGAATGAGGGAACAGGAAAAGGAGGAGTGAACAAAAATAATGATGAACAACAAAGAGAACACCGCAGTTAAAGGGGAAGGAGGTGCTCCATGGCAGGACAGGCACACCACCAATGGGACTGAAGTCTGCTGAGGATCCACTCTGGAGCACAGGAAAAGCATAAAAAGGAGGGAGCTGCAGAAAGAAACAGCTGCATCTGTGACCACCTTCCCCCAGGCTGCTCATTGCCTCCCTGAAGGGACTGATCACCACTGGAGTGGTGACAAGGGGTGAGGAGGGCAGTCTGAAGCTGATCCTGGCAAAGAGGAAGGATAGGTGTTTCAGATATTTGTCTTTTGTCTTTGTTTCCCATTTCCAAAACAAGAGTTAAACATTAAGTTCTTCAAATCCAGTGTGGTTTTCACACAGCAGTACTTGGTTAGTGAGTTGCCTGTTTTTGTTCTGACCCTTGAGTTTTCTCACCCCTGTTCTTTTGCCCTTTCTCTTTCATCTTGCTGGGCAGGGAAAGTGAGTAAAGAGCTGTATGAGTGCTCAGGTGATAACTGGGCCAACCCACTGCTCTCATCGAGACTTTTTATCACACACTGACACCCTGGGTCAGGAGCTGCGTTTCAGACACAGTTTCTTAGTAGTAAAAACTGCAGGAATGCTTCAAAACTCACAGGAAAAAGCCAGTGGGTTTGAAGTATTTAATGGACTGAAAACTGTAGTTATTTTTTTAACTTTCTCCTGGTGGCCCTCAGCATTTTCAAAATTAAAACCACCTTCGGCTAACTAAAAACCAAACCAAAATACAACAAAACCTGAATAAATGGTGAGATAAACTGATTCTAAAAGGAGTAGCATGAGAAAGGAAGGCAAAAGAGCCTGAAAGGCCATTGTTATTTCTTGCCTTCATCTGCAAATGAGAACAGTTTACAATAATTATCACTGCTTTGGAAAGCAGTTTTTTATTGATGACAGCAGATCATGATTAACATGCCAGGCTATAAGGACTCACAAGTGACCTTCTCCTGTGAAGGCCATTTATCTTCTTGCATTCTTGCAGATGAACTGGTTGTCTTCTGTGGTTTGTTGCTCATTTGCTCTCCTACACTAATTAGCTATCTCCAAATACCATTTACGTTTCTCAGTGCTGAGGTACAGTGTAATTTTTTGACAGTGGTTTATCCTATTGTTTCTCAGAAGAGCTCCACTGATAATTATTTAAACTCCATCAGTAAAAAATTCTCTCACTTAGCTTCTGTTGATTTCCTATGAATGATTTTAGTTTTCAAAACTTGTTAAAGCTTCCTATTTTCTTTGTGATGAATAAGAAAAGTACAGTGACAATTAATTTAGGATTCAAGTATATTCTTGAAATGGACACTTAGTGAATTTTACTTGTTACAATCCAGACAATGTACAGAACTGAAGTCACTTAAGTGCAATCTATAAATCATATTGTTTTCACTGGTTCGTTGACACTTTAAACAACAGCTGCAGTCACTTGATGAGTGATAGATGAAGTGTTCTGCACATAATCTGGTCCTGTCCTATCACATAGTGTCACACTGTGCTGTGAAATGGCTTCTAAGGTCTTTCACAGGGGCACCCATACTTGGAAATGACTTTTGCCTCAGGTTCCCCACAGACCTGGATGGTGCTTGCTCTGTATAAGTGCTCAAGCTGAAGGAGTAAGGAGAAGTCTTCTAAGTATGGGGTGACATTTTCAGCACAACATAATAAAAAATATTAATGGAACTCATGCTTCAAAGTCCTTTCAGCGCATTTGAAATTCCTCTGTTTCTGCCCTTACAGAGAAGATGAGGTACAGTCTGAAAGGAAATGGTTATCTATGGTCTCATCTTGCTATCTATATTCTCTTATATTTCAAAGAGTATTTATGTAGTTCTAAAAATCTGTGGCCCTCATGGAAAATGTACAAACCATTCTTAGTGGGTTTGCTGAATGTAAAAATATAAAATAAAGATAATTTCCTTGAGCAGAAATATACCATTTCATAACAGACACCCAATTCAGAGAGCTGGATAAAATTTCAGTCCCCCAGAATTCAGAAAGGATTGCTGATCTACTTAGGGCTGTCAGTAAAATGTTTCTTTTTTATATAAATCATTCCCATAGGCATTCCTCTCTTCAGAAAACTGTTTGGTGCAAGTGCATATCTTTTCAAGTCATTCTTACTGGGTCATTAGTGGAAGTGGGAATAAACCTATTTCAAACCATGGTGTCAAAGCTCAGCAGCTGTAAACAGTACTTGTGAGCAGGCAAGAATTTGGAAACTGGGAGCATGTAGAGCCTGTCTCATGGCTTGGTCACGTCCCAGTCTCACAGCACTAAACCCAGACTCTCCATGTGCTGTTCCTGGTGTTCACAGACATAATTACTGCATTTTGCAGGGTTACTTTTTCAGTTCAGTGTCTGTAATAATGTGACCACTCAGCTGTAAAGCATCATAGTGATAACTGGGGATAAATATATTAAAAGGAGATATAAGCACACAAGGATTTGGTTTGGTTTCAAGAAAGCCAGCTGGTTCATTAAAAAAAATGTTTCTAAGATTATATTGTAGTATTTTTTCAGTTTGGAAGTGCCTGAAGCAGGATTAATAGTGAAATGGAAAGGTAAAATGTTTGAAAACCAATACATACCCAATACATATCCTCATAATAATTTTTATCAAAATTTCCTGCAGTAGGGATATCTGCTTCAGTCTTCAATGATGCTATCTACAGGCAGTTCTGTGGATAGGCTTAGCAAAGATTAAAAAAAAAGGTACATTTTATATGTCTGAGCTATATTAACTTTCTTTTTATTTTTTTTAATGAGAGGGCATTTTACATAGCTGTGTCTCTGACTATGAAAGAAGCAGTAAGAAGGAATATTTGTTCTGCCTCAGACTATGGATACTGATTTTTTTTGTCCTTTAAATTATTCACTAGTCATATCTTTATGGAACAAGGTGTGCTTGCACAACCTCTAAATTTCACAAGGATAATTTCATTATTAAACATAAATTCTCATCACTTCATATTAAATATACACACTTATAAGTGGCTATAGCACATATCAGATTTGATCCTCTATCAGTAGTTTCTTGGCACAGCTGCCCTATTATAGCAAGCAATCAGCATTATAACTGCAACTTAAAGTTTAGATTGACCTGAGTCCTTTAGATAATTCTATCCTTTATTCATAGGAAGCTCATTTATTTTTTACAGGCACTTTTGTTGTTTTTTCAGTTTCAGAGTTGTTTAGGCAATGTTTACACTGAGTACATTTAGTGTCTCTAAATTGAAAATCTTTGGAGGTGTTTGGCTTCTGGCATACCTGTTTGGCTTCTGGCATACCTGTGACTGGTATGTGAGGGACACATTCAAATTTTATCTGATATCTGGGTCACTTACTCTGAAGGATTTACTGACATTAAGGAAAATGCTGCAGTACATTTCCAAAGGTTTTTAGCAACTGTGGTACATGTAATGTAAATAGTTCTCTGGGCCTTGCCTACTGGTTAGTCAGTGCTACTAATGTGGAAAATGAATGTTTTTGCTAAACATAATCCATCAGACCATGATATTTTCATGTCTGTGGCTTGGCTCTGAGCATCTCTGCTTCTCTCTCCAACTTTAGTGGGTATTGTGTTGTGCCATTAGCAGAAACCATGCAAAATCGCTCTAATGCTTCAGAAACACTTTGCAGCTCTCAACTCTTCATGTTCTTGAGATGCAATCCTTCCCAATAACTCAAAAGAGAAAAGTCTATCAGCTCAGGAGTGGTGCATTTTATGTACAGGTGCCTCTGTGTGTGAGGCTTCAGATTCTGCAAAGCACTTGCTAATACACAGAAATCAAAACTTTTCAGTGGTTTTTACATCATACTGATGAGACAAAACCCACATTGGGAGAGAGTATTCAAATTCATTATTTCTTTCTATCCCCTTTCTTGGCTCTTTGAATAATATAGAAGCAAAGACAGTAGAGGATTTGTGGAGAAAATTATCTTACGTTATTGGAAGAACAACAAATTCTTTCTACCTCTCCTGCTCAATTTTTCCATCAGCTTCTCCTTGAAAACAGCAGCAGCATTTCTAAGCTTTTGCTTTTCTTGACTCTGTCATGTTATTTTTGAGATAATTCAGACTGACTCAGTCACCCTGCTGTCAAGCCTGAGAAACTGCAATGACTGCACTAAATGTTCTCCGGTGGGTGTAACCATGCCAGGAGAATTTGGCAGAATGGACATACAAAGGAACTACCAAACAGGACAGCATATAGCTTTGGTAACAGGGGTTAAGGAGGGGTGTGCAAGTCCACTCCACCCCAATGGTTTGGCCACTAGTTCCTTCCCTCCCACTGGAGTTTTAATACTATTTATAGAAAACCAGAGCCCACTGAAACCTTGATGCCCTGATACAACATGATCTCTGTTCAGCTGGAGCATTGTTCCTCCCCTACCTGGGATGCTGCAGTATTAGTAACCACTGTCTCCTCAAATCCTAATCATTCTGAACCTGCTATTTCCCACTCTAATCATAGCAAAAACCTGAATGTGTGAATTTGTTCCACTTCTTTGGGAATTTGCATCCAAAGAGATCCTAAGGATAAATGCCAAGAGGGTTCTTTGAAGCTTCTCAGCTTCAAAGAATTGATGGCACTCAACTTCCCTCCTTCGACATTCTTCCCACTCAATGTCCACTCACTGTTGTCATGTTGCTAGCCACCACATCCAAATTTCTGTTTATCCCCAGATTCTGGGAGATTTTTAGCATAAACACTAATCTCTTCCCATGTAAGCAGTGCAACAATTCTCAGTGGTGCAGGTAAAGAACATGCTATTATTTATATCAAATCATTGATTTTGGAGAATGAATCAGATCATTTTATAGATCTCTATAAATAAAAAGTTTTGCTTTTCTACAGCTCCAAGAAACTAAAAACATTTAACGTTGTAGAAAAAAATCCAAACAAACCTACAGAAAACATTCCCTTAATATAAAGACATTTTCTTTAATTTAAAGTAAAAAGCTGAGATAACTCTCTTTAACATAGTAGGATTATAGTAGTCTTCATTATTCTTTTTGAAGCTATAGTGCCTGCAAGGAAAAGGACCAAGTATGAGCCCTATGTTTCTAGAAAAAGAATCTTTAAAATAGTACTTGGCATTTTCCAGTTTATTGCACTGAATGTTAATGCACATTGGGAATTCATAAACATGGAGAAATGATTTAGACTTTCCCTTCCTATATAACAAACACAGAAGGATGGAAAGGTGAAAAAACTGGTATTATATTGCTTAAAGCCAGGATCTAGTGTGAATACTATTTTAACCTCAGCTAGTTTCTTGCTCATGCTGTACCGAGGTTCAGCCTCTGAGGAGAGGTTGGACATTTAGGGCAGCTTTAGCTCAGCTCCTTTGGGCACTGCCACGTGTGGCCCTGTGTGCAGACATCACTTGATGCAGACGAGCCCATGGCCCCCAGCCCTGGCATGTGGTTGCCTGTTGTGCTCATGCCCCGCAGCCCACTTGTAGCCAGTGCCAATTACTGCCCTCCCAGGGAACAGGCTGGGGACAGCAAAGGCCAGCGATGGCTCCCAGTTGGCACCACAGTCCAGGCCTCTCTATTTTGGGAATAGAGAGGCTGTGTAGACGTGAACTGTGTTGTGACACTTGCCCCTGGGGCCAGCAGGCAGGAACACCCTGTTCTGCACTGGCGTAGGCATAGCCCACGTAACCCAGTTTTAGCTACGTGAACAAGCCCACGGGGTGTCTGCTGGGCTCTCTTCAAAGCCCACACTTGCTTTCTACTTGCATTGGTAGCAGAATTACAGCTGTCAAAATGCAGGTAAATCTGTGCACTGTGCCCACCCAGTTAATTCCAGCAGAGCCTGCAGCAGCAGAATGAGGAATGAACCCACTAATGAGGCTGCTGGCCATTGTAGCTGCTCTGTTCTGAGATGGTTAAAAGGGGTAAGTTGCTAAAACATGCTCTGCTTTTCATCAAACTGGCATCTTCATTTTCTATAGAGAGGAAGTGTGACTGATATACTCTCTGCATTTGACAGTGCTAATCCCCAAGGTGACTCACTCTGACAAAGCTACCACGGATCATCTTGGTGGCATTTTTCAGTGAAATGCAAAAATTATTTCAAGAAAAAATTATGGGTGTACACACACTCATGTATATGCATATACAAAGCATATATACATTTATATATAAAGTGATTATTTCTGAGTTCTTTTTGTTTCTGTTCCAGGGTTAGATAATATTCCTCCTTGTTAGTTTTATTGATTTTTTTTAAAGAAACATCACCTAAAAACATTGTTGGAGGAGTTTACAAGACATTAGTTTCCTTCTCTTTTGGTTTGACATAGAATGTTTGGAAAAAGATTAGACCAGATTTTTTGGCATACTGAAAATCTGTGGTTTTGCCTAATTTAAAAAATTCTTGTATATATTGAATTGTTTTCATGTCATTCTACTTAACTTAAACAATTTGAAAGAAATTCTGACAGATGGGATGAAAAATTGAAATATAAAGGGAAGCCAACACTCATTCAAATTAGAAATATAATATCTGCTATTCCTCTGGCTGGTTATATGCAGTTCAGACAAGTGAATGAAATTCCTAAGTGATAGATTTGCTCCACATTGTCTACTTCACAGACAGATTAGCAGAAAAATATCTTTCTATCATGGCTTAAATTATGTACTTTTAATCAAGGTACCCCAGGTAATGCAAAGGACTTGGCACAAGTGTTGTTATATAGCTCTATAATTTTTTGTTTGCCATAACAGAACATTAAAAAAATACTGATTACGTTTACAGAACATCATGCAGTGCCATCCAGAAAGATCCATCCCTGGAAGGTTAGAACAGCAGCAGCCAGGGTTCTGAGCCAACCAGCTCTGCTAAATTGCAAGGACTGTTAGCAGGAGCAAAAAGTCCCAGCAGTGTGACTGCTGCTTCCCAAGCTTAGCAGCCCTGCATGACACTGCCTGGCATCCCTGGGATAAATCATCAGCCTTGTATAAAAGCCAGACTTATTCCAGTTAGCATCATCTGAAGATTTGAATCATATTTTGTGATTAGGAGATGCATATTTGACTGAATTTGAGAATGAAACATAAACACCCAGTGAAATCTCAGTCCCTGGACTGCAAACCTTGCCAGGTCCATCTTGCTTGGATTCTTAAATGTATTTTCAGTGGATTCAGCATTTAGAGACAGTACTTAAATTTTTTAATTATTGAATCAGCATGATTTTTTGCTATACAAAAGGCTGAATGCATTAAAAAACATGAGAGAAGGAAGATTATATCTGTATTTAACATTATTCTTCCATATAATATTTTAAAGTATTTTTTAAAACAAAGAATTTAAAGCTAAGTAATCCAGCAACTGTGATGCTACACTCAAGCAGTGTATAAGGTTACGTATTTGAACTAATTTTTTTTCTGGTTTCCCTGATTTTAAACTGACACCTAGCAGTAGTTGGAGAAATGTCCACGGTGTTCACTTAACAGGGGCAAAGCCTAGGAGATAATGAAGAAGTTTTTGAAAACATATTTGAAGTTTGAGATATGGAACTCAAATCTTTTCGTTGATCTGTACAAACAGGAAACTGAGAACTGCCAACAGTCTTACATCAAATGCAAATCAAAAAATGCCACTGCTATTTAAATGGTAGGCATATATGTGACAGTAGACTATGGAATTCCCTAGTCATGGGATTAGTTGTGAGTAGAAGATTTCTGTGAGTAGAAAATCAGTCTATGTCGTTTCAGCGGAAAAAAAATTTGCTCTGAAAAATTCATAACTGAAGGAAAAAAGCATATTATCAAAAAAAATCTCCCTGTGATGTCTGCTATGTTTTCCTTATTTCAGCATTAATAAATCCCAGAATCAGAAAAATAAGAAATGTCCTCTATTTCCTCCTCTCTCTCATTGCTTTGATTCCATAATTTCCCTTACCCTATGTAAAGGCACATGCCATTCAAATGGATCAGAGTCTGTAGTCCATTACTCGCCAGCAATATCCTTTTATGTGTGCTTATCAGAGTCCTATTGCACAGAACTGTCCTACTACTGAGTAAGGGCATGAAACAACCAGACTACTGTTAGGTAAGCTCAAAATCATTTACTTTTTATTGTTATTATATCTTCTGCCTCCTATTTGCTGTATAAGACTCATTATTAATTGGGGTTTGATGATGCAGCTTCTCCTACAAACCTTTTCTTTCCTTTCCACATCAAAATGGGATAGTCTTCTAGGAATATAAAGTGTGATTCAGCCCCATCACCACATATCTTATTCTCATGGTCCTTTTTTCTCTCCCACTGTATCAGTGCTTCTTACTGACCATCTACAGCATTCTGAACAGTAAAAACTTTCTCTGAACACTGCTCTGACAACTGTGAAATTATTATCTATGTAAAAAAATGTTAGGATAATGTTAAACCCATGTCATGCTTCACCCCTGCAGGGATTAGGAAAGATTTCTTTAACATTCCTCCCTTTTTCTAACTTGGTTGCAAAATTGATTTCTTCTCTGTGGTGGCAGGGGTAGAATCGTAACACTGCCCATGAGGAGCAAATAAAACTAGGACAATTTCAAAATATTGTTCCTTCTACTTTAAACTTGAATTTTTAACACAGCCACAAGCAAGTAACTTAACTAAAGGAAATTCACCTGCATCGATTCTTGCAGGTTTTTGAGGGGCTTTATTTATATATTTCAACAGATGAGAAAACATTAATGTTCAAAAATATCAACAAGACATAATAGTTGTATGAAATTCTTAACGGGTTTAAAACTGTAGGTAAAGTCTCACTCATTTTATGTATGACGCAAAATTGGACAGAAAAATTCTGTGTCTAAACCAGACTAATTCAACACTGTAAGACCTCAACAATAAAATTTCTTACATTTTCCATCAATACATATTCCTGGTTTTAATTACCATTTTAGTTTTCATTTGAATTCTCTTTTTCTAAGCACTTCAAAAAGATATTAAAAAGAGCATTTCTGCAAAGCAAAAGAAATAAAGCAGTCTAACAGGATATAGCAAGCCATAAACTTCAGAATTCCACATTCAATTTCATTTCCAGTGTATTGAAATAGAAATTAATAATTCTTAAATAAATGTGGGGCTTGTAAATTTCCCCTTGCTTAGATACTTTGAAAGTTCCTTTATGCACTTTAACTCAGAAAGGCTTTTAAAAACAACTTCATCATTGAAAATAAAAAAGATGGCATGGATTGGTATTTTTACCACCTTCTGCTGTATTTATTTGACTGTGTGTGTAGTAGCCTACAGATTATATCTAGTGCTTTTTATCCCCAGGGAAAGAACTCCAAATTGTTAATTCACACATATTTCTTTTTCAAGTTTTGCGTACTTTTCTGACACATGATTATTCTGTGATAGAGAAAAAAGTAAGTCCCTCCTCTATCACTTTTCTATAATTTAAATAATTATCTGAATAAAGCATTCAAATTATGGCTTTCACCTCTCTCAGTTCAATCATGCTAATTTAGCTACTGGCAGAGAATTTCAAACAAAATTAGTGTCTCGTTCTGAGACATGATGTTAATAAAAGATATTAATTACTTCTTAGAAGGCATATTTTTTTCTCCATACCATGAATTTGCCAGGAGAAAACCTCTGCTGTAATTTTCCCTTTTGTCCCCAGCACATAATTTCTCTCACAGCCATAAAAAAACCAAAACCACCAACATCAACAACAAAATGCAAACCCAAACAAAAAACCAAACCAAACTAAACAAAATACCAAAAAGTTTCAAATCACCTCTTTTTTCTCCTCCTCATTGAAAACCTTTCCATCCATTTCTTCTGTATTCTCACTGCCCATCCAGCCATCTCTTCTTTTAGGGCAGACACTCACTCTGAAAATTCATCTTTCTAGCTTTGAAAATATACATCTCTGGTGTCTTAAAAAAGCAAATGCACAATACAGCCTATATTGTATACTATTACCTTTCTATAAGAAAGGAAATCTTTTCTTGTTCAGTTCCATACTATGGAAAATCAGGCGATTTTGACTAAAATTATAACAGAAAAAGTGCATGCAACAAAAATTAATGGGCAAAAGTGCTGAATGTATGTCAAAGGTTTTGCACAGCATGAACTGTTCACCATTTAGGAAGAAAGCCTCTCCAGATTTATCTGCCTGTCAGTATGTCTTGGAAACAGAATTATTGAGTCCCTAATCTCCATCTTGGGGATAAAGATCGTTCTTTTCTTCTATCCTACCACTTGGAAAAAAACAAAACCTGTAAGCTTTCAATGCATTACCAATGTTCTACTCTAGAATGATGTTTTATAATGGAAACAAAAACATCTGGATTAGATTGATATTGAAATAATTGGCAGTGGAAGACACAAGGCTAACATTTCTTTTAACCTCTGCATTCAGTGGAACATAGACATTAGATTATTTAACTGCAGATACTGCAGCAATGCAAGAGGATTTATCATGGACTGGTTCTGTCACAATAAACCACAATAATAGAGAAAAGTAATGTACCATTTTAAATTGTTTGGCTAAGAGATTCAAACTAAAAATTATAAATAAATAAACAGTGTTTTCTTATGCTAGAGAAACTTATTAGAAAATCCAAATAGAACACAGAACTACCAGAAGCTAAAAACAGAAGAATCTCTCATTTTCCCTTCACTGTTCCCCAACATTAAAGCATGATCAGTGGTCCTCTTGTCTGCTTGGGCACCATTTAATCTCTGCTTTTCACTTATTTATACTCCTTCTAAGCAAAACAGGCACTGGGCTATATAGAAGCTTCTATTTATGCTGTTCTTACATGTGTCAGTTTTAATTATTGTCTATTGCTGTACCTCTGTCCAAAAGCAACAAAAGCTGATGGTTTTCCTCCATTACCTTTGCCCTTTTAAAAGAGTTTCACATAATATTCTGTACTTAGGTAGAGTATGAATTCAAAGTGCAAGTGATAAATGTGCTAGTATTCCATCAGGTTTGTGTATTAATTCTAGGCATAACTTAGACTTCCCCTGGAGTGAGAACTAACTATCCTCTGGCTGTGCCGGGACACTGCAGTTGCTGGTGCACAATCCTTGCAATGGAGCTTGGTGCAGATGCTAGCAGCCTCACTTCTTATGGAGCATCCACAGCTTCTCTGGGCAACCTAGTCCAGTGCCTCACCACCCTCACAGCAAAGGATTTCTTCCTTAAATCTGATCTACACCTACCATCCTTCAGTTTAAACCCATTACCCCCTGGTCTATCATTACATGCCTTGTAACCCTGTGGTTTGTGTCTATTACTTACTGAGTTCCTTAAAAACTGATTATTGTCTTGTCTTTTGCCCTTCAGAATAATCCTAATTTCTCTGTTTCTTCTTGTTTTTTCCAGACTAGGAACATTAAGTCCTGAAACTAACGCTGGGCCTTCCTGCACCTTAAAGTAAAACAAGAGTTAAAAGGAATGGGGAGAAGTCATACCATTGTACTTTATCCTGATAGCAACACCACTGAGGCAAAACAAAGCATGCAGAGTCCTTCTCCAGTTCAAGTGACGGTTATTTACTCTTCATGTTAATTTTAATTTAAATTCTGTATGTTAATTGTAACTTTAATTCCTTTTAACTTCCTAAGTCACTTGTAAAAAAGAAAGAATGCCCTGCATCTTTAATCACTACACAGAGAAAAAGGCTCGTGCATGTGTCTGCATACAAAAAAACAAATTCAGACACTGAGAGTAAGGCAGAAGCAAACTTCACTGTAAACAGTTTGGCAGAAAGTTAAGATTAGATTTTATTAAGTTCAACTCAAATATTTATTGTAGAGGGAACATAATACAAAGATGAAACTTATATGATGAGTGAGAAATAATTTTTAAGCGGCTGAATTTTTGCCAGGATTTTTTTATTTACAGGGCACCTTGGATGCATGCATAGGAACACTCAACATGGAAAATATGAGGGAGCTATCTAGTGAAAGAACATCAGCCATTAATTAACACAAGCATCACAAAACCGGGAGAGGCACAGAGAAGGAATTCAGCAGCCTTAGGTAACCTCTGGGGAGAAGTGGAGCCAACACCTTACACGTACTGAGAAAAGAGTACTTTAAAGTAAGCAATTACTTCCAATGATGAGTGAACTAAGTGTCAGATGTGTCACTGGTGAAAATACAAGCCTCTGAGATGAACACAAGATCTCATAGTCCATAAAATGCAATGCTCTTTTAAAACAAATCAAATTCTCTTCTAGACAGAACACTAAACAAAAGTGGGAGCTCCTAACTGAAAGTAACAAGTACATTTCAGTATTACAAGATCTATTTTTAATCTTCTTTCTGACCACATTTTGTAAATACGCTAAAAGCTAGTGCAGAGGAATGGAAAAAAAATTCCTAATTCTTTAGACCAACAGCAGTGATGTAATTAAAAACAACTATGAATTGCCCCAAGGAATAGGCTAGGAAATCTGCTAACTGTATCCTAATTTCAAAGCTGCTAGTGTCTCCAGCAGAACTGAGACCAAAATTTAAAAGTTTACTTTTAGACCTCTGGGCTTTCAGATCTTTTTGCCTTGGAAGCCCTTCTTTTATCCATCTGCCAACACATGGTACTATGTTCTGATTATTTCTTTTTGTTTTTCACTCCTATTACTGTGTCTGGAGTCTCCACATCTTGCAAAACTCTCTCAAGTTTTTAATTTTTAATCCATGTTCAGAATATTGGTCTACATTTCCTGCAGAAGTGCCTTTCTTCTCTACAGAGCAAATTTCAAATGGAGGCCATATGAGTAACTTTTGGATGCTTTCTTGCTGCCAGCACTCTCAGCTTTACCATGGAAGTTACACAACCAAAAAATTTAACCTTTTATCCCAGGTATTTAGAAATACCTAATTCAGGTGCTAAGGACCAAATCAGCAGAACCCTCACCCTAATCCTACTTATAACATGTTAATATGGATTAACTCCATTGTTATCTGGATTGCACAGATTTTCTCTATTAGCATAAGTGAGACAGTATATTCACAAGAACTTTTATCTCTTTGTATATTCATTTCCATTTCCATTCTCGGTCAGATGAAATGATAGCTCTGAAATCAGCCTGTCACTTATATAATTTGAAAAACCTACTTACTATAGAGCTTGAAACCATACTCCACCTACACACACGCACTCCTAGTCGAATTAACCTTCAAGTCAATGAATATTTAATTTTTACATTATTTTCAGCATCTCATCTCCCCACAGTAAGTGTTTACTGGATAACAACAAAGTTGATATGGTGCTAAATTCTTCAAGGCACAAGAGATGGAGTAAAAAGGGCTACAGACAAACTAACTACTCCTGAATACAGAAAGCCCAAATCCAAAGATAAAAAGATTTTGTCAAGTGTTGAAATGTAGGCAAAAGGTAAGGACATAGAAACTCAGGAAAGCTATAAAACATTATTTCCTACCTTGACAACAGGCCTAAAAGTGGGCTATTAAGGAAATTAAAGCACTGGAGGCCACAATGATACATTATAAACAGATCAATAGCCCAAAATGCCACATGTATCTTCTTTCCAACATATTCAATAGCTAAACACTGACCTTTATCAAGAGGTACAAAGCTGTGAGAAATAATCTGATTCGTTTTGTCTAATGCTATAAACCTAAGAGCAACAAAAACAAAAACCAAGCCAAGAGATACTACTTAGGTTTTAAATAAGTGAAAGATTTTATTTAAAAACAGACAAACAAAACAAAGCAAAATCAAACCCAACCCAACTGAAACTAAACAGAAGAAAACAATGAACCTAGAAAAATATTGTGTTAAAATTCCTGTCCCAGCAATCTCAAAGCATTTTATAGAAACCTATTGGTCAGACAAAAAAATCACTTGCACACTAAACCCACTTCCTCACATCCAGGTTGAAATTTTGACAAGAGCATATTCTATTCCTTAGACTTAGTCCGTGTTCCTATGAACTTCTATGAAGTTCAATTTATTTATTTGTGTCAGGCAGAAGAGTGGTTTAATGCTGTGTCATTTCTCTGCTGACTGCCCTACTCATCTCTTGGTTACATGGCTTTGGGGCTCTCCCCTCTTCCTCCATGGCCTCCAAATGGAGTTCGGCACAAAATTTTTAAAAATAAGATTTTTTCCATTATCAAATTGATATTTTCTAAATGATCTGACTGCAGCTGTAAGTTATAGCCTTGAATACTAGATTAGATATAAACTGATGTTTCCACTAATTTGATGTAAAAATGTTCAAGGGAAAATAAAACCACCAATAACCATAACAGGGAGTAAGAGGATGTACCTGCATTGCTGGGATTAGTTGTGTCATGTTAACTTCCCTATTGAAAATATTCATTGTGTTTCTTTAAAATATTCATTGGGTATTCTTTAAAATATGAACTGCGGTATGCAAATAATAAAAAAAAAAAGTACTTCTGTTTCCATCTTATACCAACAGTTGACCTACAAACTTATGAATCCCTAAGAAAAGCAAGTCTTGCAAATAACTGGTGTATTTAAAGGATTTCTAAAAGGATTTGGAAAAGAGATTTTATTTAGGCATATTTCAGCTAGGGTTTGTGTTTATTTTTATGTCTGCTTAAGGAGAAGAGTTATTTATACATTTTTTTGAATCTATTATTTATGTATTAGCTCTCTGTGACATGAATAGCATTTCAGAGAAGGGCTGATCCTGGGTCTAAAGAAGATATGCAAAGCTAAATATCCATGTGTGCAGAAATCTGATTGTTGGGATTTATAGTCAAAGCATCTTTCCTACTAAATGTTTTCAGAGAGGCTGTAATTCCATGTTATTGCACAGGACAGCAAGAGAAACCCTTTGAAGTACAAAAATCAACATAGAGCAACCATGAAAAACAGCAGCAATTACACCAAAATTGGTGGTTGGATAAAGCCAGACCATTTTTCTGTGCCTTCACATGTAATCCAAGACTGAAACTCAGATCAATTATTTCTAGGTTTACAGAAACAAAGCAGAGGGTATGTGTTTTTTAAAAAGACTACAATTTGCTTTCTATTGAATTATTTCATTTTTCTCCAGAGATGTACTCTGCCTACCCATGAGGCTATAGTATGTGTTGGAGAGGCTATTCCCTGATGTTACAGATTACATAAAAGGAAAATGTTCTCGCCTTCCATTCTCCTTTTAGCTATCCAGGGTAGCCACAATTTGTATAGTACCAAGCAAGAATACTGAAAACATGATAAAAGCAGTGGCTTCTGTCTTTCAAGAGAAAATTATTCCAGTCAGGAAAACCAGCTCCCAGCACCACTCTAAAAGACTGTAGTAAGAAAGAGCAACTCAAGACAATCTCAAGACACAATATGTTCCTTTCAGTGGGAAAATTAAAAGCTATCATTTTACATTGAATTCCCTAAATAACCTTGCTGATGGTATTTTTTCAGGTTTTTTTTTAAGTATTTCAGTTCTACATGCCAAAGGAGACGGGCTGCTGATTAAAGTTGTTTGATCATACACCAGCAGACTGAAGGCCTCCTACTGCCTGCTTAAACTGCTCCCTCACTTTCTCAAATTCATGTCTTCATTATTTTGACTTCATCTGTAGCTTTGTGTAATAAAAAACAAAGTCATTTGTCTGGTATGTATTTATATCACTCTGATACCAGTCCTCTGTTTTCATAAATGGGTTTTCAGTGTGTCATTTCCGTGTATGTTACCATACTGCACATACCCAAGTTACCCCAGAATAATTATGATGACACGCTCATCCTAATATAGAGCTGAAACTGCATTCCTAATGTGGAGCTGCTTTTCAATATATTTTCTGTGGAACAAACTTCTTTGAAAACAGTAATACAGCAAAGTATTTGGCTGGTACTTTATTAATGCTACTTACAATGTCTGTCCACAAGAAAAATTCATGTCAGAATAATTAACAATATGTGTCGCGACTCATTAGAATCAGCACATGAAACTATTGCTACTGGCAACACAAGTGACACACACAAGTCAGCCAGTGGCAAAGACATGTCACTTCTTCTAATCACAGGAGGGAGGGACATGATATCTCTTCTGATCAAAAAGTACTTTCTCCATTTAAATTTAGTACTCATGTTGATTAAACGGTTTTCCACTTTAATATGTTTTAATCAGATAAAAAGACTTTGTACTATGTACATGAGGCAGTACCTATAACTGATACTTAATAGAATGCAGAACACAGGAAGAAATTATGTTTGAAAACAAGAAAGCTTTGCAATAAACTACATAATGAAATAGTATCATACACTTATCATAAATAATAAAAGCAGCATGAACACATGATACCTTTTTATTAAATGATTGGGGTGTTACTGAAGGCAGACAAAAACTACCCCTTTCTTGAGGAGGAAAAGTAAGATAGAAATAAGAAGGTAAATGTAGCTTCCTCCAGAAATGTCATAATATTATGTGCAAGAAATCATGATTATACCTTTTCTAAGTAGATTATGATTTCTGTACATACACAGTTCTTGGGATTGTATGAACAGTCAGATCACATCTAACTGGTTATTTAGTCTCACATGCCTGTACGGTTGCAGGAGAGATTTTTGCACGCATAGTTCTGTTGCACAAATATTAGCCTGTGTTTCTTGCTGCAAAGGACTGAGGTCATGTCTACAACAGAAGGTTCTTCTGGCAGAACTCTGAGCTGATTACAACTTGTACACATTGCACTGGAAGGACAGAGGCATACTTGCTGAACTGCCTTTGCCAGTGCCAAATATCCTCTATTTAAAGGTCCATTTTGGAAAAAAACATGAGGTATACACACTTTCTATTGACCCTAGCCACTCTGCCAAGCCCAATTCCTCAGGGACATCCTGAAGCATGTTCTGAGATGAACTTGAACCCAACAAGGAGTTTGGGTTCAAATTCTTGTTAATGCCCTTTTTTCTAGCCCACCATGTTTTTCCCATTCTTTAACATTCATATTTCTGTTGTAGATTTCCATGATACCTTTTCATGTTTCTGTTCAGTTGCTCAGCCAGAAATAGGGCCCTAGAGACATAAATTGCATAGCAGAGCCTGCTTACATACAAAACCTCCCACAGGCTCTACTCCCAAGGTAGCCAGTGGAGCTGTGCTGGACACAAAGTGGAGCAGCTGATTATGGCAGCGCATGAAAAAGGCAAGATGTCCTAGACATTTGATGCTCAGCACGGTACAACAGAGCAGCAGGAAGCTAGTGTTAAAGAATGTGGCGTGTTATTATACTGCACTACAAACCCAGGAAAATCACCAGTGATCCCAAATTTCATGAAGGTTGAAATGTCCTCGGGCACAGAGACACTGGAGACAACAGATGGAGCTTGTTCATCTTGCAGCCCTCAGCCCAGATGTTGATTCACTTGGGGCAAGAAAGGCCAGGAAGTGAATATAATCCTCCCACAGCACTGCTACATAGGCTCAATCTGCTCTGGCATAGCACAGTATCCTCACAGACATATGGAGGCACAGCCTCCCTCTTCTTTCATACCCAAACTTTGGCTATGTCTGTCCAAGACAGTTATCAAAGGCTGAGATCGGGGTGGATAAACCCAGCATGGGAACAGATTGTCAGTCAGGTGTGCCAGGACTGTGGCAGGAGGAAAAACAGGGAGATTTGAAAGAATTTTGGAAGAGGCAAAATGTGAGGCACAACCCAGCCCAGCTCATCACATTGTGCCTCTGAGCACATAGGGACAGAAGAACAGTTATGCTGGCCCAGATAAAAGCTTTAACTGGACTCATACTTTTCCAACAGTGGTCAGCAACAGATGCTGAGAGAAGAGTAAAAAAGGAGAGCGGGCAAGTGCTGGCACTTCTTCTGAACATTCTTCCAGCCTCAGGACTTCCTAAGTCAAAGGTTTTCACATTGTATTTCATTGTCTTTGAGTAATTGCTTTTCCAGTAATATGTGCTGTTGTTTTTGAAACCCTGTAAAATTTTACTGTCCACAACAAGTTGTGGTAAGAAGTTCTACAAATTTTTGGGAAGTATCCAAGGAACTAAATTAATGAGTTTGCTTTGAAGAGTTAAATAATTCAATCTGATGCTCATTGTATTTCATGCTGAAGGCAACAGCAAGAAATTGCTCAGTATTTCTTGTTTTGTAACCATATGGGACCTCATTGTCCTACAATCATAGAATCATAGAAATGTTTAGTTTGTAAAAGACCTCTAAGATCATCAAGGCCAACCATTAGTCCAGGACCACCATATTCATTTGTCCCCAAATGCCCCATCCACAGGCCTTTTGAACACTTCCAGATGATGATTCCACCACTTCCTTGCGCAGTTGTTTGCATAACTGACTTGGCTTTGGATTTTTCATAACTTTGTTACGAACAGAGTAGAGAGGATGGTAAGAGCCTGTAAATATGTATAAACAGGAATGGCATACTCATTAGCTTGTTCATGATTTGAAAGTAAAGTTAAATTGGGACAAAAAATGTGCAAGCAGCAATACCCTTCAGACCTCATGAACTTTAATATTAATACTTCAGCTTACCACTAATATGTGTGTGAAGTGTTTACCGACACAGCCTCTATTTTGTCCCATGGGCCAGTGTATGTTACTTCTAGTTCTTTATCTTATTCATGAAAGCCCTGTTACACACCTCCTACAGCTTTCACCATTCTTCTAATATTTGTCTTGTACATTCTGCTTTTTTTCAGCCATGTTGCGCATTAACCCTTTGTGCTTTTTCTTGGACTCAAGAACTCTCAGACATCATTTCATGCACCCCTACTTCCTACTAATTACACTTGAGAAGCATGGGGGGTGTAAGCTACCCTGCTTCTTCTGATTTTCTAATCAAGGTCTATTAGTAGGGGACTCTGACTTTGAAAAATGCAAATATGCACATTGAATAAAATATCCAGGGAGGAAAAATAAAATTAACTTGGTGAAAATTTGAAAAAGGTTATATTTGCTTTGGGGCTGTTCCATAATTTGAGACATCACAAACATGAAGGCACTTGTGAAAGTCTCTGGAGAGGTGTTTGTGAGAAGAGAAAGGACTGTCAGAGTGGCACCAAACTACTGAAAGGAAGTAGGTGGAGATGAGCACTGGCTGCTAAATGTTGTTAGCCTGCCCATGACTTGAATGTGGGTTCTTGCCATGGATTCCATGCACCAGCCCAGATATCTCTGATTTTAAGTCCTCCTGGTTATCTGAAGGGTCCTTTTCCCTCTCCTGAATAAATTCATCATTACTGGGTGCTGCCAGCATCCTTCTTTTCAGTCGAAAATGGTGTCCTCTTTTACTTTTGGCAGTGGCAATCCAAACAAGGCTGGAACTTTTTTGGTAGCCAGAACAGATATGTTTTGGAGAGAAGCACTAGATTACCCTTCATTTTACTTCATTTAACTTCAGTCTTTAGCTGAAAGTGTTGTTGTTTCTTGTCATTGTTGAATTAAGAATTTTGTCATTTGCAGGGGCAGTTTTGCTTTGGAGACAGAAAGCTGGTTTAATCAACAAGAACTTTGGACAAAAACTTTACAGTGCAAGCTAAGTTTGAGAAATTGCTATAAAAATTACTGAAAAAAAATCAATGTCCAAAAGTAAAAGCAGAAAAAGGAATTGTTTACTTTGCTGCAGATCATGACTGATCCTCTAATGCTGTGTTTTGTATTACAAAGACATTTTTGTTATGAAGACATGAATAATAGAAATGTTTATTTTTTTAGAAAACTAGAAATAATAGAAAAACAATCACATCACACTGGTCTTCCATGCTTTAGAAACTATGTCATAAATACTCTAAACAATTAGGAAATCAACATTTTATTTGTTTCACATGATACTGCCCACAACAAAATGTGCCAGTTTGGGAATGTAGTTCAGAAAGTCACTTGAGGTAGGAATCCTGCCAATGATAGCTGTATCAACAAGCAGAAACAATAATACATATGCTTGTACATAATTAGGATAATTTGCTTTATTTCTTAAAACACTGTTTCATTCTTATGGATTAATTGACGGGGCAAACATCCTTTACATATAATTATTACTCCACCCTTATTAATCTGAATGTATCTCCTCAGTCTTCACCAAATATCTACGTGTCTATCACAACCTCACTGAAGGAGCTGTTAAATTGAGCCTTTGATAATCTCAAAATAATGTTATTTTTAACTTCCCTTCTATAGCTCCTCCATTCAGTTTTCTGGTGTACTCCATCACCATCTTCTCTCTTTGTAAAGTAACTGTCCTCTGCTTGACCTTCTGCTTCTACTTTGCTTCCTGCTTGCTGGTGCAGTGATTCACCACCCAGTCTAATCTCGGATTTACAAAGGGGTTGATAGCCCACAGTCAAGGAGATGAGGCAGTAAAAAGGACTGCCAGGGGAAATTAAATAAACTTGGAATTTATCCATCTTTAGAAAGTGGTACAAAGCCCCTTAATCTCTATCACCTCTAAGAATTTTTATGGCAATAGTTCCTCCTTCTATGTGTCCTCCTACCTTTCTTTAAAAAAAACTAAAAATAAATACAAACAAAATAATGAGGTCAATAAACTTACCAGAAGAAGAAAGACAGCCCCTGACATCAAGTAGAAATGGACACTCCAAGAAAGAAGGGAAACTCATTATGTCCATTAAGGACTTTTGCAATTAAGAAGAGGTATTACACAGAAGGTGCCCCTGAAATGTGATATTTTAGAAGCAAAGAAAGGAGAGGTAGAGAGAGGGACGGACATGCATGTACATGAGATTTTAAAACAGACCCAAGGCAACTGGCAGACAGGAGAAAAATTATCAAACATTTCTATTAATATTCTGGGCCTGCTAAAGGTATTAGTGCAAATCAGTCATATTCCCTTTAATTTAATGGCATATTATTGACAACAGCTTAGTGTGAGTCCATCTGCCCCTTCTGCTGTAATTATATGGCTAAGAAAAGAAGGAATTGTTTACCAATAAAATTGAACAAGAGCCATATTTTCTAGGAAAAAATTTATGGGAAATGCATGTGTCATTTCCCTGTGAGCCCTGTGTCCAACCCTTGTTTGGCCAGCAAGTGGCATCTCAGTCTTTGCTTCTGCCAGTGCTTGATGATGTCATGATATTTTACCACAGGAAAAAGAAAGGCAAATTAGTGCCCTTTGGGAATTTCTGGCATGCACATATGTACAAGCCACTTTTGACAAAATGCTGTAAAATCTGCTTTTGGAACATCTCTAGCATCTTTGCTAATAAGGCTTTGACTTCAAAGGTACCTGCACAGAATTTTCTTTCCTACCACACACTTATGCTTTATATTTCCCTCCTTGTTAAGATGTGGCAAGAAGGTACAGCATCTACTAAACTTTGTTTTATTCCTCCTCCTTCTAAAATTTGTATTTGGACCTTTATTAAAAAGAGGGACTTGATTTTACTTGTTAGCTTTCTAATTTTGACTGACTGGGGTGACTTAATGATCCTGGGCACCTGTGTGCATCTCCTGTTATGCTTCAGTGCACTTCAGTGACAGAAGTGCACATTAAAACTCAGTTATTCTGAGTTCCTGCGTCTTCCCTGAACACCAAATACTACCTGTATTTATGCTCTCCTCCCCCTCCCACAGAGAGATAAAGAGGCTTAATCTTCTCGTGGGCTCTGCATGATCTTCTTTTATCTCCTTAGCTGTGTTCCATATAATGAAAGTGACATCACAGTGTGGCTTTTTGCCTCTTCCCAAATTACTTTCAAATTAATTAATGTCCTAAGTTTAGAATGTTTAGAAGGATTTTAATTTTTACTTGACAATTTTAGATTGCATACACACTTTTTTATCTTTTTCTTGGGATGCGTATTTTTAGATCCCTGACCTTTTGGATGTATGATTCATGCTGATTTAATTTTTTCCAGCTGGTCCATTTTCACTTAAATTGATACAGATGTTCTGAAAGAGATACTTTTGCCATTAAACCAGTCATTGCACACCTGGGAATCCCAATTTTTTATTGAAAATAAATTGATTTTCTTCTCTATTCTCTATATTTATTTCCCAGAATGTCTGTAGAAACCTTTCAGGACAAAAACCCAGTATAAAAAAAAGTCCAAGCACCTGTACACTAATGCCACCTGTCACAGATCAAGAAGCAATTCCAAATCAGATAATGCTATTTAATTTATCATGCAACTTTTAAGAATCAAGCACATAGTCTATTTATTAATGCAAGTAAATAAGATTTATTATTTTGTGCATACATCAGACTACAATGAGCTCTGCCAAAAATGATTCTATGCTTCCTTGGGTTGTATTCTACATACATGGCTCTTAGATACACTCTCAAAAATATTAACAAGCATATCCATCAGTAGCTGAGCATTCAAACAGTAAATATCAGAGCATGTGATTTGTCCATTGAGGTGCTGATCTGAGCTTTCATTAGGTTTCTTTCATATGTAGAGCTTGGAAGCAAAGAGCATTTCCATGCTTTTACTACTGAGCATGTATCCTTTCTGCACTCTTATTTTGTCATGAGAAAAAATACCATCTCCAGCCCTGGTCCCCTCCCTGAATTTTTCCTCTTCCCCTCCAAAACCTACAAAAGCACATAGGCTCACTCACAGTTCATGAATTTGACTCACCCTTAACCTTGGGAGGAGCAGTTCCATATTACTTCTGTACTCAGAGTGTCACCTGTTTACTCTTGTATTTTCTCCATTTAAAAAAGACTCATAAATAGTACCCTGGAAAAAAAAAAGAAATAAAACTGTAGCAGGGCTTTGAAAATAAAGGCCTTGGGAAAAAAACATGGGGTCTCTCAGTTCAAGTACAAAGACAACATCAAACTTCCCAATCATATTACTTGCAAAATGTTAGGAGGAGACAAAAGCAGCTGAGGAAGTTTTTCAAATTTGACTCTCAGTGCCTTTTTAGTGTAATCTGTAGCAAGCAGCAAAATCTATAAAGAAGATTCAAATGAAATACCAGACATAAAAAGGCACGGGTAATGTTGATATAAACAGATCTTGGAAACTGGCACTTAAAAGTACTTTAAACATTTCTGTTTGCAATTCTATTAACAGTATTCTATATACTAGATTTTTCTTTTCTTTTATGATGTTCTCTCAAGTGAGAGCAATGTTCTTAAAGGTTTTGTGTTTCTCATAAACTGTTCATGTCTGACATGCTTATATTTGTCTATTACTTATTCTATGTGAACCATAAACCCAACAAGAAGATTAAAGTACAGACACCCGTTGCAGTCATGACATAAATTGTGTATCTTTCTGAAGGACAATGGTATTAAATATTTTAATGCAAAGAGCTGCAGATGTTGAGCTCATGGGGCTGAGCCTAAATATACCAAGAAATGTTGATAATATTTTCTAGAAAATACTTTTAAAGGACGTCTAAGGAACTGGCTAAATAGATCAAAAGTAACCAGTAACCTCAGTACAGTGAAAATAGAGATGCATTCCTCTGGGGAGCATAATCTGCCCCCTCTTATTTGACTGACCACTCACTTGCTATAAACAGTGAGCATTCAATATGAATCTTTTGCTAACCATCTACAGTCTGATTTTTATTGATTAAAAAAAAAAAAATCAAATACTTTCAAATAATGGCCACACATGTAGAAAACCAAGTTGGCTTGCACTTACTTATCCCCCAAAAAAAGAACTACAACTGCAAAAATCTGTCAGGCCACATTGTTCTGTCATCCTTGTTCATGTCAGTGTTCACTTCTTCCACAGATTTTCTGCTCACATTCATGGGATAACCTTCAAAGTGAACAGATAATAGAAATGGCCCTATTTTTTAGCAGAATAAAAGATTTAGTGGAGCAAAAGGAGTAATCTTTTGTTGTAGCAATAATACTTGCTTCTGTCTTCAACTTTGAGCTCAGACTACTCTGCACCACAAACAGGCTTAATGCAATTAATGCTATCATATTCATGCAAAATCAAAATGGGTACTATAATGCAATAATTAAGATTAGAAGGGACTCCCAGAAGCTACATAGTCCAAACAGCTGCTCAAAAAAGGATCCAGCATCCAGGTTAGGCCAGGTTGATGTTATATCAGATTGAAATAGAAAATAGACCACAATCGTGATCATTCTTTGATACTTTAAAGTTATGTCAATTACTAAACAGTCTTCCAAATACCTTTTAAAGCACACAAGAGAGTTTACTTGAATTATTCTTTCAGCTAGCTTTTATCACCTTTGTTAAGATTGATTAACCATTGTCCCTTCCCATAGAGGAGAAATTATATTTAATATTAGTCCCCAAATGTTAACGCTAAAAAAACCCCAAAGTTTGACTGCTGAATGTGTTCAAGAGGGCTTCAGTATGGACAAGGGCAAGCAGCTTAACAAAAGCATTGACTGATACAAGACAAGGCTTAAAAGCTTTGTGCAAACACAAGGGCAATGTCTAGGACTTTTAGCACTGACCTTTCAGGGTCCATTTCTTGAAAAATCCTAGAGACTTGCCAGAACTTCAGGAGTAAAATGGAACTGAAATCTGGGAGTAGGATGAAAATAAAAACAAATGGAGATATTCCCTGCGCAAATGTAGCATCATAATAGTAATAGCAGCCTGATACTGGTGTCGACTGGAGCTGTATTTCATGTATAGTTCATAAGAAAGATGGAATTCTAGAAAATAGGGAATTACAGTAAACACATCAGCTAATAAAGAAGTGGTGCTGGCATTAGCATAAATGATCCAGGACAAGGGGATCCATACCATGATTGCTGGTGAAACAGCTAACATGAAAAACTTTCTAATGCAGCATTTTAAAGATGATAATACAGAAACCACTTCATATTTGCAGTGATATCCTCAGTTGATATGTATTTTATTAACTGAGAGACTTGATGCTTTGTGAATCGTAAGAAAGATTATTCTGATTTAATCAATCAGAATCTTTGCCATAAAATCTTAGCTGGAGACTGAATTCTGCTGTGCCAGACCACTCCCAATTAATTAATCAGTAGCCCTACAATTAAGGATTCTAATTAACAGATCAGGCCACAAAGGGATTCCTGCCTTATCAGCCATTTATGCAATTGCTCTGCAGGTTTGCTGCAGGTCCCCAGCACAGATGGACAGGAGGAGGTGACGCAGTTCGACACTGAGTGCATTTTCCTCCCTGCAGTCCCTCGAGGTAGAGTGATAACTCCTGGGAGAATTCCAATGCAGCAGGTGGGCTTTCCTGAAGCAGCTGGAAGGCAGCAATAGTCTTCCCTAGCTGCTCTCAGGCTGGGACAGCAACACCCTCCTGATTTCTTTTGCTTAATTTCAAATTGATGAAAAGCAGCCTGGGTGGCTGGTATTAGTAAGTGATAGCATTTAGCTCTTAGAAGAGGACTTAGGGTAGGATGACAAGCTTCTCCCTCACCTGAAGCTTCAAAAGTTGTTACACCAGAATGAATGAGACAGCAAAGCTGAGTCATGCATCTTTAACTCTTTAGTGTTCAGAGTAGACAAAATGTTTGCATGTTTACAATGAGCAAAAAAACCACCAACCAAACAAAACAAAACAAAAAAACCCACAAAAAAACCAAACCACCAAAAATCAAAAACCAAAACAAACCCCACAAACTAAAAGTAAAGAGTTTCCAGTGGATGAAAATAAAATACCAGCATTTCTCACAAGCGCAGTTTAGCGATTCACATCTGGGCAGGGATCAGAAATGCTCAGTTAAGGATCTCATTGCCATTACAGCTTTGTCTCACTGCATTCCATGTGAGAAGGTTTAGATGCTATAATTCTTGGATTAAAGCAAAATGTGTAAGGATAGATCACAACAGAGGAAGATAAATATGGAATTGTCTATATTTGGAGTAGATAGAGGAATTTATGTCAGGAAAAAACTCATTTCTGTTTTTCATGCTCATTTTTGTGTCTTCCATTTCAATTCTGTTTGTGGTCACATTGAAATAAAAACCCTTTATAGTAAAAATTTCAAAACCATTTGAAAAAGAAAGGTATTGATTTTTGTGTCCTGAGTTTTCAGTCCTATTTGGGATCTTTTCCTTCTGTTTGCAACTACTTTGCTATATAGCTGCTGAAACTCAACCACGTATTTTTAACATTGAAATAGTAAAATGAACTTCCAGAGGTAGCAAAGAATTAATGGGAAATGTGCTTAAATCACAGTGTATTTAATAATAGTTTTAAGGGCTAAACTTTCCCTATTTTTCTGTGGGTAGTCAGCATGAAGTGTTTCTGCTTTCTTAAATTTCCACAGTGACTTGCTCCCTTCCTAGTGTAAGTGGAGCAACATCCAAAAGATTGGTGTGGAGTTGCAGGCAAAGAGTCACTCCACACACAGATCAATAGCACAAGAATCCATTGAGGGCTATTAAAAATAAATAGAAAGCTGTTACTCATAACTCAGGAACCCTCTCAGCAACACACAGCTACAGGAACACTGTCCATAGAAATACCACTATAGGCTTGCCATGTTCTTTTGGTGCTGACATGGGATGTTGAAGTAGACAGACCTTTGATATAGAAATGCATAATCATAAAATTTTCTTACCTCATCTGTAATAAATGACATGGACAGTGGTGAAAAGTGTTCAACTAGTGAAATATTAAAATCACAGGAGTACATGGATCCCAATTTATGTCTGGAGTCCCTTGTTATCCACATAAATCCACAATACAGATCAAAATGGAAAATCAGACCAAGATCCAATATTAAGTTTTGCAAGTATAAATGGAATGGAACTAAGCAAACCTTTTATTATTAAAGAGATAGAATAAGGGAGATTTCTAAATCCAGACAGACAGTTGTTTTGCCTCTGAGGATGTTTTTAAAGAATAATGTATTCCTTCCTTCCAATCCCTGTGTGTATTTCTAAAGAAGGCCATTCTGCAAAGAAATACAGGTTATGAATATACTGCACAGCAATCTTGTGTGACAGGTGGACAGAAAGTCAATTAACAAAAATTCGCCTTTAAGATCTGAGAAGTGTTATTGTGTATGTGGGTGTGTGTTTCATTAATGAAAGAGTTGTAAAGTGTGTTGAGGGACTTGATCTTTAAAACAAAATACAAGTTAAAACTTGTCACAAATTTGGAAAGGCAGCAGCATCTAATCAAATGGTCTGATTAATTCTACGAAGGCATGAGTTCTTTAATCTCTCTGAAGTTCATTTCCTGGGAGAAGAGCCAAGCTTAATAAGAAAAAAAGGAAGAACATTGCTGGTTGAAAGACCTAAAACCCTGCATGGAAGAAGAGGGCAAGAGTGGAAACACCTGTCTGTAATGGTAAGTGATCTGTCCTTAAGCTCACATCATCTCAGTAATATGCTCTGACATCCTGTGGTGTCGGGGCAGATACCTGAATTTGCCAAAAGTCAGTAAGACTTTTGCGGATTTGGACTTTCTGGACCTTGCTGATTAGTAGAAACAGTGTTATTATTTAATACAGGTAAAGTTCTGGTGCATCAGCTGCACCGTGTCATCTGGAGGAAAAGCAGTTCTGGTCCATCATTTCAGTTCAGAACAAAAAACACTGAAACAGTTATGACTTGCATAAACTTGGTTTCTCTGTGGACCCTAGCCAATTACCAGTAAAGTGATAGCAGTGAAAATGTACTTGTCAGAATATTCCTTTAATTACAGGTTATTTGAGAAATTGATTAAATAACTCCTCCATTTTGTTTTATGTGCTAACCAGCTCCAAAATGTTTGGTTTTATAAGAAAGTATTTCCTAAATCTCTCAGAAAAATTACTTAAGAGGCTTCCTCTAGTAACCGGGATCTCTGCTGTCTGGGGGTAACTTGGGAGACACTGTTGCTACGGTTAATGAAGAAAGGAATGTTTGCTTAGCCCCTGGCTATGTTTTTATAGCAATTGTGTAAACTTAAGTGGTCCCTTTCATGTGCAGGACCAAGATTTTACAATTTAGTTCCTTTCTCAATCTGATTACCATCTCTAACCAAGAAAAGTATTATATTTTGTTCAAAGACTTTATCCCATGGTTCTGACAGAATGTTTATCTAGGCATTTACTAAAAAGTTAAGGACAGCAGGGTCCACATAATTTAGCCTTGATTCTCCTCAGCCTAAGACAGCACTTATATCTGTCAAAACCTGCAGCCTTTGAACTGCATGTATATTCCACCAGTCCTCCTTAACAGGCTGTACATTTCATCATCACGTCCTTATAACTTAGAGACCGTGAACACCATAAGAACCTTTAGCACATCATTGTATCTTTTCCCACACCATGAAAAGTCAGGAGAAAGAATCTGTATATCTGAAACTTGATTTCTAAATACACATCTCAACCCTTCAAAAATATATTCTACCTTGGCAAATCTTTCTGAGTGAGATGCTAAGTAATAAAGGGTGTAGGAGAAAAATTAAATTAAATGGGGCTTAAGTACTAAATCTGACACACTTGGATGATTCCCCAAGGAACATGTTATGTTTTTTGTCCCATGTGAAAGGAAGCCAAAGTTAATTATAGAACACAGAGCTGTGAAAGCAAATAAATCAAGCTTTGCACTGCTGAATTCTCACATCTGCAAATTAACAGCTATGGGGCTGTTAGCGTAGACTCTTCTGTTACAACAAAATGATACGTTTAATAGTTGTTTATCTTAGGATAAGAAGATATAATAAAATTTTTTAAAAGTTCATTTCACAAGAATTCATAGCCAAGGGCATAAATCACCACCCACAGAAGTGTGTATTAGAATGAGAGCATTAGCTCAGTATGTAATACTTCAAATGCCCACTCACAGTATCTGTGCAAAACCAGTGCATACAGCATGATACAGCAGCATAGCACTGCTGCAAGTATAATTTCTATTACAGAGGCTGGTGAATGCATTGTATCCTGTACCTTATATCTGTAAATATAATGGGCATTTGGCTACCTACAGACATAGGAATCTTACAAAAAATAATATATAACTATACACATTATTATGTCTGTGTGTGTGTGTGAGACAGTGAAATAAAGGCAGAGGGAAAAACATGCAAATAATCTTCCGAAGAGAAACTTCTCCAGAAGGTAACACAAAAATTTTCATGAACAGAAGCTATGACAAAAGCCTATGACAGACCCAATACACACCCAAGCACCTGTAGCATAGAAGTGGTTCAGTCACTTCCACATGTGCAAGCCAGGCTGATTGAACATTCACTTAGAAAGATTAGTTTCAACAATCACAGTGATCAGTAGCTTCTATGGTGGCACACCAAATTTTTTTTCTGCTGGCCAGCAGTAAGCATGTTCAGGCAGAAAAGAAAAAAAAACCACTACAACAACAAAGAAATATCCAATCTCTGTGGAGCATGTTTCTGAGGCTAAGTACTGAAGTAGACAGTTTATATTGAAATGTTCATCACAGGACTCTGGTGCAAGTTTCATTTTCCCTTATTTAAAAAGCAGGTATTATTTACTTTCTGCTACTTCACTTGGGGGTCTGTAAAAATCACTCATTAATGGCAACACTTCGAACAAGTGAAATCCTCTATAATGACACCAGCACTATTATTATGGGGAGAGAAAAGCACCACCTGAAAATAAAATCGGGACCAGTTTTTCTTTCCCCCCTTTGAAGACTGGGAGCTCACATCTAATTTGCACTCTGTTTTGTTGTTTAGCTTTATTTCTCTCTACTTGACTATTATCTCTCCAGATCAAGTAGGGCGGCATCATAGCTTTCAGGGAGGATTCTCATTACAAGGCATTGCAGTATTACTCCAGCTTTATTCAAACTAATGCATTTAGCCCCAGTTCAAAAAAAGAAAACACAACCACCCCATTCTCCCACTTGCAATCGTACTCGGGAGCTTTACTCCATTGATTTGGGGCTTTCTGGTTTTTTCTTTTTCCTATGTGTTTCATTTGACTACAGCACAGAGTAGCCTTCTCTAGACAGCCAGCTTTTCCTTTAGCAGAGGTCAGCTGTAATACATATGTAGTGTTATCAACAGGATTTGTACAACACGCAGGGAAGTCTCTGCAGCCCAGATTCCATCAGTGTTTTTTACCCGTATTAGGTAAGATTAAAGCCAGCTAGGAGAGCATGCAGAGGAGGTGCTGAATTGTGCAAGGGCACCGCTTGACTCTTTGTGGAGGCTCACTTAGCACCTTTCTGTTTCACTTAACAACTTTGCTGTGCTAAATCCAGACTGGCTAAAGCCATTCATTAAACAGCACTAAGGCACAGATAAAAGACAGCAGCTCAATGCCAGAAGAGTGTTCTCACTGAGATAATGCAGCAGTAAAGAATTAGAAAAACGCTCAGCATTGCTCCTTCACAAATCGTTACAGTCCTGCTGCTAATACGAGTGGCGCAGAATTAGGCCACCAGTGAACATCCTGAGTGAACAGCACACTGTGAATATCCACCGAATATCCTGAGTCCTGAGTGCATGGATTAGCATACAGGAAAGCCACTGCCTGCTTTGGCACTGACTCCAGTTTGCTTAAGCATGTATAATGGACACTGTATTGCTGGAGATTTTTCCCTTTTTTTTTTTTTTTTTTTCCTTCTCCAACGAGCTGAACACTAACTGGATTGCATCAAAAAGACTAAAAAACCAGGACTTTTATAACAGGGCATTCTTTCAGTAGCAGGTCACACAAATTAGAACAAGAAGAATATAGATTGGTTTTGGTATATTCCCACTGATTTCCAAGGATTCCTTTGTGATTTTAAGGAGAAAATGAGAAACATAGCTAAGAAGGTAATCCTAGAGAAAATCCCACTAGATCAATACTAGGTACTCCTGTGCAGTAAGCCATCAGCATCTGTCAGTGTGAACTGTGCTTCTTATTAGCAGTGGCTGAGCTGCATGCAGAAATCATCTGTTTCCCTAGATGATCTGGATATACAGTTGATATATTTAATGTGAATTATGAGGTAAATATCTGTGTTTGAAAAAAAAAACCACACAGAAAAGAAAAAGAGGCAACAATCACATCTAAGAAAAGCACTGCACAATCCATTTATCAATTTGCTGTAATGTAATTGGGTCTCACATCATTAGCAAGAAGAGTTTCTATGAAACATTTCAACTTTGAAACACTGCATAAAAAGATCAGTGCATGATCACTCTCTTATCTGGTTTCCATTATTCATCTACACATTAAAAAAATGTTTTGATACAAGACAAAATGCAGTTCCCAGCTGTATTTTGTCATGAAATGGCTTTCATAGCTCACAGCTCTATTATCAGGAAAAGATTCTCAGCAGCTGGGTAAATACATTTTGCTTTGTTGATGCTGACTGTTAATTTTGCATCTAAAGCTTGCCAATGTTATAGAACCATAAAGCTTCAGAAAATGCCATTGATGGGAAGTGCAGTTGCTGTGCTATGGATAATTCATAGGCAATAGATGAAAAGGACCATGCTGGTTCCTCTCATGAAGTATTCCTGTTTTCAATATAGACAGTCAATGACCAAGAAGACAGGTAGGCCCTCAGGTGCCCAGGTACATTTTGCAGTATAAACATGTGTGTACATATGCATGGGCTGCTTGTGAGGCTGCAAACAATTTTTAAACACCTTGATTTAAATAGTAAATTTTAACTTCAGAAAAGGATTGCCTGGAGAAGTTGGGGATGCCCCATGCCCAGAAGTGTTCAAGGCTGAGTGGGATGGAGTTTTGATTTGCCTGGTCTCATAGAAGATGTTCTTGCCCACAGAGAGGGTGCTGGATCAAGATGATCTTTCAGGTCCCTTCCAATCTAAACCACTCTGAGATTCTGTGATTTAGCATCAACCACTGTCCCTTTGAAGTTTCAAGCACTGGTACTAAGAAAGAAATTAAATAGATGATGAAAGTTCATGTTACAAATGATTTTCCAGAATCGGGTTTAAAATAAAATTTTCAAGTATTAATCTTTTTCTGCGGTGCTTCAGTGGCTGGGTTTGTACCTAGAAATGTCTGCATTTACCTCAGACATTTAGAACAAATCCCAGTGGCATGAGGTATTGGTGGCAAGGGATACCAGCACTATGGCTGAGTTTAGTTCAGGAATGGAAACAGCACAGCTGTTAGTGTGATCCTACAGTCCTGAAGTGGAACAGCTCTCCTTTCCATGTCCCCAAACAGCCTGGGTGGACCTATGTAACTGAGAACACAATTTCACACTATGTGTGCACAAACCGTACTTAGAGGAGGCACCATTACTGAAGAGTCAAAAATACTCTGACAAAAGCTCAGTTATCCCTTTACCCTGCTCTGCACTGTCTCCTCCTCACCATGTCCAGCCCAGTGCTTTCTGCACTAGGATGATGCCTCTTTCTCTCTGACTCCCTCCTGCACTACACAAGAGTCCCTCTTGCCATTCAGACCCTCTCCCACACTTCACATGTTTCTGGCATGCCCATTAGCTTTTGTTTAGGATTTTCCTCTGACAAAACAGGCTGAAGAGCCCTGGCACAGAGAACCAGTCTTAGGGTAGCTTTGGACAATCCCCTAAACTGGCAACTAATCGATTCGAAAAGAAATAGGAAATGGAAAGAAAGATCACACAAAATCCAGATTTGGGTTGATGACATTTGCTGTTAAACTGGAGCCAAGTCATCTCAGCAGCTGCAAAATTTCAAATCAGTTGCAGGGGCTATAAACTAAGTCACAAGACGGAAGGAAGGAAACATGGAGAACAAGAAAAGATGAACGGTTAAGCTTCCTTTGCAAATACAGAGTTTGCTTTAATGTTCCAGATTACTAACTTGGATTATTTGTTCCCAAGTGCTGGGATTAATCAACGCTTTCCATTCGCAAGTCTGAATGAAATGTTCTTTCCATAGCCCTTGCAGAGATGACATAAGAGTACACAGAAATATTAATAATGGGAAAGTCAATATAGTCTTTAATCCACAATAAAAATATCCTAATGTATCATGGTCTCCATAGGAACTGCACAAAATCTGGAGTTTGTATTTTGTATTACACAGTTCTCTGTGTAACTGGTGTTACCAGTGTGGAGCTCAATCTGCAGCCCTGGCCCTGAGCAGTGGACATGTTGGATGGCCCAGAAAGGGGGAAAGGGTATGTAAGTGTGCTCCCTTCCCACAACTCTCTTTAAAGGTGCAGCTGAATAAGTGAATCTGAAGCTAAGGAAACCAGGGCTCCAATCTATGAGATAATAGTGACCTACCCTAAAAGAAACATAGTGACCCCCTAAAGAAAACATAGAAAATACCCAACTAGATGCTACACTTGTCCATATATTTGTTCAGGTGTGGGTCTGATGTTATAGCTTTTTCTGCTATGTTATCTTAGAATCTTGCCTTGTCTCTAGGGTAAGCTGAAAAGAAAATGCTCTCCAACAGTTCTTTTACTAAAAAAAGAGAACCACAAAGAGCAGCTGTTAGCAAATGCCTAAACCTTTTATCAAGCACTGAAATACCACTGATGTTCTTGAGATTCTTCTGTCTTCTGCATCACTGCCTCTAATAGGTACAAGTCATCATGTGATGTCTGAGTTTTCTTCACTGGTTAAGAGTATAAGTTAGTGCAAAATAGGCATGATAGAAATCCTCCACAGTTACACCACCATAGAATTTTTTCATGCCTTTGTGTCACTAGCACAGCTTCTGAGTCTTCTCTCTACATATAAAAAATGGGAATAATGATTCTGTCTCAGCAGCCTAGCAGGGAAAGCTGATAACTCCCTTCAAGACTAGGAAGTGCTCAGATATGGAAAGTGTACTGATAGACAAATCAATACATTCAAAAGATATAAAAAGATAATATCTTGTATGGTCAATTATAAATCTAAAAAGATTAAGTGATACATTCAGTGTGTTTCCAATGGGCCTTTATTTTGCTACACTGGAGTAAGGTAATCATTCATCTTTACTTGCTGAAGCTACTTGCACTGTAAAGCTCTATCTTCATTAGGATAATGGTAGAAAAATCAGACCTGGCAGCGTTATTCTCCTTTAAATCTTCCTGTCATACTGCAACTAGAATAGCACCAAAAATTAAAAGGAGACAAGGGAGGAATACAGATGTAAAGAGCAGAAGAAGCCATTTTTATTGTCAGTGAGAATTAGCTAGCCAATCTTTCTAACCACAAAGCAATTTAACTTGGCCTTTTGCTGCATCCATTTTCTCTGATTAATTTTTATGATGTCAGACTTCTCGTCCCTTGGGGCTGGAAGTTTGCAGGACATTATGCAAGTATTTAACCCAAGGCCCTGTCTCTGGCTCTCTGGTGATCTTTCAGGTGCCAGCAGCTTGGAGTCCTGACACTTCTCAAATGTGCAGGTGATAATCTGACAAGCGTGGTTCCTCTCTCTGTGAAATGTGCCATAGCATTGAAGTGAGTTACTGCTCAGCACTTAACAGCTGTTGGCTTCTCCTGACAGCATTAATACAACAGCAGACATAGAGATATTTTGAGAGTGAGAGATGTTTTTAAGCAATTGCAGGTCTGCGAGGATTCTCTCAAAGGTGTTTATTTAACCAGAGCTCACAGCTGCAAGACTTAAAAAGAATGTACCCATATACAAGCAACAGCAGTAGCTTGAGTCATTTGCACACAAAATGACTCCACTTGACGTGAAAAGGTTTGCATTTTCTGACTCCCCTTACAGGAAGTCTAATCTGCTGCCACCAACACAAACAAGCTTTGTCTGTTTGAAAAGTTCATTGCCTTGTTACTATGACCAAGCACAACACTGAGACAGCTGTTTCATTCCTCTGTGTTCCAATGCTTTTCCTTAAAATCACATCAAGTACTATTTACAAAAAAAGACAGCTTAAAAAAATAAAGCTGAAAATAACTTTAAAAAGTCAAGGATACATTTTTTTTTTCTTTTGCAATATCTACCTCCATCTGCTACTTCTAAGTCTAATGCTCAGGAATAAATTAACCAGTCCAGAACACATGTATTCATAAACTGCCATGTAAGTGATGTAGTTGTGAAATTATTCATCCTAGTTTATTCTTTTTTTTTGCTCCATTTTTACAGTCTGTTCCTTCAATGTTTTCCTATGTTTTTGTATGTATTAATTTTATCCAATTCAACTTTCCTGGCTGAATGCCTGAGAACAATCTACTAAGTCAAGGTTGCATACCTTCTTACACTGACAGCATCTTCTCTATCTACTTACAAGTCAAGTCAAGATGTAAAAGTGAGAGGTTGAATTTGATGACAATGGGGATTTCCATCTGATGCTCAAAGTTGATTATACTTCTGGTTTTATTTCGAGACAAGCATAAGAAGAACAGTATATTTTGGCACTACAGGCATAGCCCTGCAAAACATGGCATGTTGTAATAGACTATTTCATATGAACTGGGAGAAAAATGTGAGAATAATAATTATTTGTAATGTTTGTACTTAAGAAGGTCTGTGATGGTGACCCCTAGATAGAAGAGCACTTTGTTGTTCAGAATTGAAGCTACTTGTCACTCTGCTAAAAAAATCCGTGTGCAAGGGCCAAGAGCCAAAAGCACTTGTAGATGATGTCTGATTCCCACTGATGTCAAGAACAGGAATAGTCCTTTATGAGCCGAGACCCTGGCAACCAACATAAAAATCACTTTCTACAGAAATGTACACTAATTCAGAGATTTTGTCATGGCATTAAATTTCCTTTCAAGTGTAACTTTTGACTTTGGGAGGAAAAACCTAAGCAAGCAGAACAACATTTCCCTCCAGTAAGGGGTTTTATATATTTTGTCTTGATCTATGTGTCATGTGTTCAGAAGGAAAAACCTGTCTTACAAACTCTAAACATATTGATAAAAGAAACCACTTAAGGAAGTTGTTTATATGCATATAATCTAGCCATCCAAAAATCTCGTCGTACTTGACTGCTTTCTGAATATAACATCATTCCAGCAGATGGTAATCACACTGCATCGTGATGCCTGTTTTAAAAAGTGCTTTTTTTAAGGCTCTGAGCATGGCAGAGACTCACACACATTTGGTCAGCAGAATAAAATGTTACCTCTAAGTTTATTTTAATCCAAATTAATATAATTGCTGGGATCATTTACAGCCTTATTCTCAATGCTCCATGTCTACTTAAGAGAAGAAGTTTTACAGTTTACATTTGTGATATATTAGTCAGTTGCTAATTAAAAAGCAGATGTTAATGCTCATTTTCATACCATAAAATCTTCTGTTTTTTGTCCTAAATAAACCTCCATGTTTGGGGTTTTGTTTTTTGGTTGGTCGGGGCTTGTGTTTTGTTCATTTGTGGGTTTTTATTGTTTTTGTTGTTGTGCAGGGTTTATTTTTTAAGTACGTCTCTTATACCCAGAGCACTAGATTAATATTTAGGCTAAAGGCCCATCCACCTCACTGGGTCTCAATGGGATTTTTGCCTCAGGTAAGACTAGAAGATACAGACCTGATGTTCATGTGTTTTGACAAAAACATCTTCACACATTTTGAGTTCTGCAGTGCTGACAGTATTGATATTTTTTTCCTGCATCCAACCAACTCAGTGCCTTGAATATTTAATAATACAGGTGACATGAGGACTCATTGTCTGACTCATGTAAATAACACAGTAATTTAAACCAAATCTTCCTTCTCTACAGTGTATGCAATGCTAAATGAATATAGTCTTTCTCAAAAAAGACCATAAACATTGCCAGTAATATAAAAGAAACTAGAATAAACTGGACATTTGGGAAAAAAAAGATCCAATTGTTCAATTTTAGAATATTTTGCTGCCACCTTTTGGAATTCAATAAAATGTGCATCTCAGTGGTTTGTAACCGGGATAAATAATTTAGCCCTCAACAGCAATCACATTATTAGAGAAAGAATATATGCATTTCTTCTTCCTTCCTTTTAAAATTTTTAACAAGTAGGTTGAGTTTCACCTTTCACCTTCACAGAGAGATGGAATAGCATAGATTCAAATTTAAGGCTTTCACATGTGAAGAAAATATAGCAAAAAAAATGGGTGCATCAAGCATAACTCTCAATAAATGCCATGAGCAGACAGCAGATCAAGCATTATTTGGCCATAAATAAATATAGGCAAACAAAGAAAACAGCTGCTTACAGATGATACCTAAATATAAACTAATCACTGGCAAATAATTGTTAGTTTAAATGCAAGGTTACTTGTTAGAACTCAGGGCCTCTTTCCCCCCAGGTGCATTGTGGCCTTTGCATAACTGCATTGCTTTCAAAATCTAACTCTACATAAATAAACAAGAGGAAAACAAGTCCTAAGGCTCTGGGCTCTGTCCCACATATCCTCTCCCTGTTTCTGTCAGAGAGATTTTCTTCTGCACAACTTACAAAAATGCAATGCATTTTGGGGAACATTAATATAAATAAATATAACACCAGTATAGAGAACATGTCAGAAGTTCTTTGTTATCACTAAGACAACTGGAGCACTAGTCTTATTTTAGAAAGGCAAGATCAGAAGCATTTAAACCGGGGGAAGAATAGAAATGTCTGTGCCTGTAAATGGCCCTGAAGTGGACAGCTTTCCTTTGATGCACGGATTGGGAGCCCCCTGGGATTCGGGTGCCTTCATCGTGGCCACACAGGGGACAGGTGACCTCCAGGACACCAGGTGACCTCTAGGACACCTCTAGGTCCCTGTGCAGGGACGTGTTCTGCTTGGCAAAGTGTCTGGTCACTGGGGGGCTGGTGCTTGCCTGGTGGATCGCACAACCACTCTTTGGGGAAATAAAAATTGGAGTGCTAGGAGGTGTAAGCACCAGGAGATTTACTTCTGTGCCACTGTAATTTCTCCATGCCTAAAATCTGATTTAAACTAACACACAGGGGCTATGAGGTCTGTATTCCAGAAAGCACTAAAATGAGTATATTTCATACAAAAAGAGCTCACATCCCAAGTAGGAAGGTTTTGTACAATTACCTGACTGCAAGAGTGGGGCTGACGAACGTGTGTCAGCCCTGGTACGAGTGTCATGGATGTATGGATGCGCTCCTTGTGGGAACGGGGTTATTTGCAGGATAGGGACATCGACAATAAATCCTGCCAGAGCACGGATATCGATAATGAATCCTGGCAGCGCGGCTGTGGCCCGCCTGAGGAGGTGGCACTGCCGCGACGTGAGGCGAATCCCGACTAATGAAGGCGATCGCCGGCGCGGCCGTTGCCGGGCGACCGAGCGGGAACGGCCGGGCCCGGCCCGCGGCTCTTTCCCGGGGCTTCTTCCTGGGGCTCTTCCCCAGGGCTCCTTCCCGGGGCTCTCCGCCGGGTATTTTTCCCGAGGTTCTTTGCCAGGGCTCTCGGAGGACACGGCGGCGGCCGCGGGCACTGAGAGGCGGCAGCGAAACACCTCCGCCATGGCGGGGGGAGGCACCGCCGACTGCGGGCTGCAGGTGAGCGGCGGGGGCCGGGGCAGGGCAGGAGCAGGGGCAGGGGCAGGGGCAAGCCGGCGCTGGGGAACGGGGCCTGCGAGCAGGTTGCTGCCATTGGGAATACGTTAATTCGCTGGTACAGGCAGCACACGCACAAAAATCCGCGTTGCTTTGGAAATGGAAGCTCCGCGGTGAGGACACCGGGAGCTGCGGCCCGTGCCTAGGCTGGGAGCAGCCCCGCTGCCCCGTCCCGGACAGCCGCGCTGGAGGAGCAGCCGGAGGTCCGGAATATCGAGATACTGGTGCATTTCTTCATGGGTTTACAATCTGTAATTAAGGCCAGTGCCCTTCAGAATCATGTAAATCTATTGTGTCCGTGATGTCCTGCAGCAGCAGAGAGTCCAAATATGTGGAATTCTTCCATTGGTTTGGACCTGCCACCTGCTTCAGGCTCCTGTCGTGCGGCACCTGTTCTCATAGACCCTCCTCTTGTGTTCTTCCCGATCAAAACATACAAAAGAGGAGAAGTGTCACATGATGATACATCATAAGTGCCCAAAAATGAAAAAGGGATTTGCAAGATAGGTTTCTTATGATGAAGAAATATAAATAAATACATGGAGATTCGGGGACTTTTTTTGATTCAGATATGCTAGGGGAATGGAGATAGAATGGATGCACTATGCTTCAGCATAATTGTCAATTAAATAGGCTTATCTCAGTTTTGCTTACATATGTGTGGGAGGGGAGAATTAGTGCTGAACTTGAGTAAATGAATCTCCCTTTTTTGTAAAAGTTATTTGTGAAGCCATTTCAGGATGAGCTACAGGAGGCAATTTCTGATCATGCAACAAGCAAGGAAAAAGATGAATATCCAGACGACTTTGAAAGTGATGAAGATGGCATGTTAAATGGTAAAACAAAATTAAATATTTTTCCTTGTGTTTTTCCTTTCTTAACTCATTACTAGATCCTAGACAATCTTTATGTGTCGATATAATTTAGTGTTCCAAGATTTCATATTTTAACAACTTCTAAAGCACTGTCCTTCTCTGCCAAGTTACCAGCAGAATTCCCAATGAAATCAGCAGATGTGCCAGCCTGCTAGGCCACACACAGCCTGTACTGGTCCCTACCATTGTGGTCCCCAGTTCTCCTCCATAGTCATCTTGTTTACTTGACACCTGGATCAGACAGTAGTGCACAGTACTGTAAATGAAAGTGGACATGGGCAGAGAAAAAGGCAGTGTTTTTTTCTTACTGGTTTCCCAGTCTGGACAATCAGTGAATAAGAGCTGCAGGACAGACTTCCCTGGCAGACTATGTAAACCAGAAATAAGTTTGATCTGTCTGTTTTTCTTGGAGCAGGATGCATTTGATGTTTGCTAATGTTTATGCTTAGTCTAACAAGATTGGCCAAAAGACTCTTCTTCCTGCTGGTATGGCACTAAATGTTAAGAAAGTAGGAATATTAAATATGATCATGTATTTTTAAAAGGACTTCCTCTGCAGTCTGTTTTTCATTCTCACCTGAAACATCTTTTAACAGTTTGTGGGATGCTTTGATTTCCCTTTGTGGATAAGAATTAGGAAAAAATCTCTCCAGCAGTAAATGCATTATTCCACTATCATGACATTCTTTCGTCAACTTGTTCAAGCATTCAAGCTCCAAAATTAGGTCAATTAGCAATAACAGGCTAAAAGAAGATAAATAAGTTTGGTAAACGTGAATCTTGGCATTGTAGAAGATACTTCCTTTTGAGTATCTGCTAGTAGACTTTAAATAGGGCAGAAGTGAAGAGAAGGGAAGGGAGGATGGGTTCCAATACTAAACGTGCCCAGCTTTGTTGTTGAGGACTTGCTTCCACTTTCTCTAGCATCGACACATATTTTTTCAGAAGGACTTTAAATTGCATGGCAGAAAATAATAAATGAGTGAATATTTTTCTTTGGATTGGGTTCATGAAAATAGATGACAGGAAAGGAAGTAGAATAAGTCTGTAGTTCGGTGGCTTTGCAGATATTGGGGAAGAACATGAAAAATAGTGTTAAGTTATAGAAGATACAGGTTCTGTGTTGCATTTTTTTCCACTTGTATCAAATACAAGTTGGTAATGTGCTCTTTGCAGATATTGGGGAAGAACGTGCTGAAAGTAATTCAGGTTCTACAAGCACTGAGAGATCTCTTGCTGGGAGTCCTCTCTTGAATGATGATGCTTTACAAAAAGTAGTAGATTTGGAAAATGAAGCTGCTGATGACTTGAATTTATCCTTTCATGAAAAGAAGCTTCAGCAAATAATGGTTTTAGAAGGTGAGACCATACAGAATGACAGAAAAGATGATGAAGAAGGATGTTTGGAAGGTGAAAATGAGGATAACAGCAGAAAAAATAATGAAGAAGTACTGCGTGATAATAGTGAAAGTGATGACTTGCCTATTAACAAACTACATGAAAAAAGAAATCAAGAGGAAAACCAACCAAAAGCAAAGCCTCAGATGCACAAAAAACAAAATGCTTCAGCACCAGGTGAAAAGAAAATATTTTAATGTTGTTGCTGCTTAGCCATTTTACAGTATTTTAAAGTGTTTTAATTTGGGTTATTTTCTATGTTAACAATCATCTCCTAAAGATACATAAAGTCTGTCTGTCAGGGGGTAAACTGAACCGAAAGTGTGGGCCAAAAGCAGGAGGTTGCTGTTTGCCCTTTCCTTTGAGAAGATGAGAAACAGCTGTTTAGGTCCCTTAAGTCCAGCTCTCCATTGGTGCATGTGCATGGAAGGCATGAGGGGGCTACCGAGATGCCCCCTCAGTGTGTGCCTGGCACAGAAAGCTGCATTCACATAGTGTCCACTGACACAGTTTGGATGTATAGTCAAACACATAAACCCCCCCCGAACTTGAATCCTTCAGTATAAGAATAGCTAATTCATTTTTAATATGCAATGCAGAATTTGGAATTCTGCTAATCAATCTATATGTGTCAAAAGACTTACTATTTTTTATGGAATTCGTAATATGAGAGGAATTTGTCCTGTTTGATGTTGAGATAAGTTTATGGCTGGTCATTGCCTGTGATGGAAGATTGCAACTTTGAAATTGGTAGAGCAGGATTTAAAGGTATCAGCTTAATTTTTCCTTTCCACATGATGGCACCAAAGTGCCATCAAAGGCATTTGAATGTGCAGATGCCTCTCCTTCCTGACTGGTGTGCCTGTGTAGTTTTAGACTGGCAGAAAAGAAGTTGAACTACTCCTTTTCTTGATGTGAATTAAAGTAGTGCAGTGACACACTGCAATATTGGTTAAAATTCAGGAAATTCAGAATTCTTGTCACCTTGAACGTACCTTCATCACTGTCAATTTAGGGTAAATTTCTTCCATTATGGGCATTGATGTTCCTTTCTTTAGGTAATTTGGAGTTAATTTGTCATCCAGAAAATCAATTTTTCTAAAGAATTCTGTCGGAAATTTGTAAACTATTTCTAAATTGATTTTACTTGGTCATTTTTTGGTTTCTGTCTGAATTGTTTTACAGATTTAGATCTCTGCATTACTGGAAGTTGAAATCTGATGAAAATGGTTTTTAAGTCTAACTAATAATGTGTTTTGTAAATAACGCTTTCACCATTTAGGTATTTATACAGATTGAGGTGTTTTCTTTGAATCCCCACTGTGGAATTTTTCAGTAATTCCTTCATGTGTCCCACACCCCTGAAGAACACTACACAATGAAAGCATGATTTTTTACCCAGAGTGTTAGCTGGCATACTTCATTAGAAGTATGCTAGATGTCAGAAGAGCTCTTCCTGTGACTGCATTGACTCTTGCTTTTGGTTTCTGCACTAGAGCCATGTAAGGGAGGTGGAAAGTTTTCCCCTTGTCTTGCTCCTACATTCTCTAACATTCAAGCTTCAGTTGCTACTCCAGTCTTACATGAAAATACAAGTGAATACTGCTCTTATTCGTATATAGTTCTCAGAAGAAGGCATACAGAAAATGCATTATACTATATAAAATTTAGTAACAACTTTCCTAGATGGATTGTTTTTCTACAACTACATTTTGTGCAGAAAAAAACAATACTCAAAAACAATGAAGTTCTTTTTAATGTGTCCTCTCAATCTTTTTTCTCCCTTTAGAGAAAGATCAGAAGACTGTCAACACCAGCGACTTGAAACTGGAGGACAATGGTATGAAATCCCCTTCTGTTGACAGTTCAGATGGAATGATGAAAATAACAGAAGAGCAAAAAATAGCTGATGCTATGCAGGAGGTGTCAGTGAATGATCAATCTGAGCATGGGGAGGCAAAAAACAAGAACTCTATCAAGGTATTGCTCATCCACAGTTTACCATTGTTTGGAACAATGTCCTGGAAGCACAATGGAGTTTAGTAATGTTGCTGTTGGTATATTAAGTGTATAAAGCTGACAATTTAGATCTGGTTTCTAGAGATGAGACTCTTGTAAATTCTGTATAGCTTTATGAAAGATGTAAGGAATACCTCTTCCACAAATTATTCAAGTCAGATAAAGGTATTGAAATGTGTTTTCCAGCCTTAAGAAAGTACCCTTTTCAAAGTGAAAATGTCAGATGTCTGTTGTGAGGATAGCTGAATAGCAGTGAGCAATGTGTGTTGGCAGAGGATGGAATCCATGTGTGACCTGAATAATGGATAGGATGCAGAGGACTCTACTCTTTATCCTAAAAAGAAAATATGTAGCTACATGTAATTATTAAAGCTAAGTATTCAAAAGACTTAAAAGAGTGTTTATAGAATAAACCAGCTGTGTTCTTTTTACTTTTTATTATTTCTAAACTATTGACTGTATTTTTACATAACAAAAATGAACATTCCTAGCTGTCATTCCAAAGTGATACAGGCATTCTGAATGGTTGATTAGTTGGTTGGTTGGTTGGTTGGTTGGTTGGTTGGTTGGTTGGTTGGTTGGTTTGGGGGCTTTCTTTGTTCTGTTTTTTGGGTTTTTTTCTCTCCTTACTTCCTTTCTCTGTACTATACCCTCTCTTTATTAGGGTGCCTTTCTTGCCTGTTTTTATAACATCATGAGACCATGGAATAGCTTGACTTGGAAGAGACTCATAAAGGCTGAGTCCAATTTCAGTGCCCTTGTTATCTTGTAAAAACCTGTTTCATCCTGATCTGTTGCTTAAGAGACTGTATAACTTTACTTTCCCTCTGTGTTTTTTAGAAACTAAGTGAAACAAAGGAGAGAGTTCTAAAAAACCAAAAAGCTTCTTTATCTGACAGGTAAGAGGAGAATGCCAAACGTTGTTCTGAGCCATTTAAGATGCCTGTAAGCGCCCCGACAATGCTGCTCCCCTCTCATTTTCTGTCAGCATTATCTTTGCTGCTGACAACCTCTGACCATCTGTGGAAAACAGTTGAGTGCATGTGGCATGTTGTTATGACCCTTGCTCAGGTTTGTGTCCGATCAGACTGCCAGATCTTTTGCCAGTGTCTGTGATGAGTGTGTCACTGGAGTCTTTACAGGCTCTAAGCTGTTTTTTAAATGAAAGTGTAAGTAATTTGTAAATTCACAAGAAGTAAATTCTTTCTCCTTTTCCTTTCCCCAGTCTCCAGCCAAGTGTATATAAAAATCACAGTAACTTTTGGTATGCACTGAAATAAGAGGAACACTACTCATACCCAGCTCGTACTACTGTATGTGCTACAGTAAAAGGAAAGGTCATTAATGTGTTTGTGTCCTGGTATTTTCCTAGGTCTACAACTTCTGTGTATTTAAAGAGAAAGGGGAAAGCTGTTCCATCAACTTCACCTGTTTCATCTCAGTATCTGGGATCATTGAAGATGTTGGAGGATAAATGCATGCAGAAAAAAAGTCCAGAATTCAACAAAGTAGATAATTTAAGGGCAGCTGTTTATCAGGTAGATTTAAAAAATGAACAAACCAAACCAACAAAAAAATTGTGCACATAAAGGTCCTGATACAGGGCTCAAGACCTCATTTTTTCTTGAAATCAATAATTTTTACTATTTACTAATTTTTACTATTCCTTTTATTGATTTACAGGTATAGTAATCCTTTTATTCTGTTGCCTATGCCTTTTCCTCATATTATGAACAAAAAGCTCAATGAAAGGGACATAATGTTGTTATGTGGTTTATACTTTATTGTTTCAGACTATTTTCAGGCACATATTTTCCATTATTTCTACTTCATCCTTAATATAAGTAAGTGTCTACTTACAGTTCTTTGGTTATTTCCCTGATATGTTCTATTCAAATGGCATTCAGGAAAAGTGATAACAAATCTTGTACTCTTTCCAGAAGAATACTATACGTAAATTCCTTGTAGAATTAGAATTTCACAACAATTATTTTTTGGGTTTAAACAAATTTTTGCTAATCTGTTTGAGAACAACTCTCATTAACAGGCACCATTTATATTGGTATGTGGTTTTAATACTTGTTATGGTCCTAAAACAAATGTTAGACCCTCAAATCCATATTTATATTGTATTCACAGTCTTTGAGAGTAGAATAGTTTTCATTTAGGACACTATTATCTTTGAGCTGCATACCAAATGTACCGTTAATTGTTGAAAATTTAAGCCTGATTCTGCAGATGGCTCATAACCTTTTATGGCTGCCTGAAGTCTCACTTCTCCCAGCAGGATTTTATTCTCTTTTATTGTATGTATTTTCAAGAGAGACAACAAATGTAAATAATATTCCTATATACCAAATAATAAGAACCTTTATTACATTCTTCTATTTAATTTTGATTAGTGCTGACATTTTTGTTGGCATTTCTAGGAAGATGCTTTTTAAAAGATCTTTGAGCTTTTTTAGATTTTGTAGCTGTGATTTTAGAACCTTAAATTTTTTTTGATCACAATGTTTGTGTGATGACATCGTAGTTTTCCACATGGGATGCTGATTTAACTTGGAAAAACTGAGAGTAATTTTGGTGGTTATTATATTGGTGCTGTTCTTTACTTATACCTTAAAAGGACTTTAAAAATATTTTAATGATTCTTACAGAACTGGTTGGAAAGGAAAAAGCTCCTTCTACTGGAATTAAAGAGAAGTGAGAAAGAAAAAGCTGAAATTCTAAGGAACAATACTGAAAAGGTTTGTTTACATTGTTGTTTAAAAAGAAGTTGACAAATTATGACTCTTTGAAGTGTTCTTCCTGCCTGAATGCATCCCTCTGCTGTTGTGAGGTATCTGGTTTTCTCCAAATAGTACAAGGTGATGTGAAATAATAAATGGCATGTCCTGCTCATTAGGGTTGTGGTAAGCAGTGTCTGTCCAATGATTCCCTACACATTTACATAAGGTGTGTTAGAAATGTGCTTCCCAGATTAATTTTTGAGTTAGTTTACAAAGACCTTGGGATGCTTAACTCTTAAGGTGCCAAGTTTTGTTTTGTGCATGAGAATATGCATTCACTCCCTGCCTCAAGAGATGCTTATGTAGAGAGGGCTCTGGCTTGAATAGTATCATGCACATTTTTTGATTTGGCTTTTAACTATTTAATATGTTTCACTTCTAAGCACTTAGCATGCATTTCATATCCTTCTACACATATTTTGTGGAAGCAGTTAGTCTCATTCAAGTAAATTAAAAATGGACATAGAAAATAACGCTATATATGCTTAAAATTTAATTGTAATACTTGCAATGTTGTCAGCAAATCAATGTCTGTTTCTTTATTGCTCTATTTAGCAATAAGTTTACAGCTTACTATTTCACTTAAAATTTCAAACTGAAATTGATTTAAATGTAGACTTTTATTTCCAATCTAGAAAGAAGCACTTAAAAGAGAAGAAGCAATTGCCTGTTACGAAGCCTGGAAAAAAAAGAAAGAGAAAGAAGCAAGAAAGTTGAGTGAAAGAAAAAAGCATGAGGAACTTGAGGAAAAGAAACCAGCAGAACAGAATAAGGAAAAAACAGAAGCAGCACAAGCGGTGATGTGGAATATGTACCTAAGTGTATATTTGAATGTGGTTCAGGAGCTGGTAAAAATAATTTGGATTAATCAAGAATGAGATGGAAATGAACTAGAATCTTAAAATCTAGACATTTCCATCTAGAATGAGATGGAATGAACTAGAATCTAGAGACCTAGACATGCTTAGTTTTTGAAAGAAGCTTGTATTATGTTTTGTTATGTAAGAAATGTGTAACGTTTACACTTGCAGAAAAACAGGTTTCTATATTTGGAGTCTATTAACTGAGCATAAAATAAACCTCATACAAATACATTAGCAATTAACTATTACCTACTGGAAAAATAAGATTCTTTTTAGATACAGTGATACCCACTTCTGAGCAATTCTGCAAGCAAATATTCTAAAATTAGAATGTGTAGAAATTACAAAAAATAATAATGCAGATTAGACTAGTGGAGTATTGACAGAAAGATGAGAGGTAAGATTTTTTATGGATCTATGGTTGTCTTTAGGCATTCAAAAAATGGAAAGAAAGAAAAGTGGAATATTTAAGAGAGCAAAACAGGAAGGAAAAACAGTCTGAAAGAATGAGGAAGAAGATAGAAGAGGACCTAGTTGCAGAGAAGAGGAGAGTCAGTGTATCAGCAGTTGAAAAATGGTACTTCTCCACTGTGTTTGCTATATCATAGCTTCCAAAATCCTTGCTTATAAATGTAATAGGTCTTCTGTGAATGCTTGATGTGCCTGTAATTGGAAGACAATGGATTGCTTGGGATCAGAGGCTTCATTCCCACTGGAGACAAAGTCTAACAGTGCAAACCAGCTGTGCAGCTCCCTTTGGTTTATTAATTTAGTTACTTTCCTCCCCAAGAGGATATTAACTAAGCCCAGGCAGAGATACTGCAAATGATAAAATTCACTGTGTAGTAGTATTGTGTCTTACATGGCTATTTTCATGCTTCATTACTAAGCCATAGGAAGGAAGGTAAATCTTTAAAAGTTTCATAGAATACAGTATAGGAATGCAGATGTAGGAAGAAGGAAATGAGATGTATCTGCTGGAGATATTCTTTATTACTTTTATAAGCCAAGAATTTTCACAAAAAATGCACAACTTACTTTTATGTACAGAAGTTCAGAGTGTTTTTTTTTATTATTCTAAAAAAGGGAGAACAAAGTACAGAAAAGGTGATGCCATAATAGGTAGAGTAGTAGATTCATTTATACCTTGGTGATGTATAAAAATGGACATGGAAGATTTTAAATACATATTCTCAATTTAAAGTGTATAATACATATTTTGACTCAATTTATTTAATTGGTCACAGATGCAGCTTTTGGTCTGTACATTATGACCTCTTGCTCTTCCCTCTCACTACACAGGAATGAAAAGAAGAAAGAATATATCAAAAAGAAAAAAGTAGAAAAGTTCCTGGAGAAAAAAAAGCGAGAAATGCAACAGGCAAAGAAGGAAGAAAAAAGTGAAAAGGCTATGGAGGAATATGAAAGATGGCTGGTATGTTTGGTTGGGTTTGGGGTTTTTTTTTGCCTCTTGTCAAAGCCAAAACATTTGGTGTAGTGTGAGCACTTGAGTATTGTAATACTCGTGGGGTGTTGTGCTGTTACGAGAGAGGCCAGACGATGGCAACATTACGTTGCTTGTCCCCCTTGAATGTGTGAGCAAAATGTTGCTAAAGTACAGTGCACTTGATAGCTGGCATACATGGAAAATACATTCTCCCTACCTACACAGAGTTTTCAGTTTCCATAAGGCTTCATTTTTTGCCATTTCATGTCAGGAGCAACCGTCTCTGAAGGGCCAGTTAGCCAGAGCATAAAACCTGCAAAGTCAAAAAGCATTGCCAGCTGCAACAGTCAGTGCATGTACATTCAAGGAAGCATTGAAAATGGAGACTTGAGGACCTCACAATTGATAAAAGGACTTTTAATGGAGTTCATGATGATTTCCACTTATGAGAAAGGGTGGAACTCTGATGCTACCAATTATATTTTTCTCACAGCAGTGTCCCTGTTTTAAAGCAGTAAATTAATCCAGTGCTCTAGTACCAACAATAAGGCAGGTTATTTTTCCTTGCTGCAGAAGGACAAACTCGAAGAGAGATCACTAATATTCTTAGCATGTTGTTTTCTTAAAGATGTGTGACTTGTCAGTTAAAGAAGAACCTGTTTTAATTCCCCACCCTGTGACAGTCTTCCTCCATACTGACTGTCGAGTTTTTTTTAGTAAGAAAGTGTTTATTCTGTTCTTACATGTGATTTCTGGCATGCCTTGTACATATGGTCTCTGTTGCCGTTTTTAAGAATAAGATCTTGCAACCAAGCTGGATTATGGTCCTTACAAGAATTCTTCTTTAGTGTCATTAGCTTAATGTTTTTTTCTTTTTTTTTTTTTTTTTAGGAGAGAGAGGCAGTTAGATGAAAACTGAGTCAGGCAGCTGTACAGGTGTGGGACAGGTTTAGAGAGGACAATTTACTTAATTGGTCACAGATGCAGATTCTTTACTTGGCTAACTGAGAAATACACAGTTGCACAAAACAGCAAAAGCCTGCACATTTTTCCCTTCTCTCTGTTTCCAAACTTTTTTAATCTTAGGTTTATATCTTTTAAGATGTTTGACCTGGTGCCCTGTTGAAATACCTCTCATTTCTGTAATCACTGATAAGGTTTTTTTCTGGTCCCCATTGTCAGGAGATTTTCAGCTCAGTTTAGCAAATGATTAATGTCTGATCTTAGTTGATTTCTTGCTTGAACAATACTCCTGATTGCCAAGGTAGGGAGTACTATGCTTTGAGCAGTAGCTAATCCACTGGCCTGCTATGCTCTGCTCACTGAGACTGTCCTAATCAACTTAGTTGTACCAAAGCAAGAATGTTACTTCTCATTGTACATTTGACTTCCTTCCTGTCCTGGATTCTGTATGAAGGTAAAAAAAATATCCCTTTTTTTTAGGAGTGAAGGTTGCTGCCTAGCACAGGCTCTCCCATTCAAATTGTGTGTGAATTCCTGAGGCGATCACTTCAATGGGATTATTAATGAAAATTTTAGTAGTTGGAGGAATGACCAGATCTAACTAGATATACATGTGAAATAAGCAAGCATAGGATGGGATAAGTACTGAACTGGTTGGCAGAGGTACCTCTAAAATGATCCCATTTTCAGTGTCAGTGTGCAAGTGTTGACTGATGTGTCTCATGCCCAGTCTTCACATTTTTTACTTTCAGAATTTGTGCTGTCTTTTTGCAACTTACACATCTTTATTTGAGAAAGCATATTGGAAAATGGCTCTGTCATAATTTTAGGCCAGAATATTGCCTCACTTTGTACACTTGCAGAAAAAAATACAGACCAATAGTGAACTGCCCAAGAGAAACACTGTAAAGTTGTCATTGCATTACCAAGGGAACTCAGGTGACATCTGCCTGCAGGTGGATATGTATCAGGTCTGAGGGCAGAATTTGGAAGCCTTTTAAAAGTATTCTTTCAACTAAAATTATTTTTAAATGGCAATAAAAATAGTAGTGATATAGTGGGAAGTATTTGAATATGTTTTCATTAACATTCAGCAGAAAGAAATGTGTACATTCATCCTCAGCTTTCCTGAAGCAGGTGTTGACCATAATGCATGGATAAAACAGACATAGAAATCTCATTGTAGTTCTGCTAAAATAGAAGAAACATTCTGCTTTTATGCTAATGGCAATTCTGTTACTTCTGCTTTTAGAGGTCATTGTGTGAATGTTTGATAGCATAAGAGCATAGAGAAGATTACTTTTTAAGCCTGGAAATAAATGCCCTGGAAAAGGCTATTAACACTTGTAAAATACTGGCATAAATAGGATAATCTTGAGATGAGATGCTTTAGAAGCTGGAAATTCAAGCTTCTGATTATTTTGTTTCTTCCTATCATTTGCTTCTTGCTACTCACCAAGAGCTCTTCAAGCCAATCTATCTTGATAAATGATCATTTTTTACTTACTGCATAATGCCAGTGTCTGACACTGGTCATTGACATGCACCTGTTCTGAGGAGTGGAATGTGGACAAGAATCACGTAGAAAGTTGATAATGACCCATCACTTTAGTTTCCATTATTTCTGAGATACTAATCTTGATACTTGTTTACTGTGGATAGAAGTGAGTATCATCTCTAGATAAGTTAATGTTGTCCATTTTCTGTAAAAACATCAACCTACCATGAGCTTCTGAGAAATAAGGCTGCTCTCAAATAGTTATCAAAGACCAGCACAGTAATGTTGAAAGTCTTAGAAGAAGTTTGACATTTTACCTTGAATTTGAGCATTTGCAATATCTATTTTTGGCATTCTAAAGCTGTTTAAAAACATCAAGAAAGGATATACTGGATAAGTCCCATGGATTTCTTGCTTTTCAGGGTTAGAAATAGCTGAAGTGGGTTGTTAATTTCATGTATTCATTAATTTCATATGATCTCTGAAAATTCTTTCTAAATTGCAATTTTCATGGCCTGTCATTGCAATAGGTTAGAAATAAGACTGCTATTGTTACTCCTCTCAAATGTTGTCAGTCTTCTGTAATGTCTAAAATTCAATTTCTATGTGCCAGTCATACTGCTAAAGAATGTGCTCTTCCCAGAATTTTATAAGTGAAAATATATTCATCTTACTAGGCTATTGAGTAGGAAACTTCCACAGAAATCAAGCCATACAGTTGACTTGATCTAGTGCAAGACAAGCTACAGTTCTGATTTAACCTTTCATCATTTCTGTTACTCTACTTCAATTAGTGCAAATAACATCTTGTTTATTATTCTATATTTATATCAGTTATGTCTTGTGAGAATTTGCACTGTAGTTACAAGAACATAAAAACTTTGTGTGTGTTGAAAACAGGGAGAGGAGGCCAGTAGATCTTCACTTTGAATTTAATCTTTTAAAACACTTAGATTAACTTAAGACTCTTTCCTTGCCACTTGGATTCATTAATGAAAACTAGATCTCAAATCCGAACATTCAAAACTGAAGCACAGTTAAAAAAACCAAAGCAACTTTTGTACCTTTCCTGGGTGGGTTTATGCTTTATTTTTGGTTGTGGTTTTTCATACATGAGTCTGTTGTGTAACATCTATTCAGTAGAGCGTGCTCAATAAACATAAAATATGCACATTTCTTTGTAGCACGCAATTTCTCTAATGCTTGCAATACTGCTGCAATAAGTGTTACTTTTAATGAGTTTTCACTTACCTGTCCTGATGGTATACATATCTTTGTACAGTATAATTCTGTGATTATAGATACATGAGCATCTATTATATATGCATTCCTTTAGAGCATGTTCTTCCCAAGCTATCTGTACTGCTTCCCATATCTTTTCTTGAAAAATATCACTTATAATGAAGACTAATTTTCTCTTAGGGTACTAAACAGTTCCCTTGAACAATTTTAGAATATCTTGAATTTGTTCTAAAGACCCAAAGCCACTAGTTGTGTTCATCTGATGAAATCTCTGTGGACGGAGAAAGAAGGCAAAAATGAGGGATGAGAAGAGTCAGAATGTCACAATGCTGCAAGCCTAGTTTGTCTCAATTGCTCCATGTGATCAGAAAAATATAGTTTTTACAGAGAGAGAGTATTTTTTATTCGACTGTGATAAACTTTTGTATTGCCTATTTTAGCAAAGGGCATTCCTTTTCCATGCAAACCTTGCCTTGCTTTTAATCAGCCTTACTAGTAGCAACATGAAATTATTGTGTGTTTGTTTAGCCAGACCAGATGTTCCTAACTGAATTGGATCTTCAGGTTTATGTTGACAAAGAGCTGAAGGGCACAGATTAAAATCATATTGGTAGGGCTGATATTTCAGTGTGTTGCTTTGCATTCTACAATTTTTGGACACATACATGTGTAAAACAGGAGAAAACTTTACTCAAGCTCACTTTCTTACAGTAATGCTTCCACACCCCTTTTTCAGTCTACTCCCTCAGCCACAGTTACCTCACTATTGCCCTGCTCACATAGGAGTAACAGACAAACACTGCCAGCATTTTGGGAGTTTGTGGATATATGGCATCCATCAGAGGAAGAGGGTCATGGGTTATATGAGAGTACCAGTTATCTTATAGCTGTCCTCAAGGAGCAGTACTTCCACTGCAGTGCAGTTCAAACATGTGAAAAACCACAAAACTATGGATGCTTAAAAATGCTGGCTGATGGGCTGCCAACAATGAAAGAACCAGGGTTGGATGTGGCACAGCTGATGATGGTTTTAAGTGGGCATATCCACATTGCATCTTTACTACCAGGGATGTGTTTGCCAGGTTTTGGTCTTGGGAATGAATGTACTGTTCATGTGTGAGAAAGGCAGTTGCTCAAGGACCTCTTATCCACCCATCACAGGGGCACTGTAAATTGTGCTGTGGTCTATATGGCCAATCTTGGTTCCACCAAGAAAGAAACTACTTTTAAGTCAGTAAGAAGTCTGCACTCATATGCACCACAAACCTGCAAGGAAAACTTGCACCCATAGAAAGCTTGCCAATGTACTAAACTGCTAATGCAGATGCACCTTTAGATGCTGGTTCTCTTGAGGGTGAAATGGCAGTCATCTTTGCAAAGAAGAATGCTTATGTAGAATAGAACTGATTAGAAATTCAAAAATTATTATAAATAATTGCAACTTAATTTTTGAATGACAGGTCTCTTGAAAATCATTAGTTAATGAGACACTAAAAGAGTGTAGCAAGTACCTTGCAATCCTCATCATCCTAATTGCCCCATTGCTGTTTGAAATAACAGAAAATAGAATTGGAACCTTGCAGTGCTTATAACATAAATTAGATAGATCTTTGTTTAAAATTAAATTGTTTAATTACCAGTTTATTCTAATACATGGCAAGTGTGATTTAATAAGTACAGAAAGTTACAATGATGCATCAGTGTTCTCATTATATGAGAACCACATATTTTGCATTGTGATTTAGGTATCCTCCTAAAGACAAGAAGTAATTAATATGAGACTAATTACATACAAGACCAATACCTAGTCCAGTAGGCTTTCTGTTGGGCTTTTTGTTTAGACAGTGCACAAACCCAGCCTATCCTTGAGGCAGACACCCGAATTGTAAGTGACACCCAATGTGCAGCCTCTTTCATTGGTTGCATTGTGCAAAGTCCGTGACTGAACCTGCAAAAGGGATGTGCTGAGCTCCAAAAGGCAAACCTCCATTGCATGTTTTCTTTTCATTTTACACAAGAAAGGCATAACAATAATGTAACTTTTCTGTTAGTATAATTGTTGTTGAGGGGCAGTGGGTTGGTTTTGGTTTGGGCTTTTTTTCACACATCTTTTTATTCTCAGGAAAACAAAATGAGGAGAGAACAGCTTGAGAAGAACCAAAAGAAGTTGCAGGCTGTCCATGGGAATGAAATGAGTCCTCCCTGGAGACCACCCGGCAAAGTCACATATTCTAGTAATTACTAAGCAGTTTATTGCCTTCCCAAAGAACAGATAGCTTACAAAGTGCTGTCAATAGCCAGTAGCTCTTTTGTTATCAGCTGATTTTCACTGAATCTATTATAGGTGTTAAATTATTTCTTTTTAGTTTAATTGATATCTGCAGTTTAAATAAACCTGTTACTCATTTGCATTGCTTTAGAAAATGTAATAATTTTTCTAATTCCACATTTAAATTACTTTTGCTAAATGCCATGGTATGTCATTTATATCCAGGATTTATATCCAGGATATTTATATAGATACAGAGAAAATATATATTGCAGATAGGTGAATACAGGGCTTTCATAAGCTCCAGGTCTGGCTCTGGCTGTTACCTCATGGCAGGCCAGGCATTATTTCCAGCAGTAGTGGAGAAAAGAGAAAGAATCTACTGCCAGCAGAAACTTTCAAGTAGCTGAGAAGATGCCCAGCTAGAGCAGCTTCAGTGGCCCATGTAAGAGGCAGAGTAAACTTTAAGACTGCAGCAGGAGAGATGAGGAATTGCAGCCCTGGCAGAATGCAAAAGAATTGCCAATTCAAAACTGGCACACCTGGATTTTTTGAGAAAATACTAAATTACTTCAGGCCTTCAGAGTGGGGTGGTGATGTCCATCATTGATGCTCTGGGCTTTTAGAACTTGGAGCCTTGAATTTGAGTTTAGTCTGTTAAGAAACTCCAACTATAGTATCATGGGAGGATGAAATTTGTAGCAGGCACCAGAGTTTATTGTACAACAGACCTGAAGAGTCTGAGACAAGGCAGCCTGTGAGAAAGGGATCATCTGGATCTTTATTTTTGCAGTGTCCACCTAGAGGAAGCAAGGAAGGTCCCTATGCTGACTTGAGGGATGGAAATTAAAAGTGTGGTAGGATTAGTGGCAGAGATAAAGAGAGTTTGTCAGGTGCCTGTTCCTGAGCTGAATGCTGCATCTTCACTGAATTTAAGCCTTTCTATAACTGGGTAGAAGGTTTTGACAGAAGACAGAAGTGAGATGTGGGTGACATCTTTCAGAGGAATGAGGAGAAGCTCACAAATTGACAACTTCTCAATTAGGAAAAGATGCTGAAGTCTGTAGACAGGGGAAAACAACTAGTTGATATGTTTAACTATTATAATAAAATTCGGGGAGCTTCATTTAATGTTATATTGTAAAAATTTGTACATGTTACAGCATAACACAAATGTCATAGGAGAATTAGAGCTGAGAAATATATAAATATGTACATTAATGTATAAGAACATGCATATATCTGTATAGATCCTACCTATATGTTTATTGATGACAGAAGATATTTTGTATTAATAAAGTATATTTTAGTACAATGAGCCTCAATGTTTTCATTGGATTTTAGAATACAAATCTTTATTTAAAGCTTTAATATATAGAAATTAACTAGGCAGTGTCTCTAAGCACAAGGTATCATTGTTAACATGACAAGTAGATAGGAAACTGTATCCCACTGAAGGCAAGCTTCTACAGCATTCCAGCTGTCTCCTCCAGCTGCCTGACACTTGCTGACACACCAATGCAAACATTCATTTAAGTTACTGTTCTAAACAGTAACTTAGAAGATGGTTAGTATCTCTATTTTTTTCCAAGTATTTAATTTAGGCATTAAATTGCTCCATTGGTGCTAAAGGCACAGGCTGATGATAAATGATTTTCTGTTTCAAGTCTCATTCTGGGTAAGAAAGATTGTATGCTGTTTTCCATTGTATCTTTTTTTCTTTAATATTCACAAAATAGGAGATCATCTTACATGGTCTGTATATCATGGACTGCTGTGTTTCACTTCATTAATTATGTGTTTAACTGAGTTACTTGACTCAGAGTAACAGGGATAAACTTTTCTGGGCTGTGAACACCGATGGCAGCCTTGGCTGCACATCAAAACCTGGACTCACTCCAGTTTGTCTGTATCTTTCTTGCACTGGGGAGCCCAAAACTGAACATGATGCTCCAGATGCTGTCTCGCTCCCAGCTGCAGTGTCACACATGCCAAACAGAGGGGAACAATCCCTTCCATCAACCTGCTGAGCACACTCATATTAATACAGCCCACAGTGTCATTGGCATTCCCTGCTGTGAGAGCCTATGGCTGGCTTATGCTCTGCTGCTTTTCCTCTGGCACCCCTGGGTATTTTCCTGCAAAGCTGCTTTTTGACTACTGGAACTCAGGCTGTGCTATTGAAATGAGGTAACTTCACCCCAGATGCAGGACTTAGTTTGTCTTTGTTGACCTTAAAGGTTCCCACCACCCCCTTCTCCCACTTCCTGGGAAACACCCTGCTTGGCTCCATGGATTTAGCTGTGTCCAAGCAACTGAAGTGCTCCCTGTTCTGTCTTTTTCTTCAGTGCTTCAGTGTCTGAGGCTAGACCTCATCCATTACAAAAAAAAAGGCAAAAAAGGACATGAAGCATCTCAGCTTTTTCCATGTCCTGTGTCACTAAGTCACCTGGCCCCTGAGGAGCAGGATCCCATTTTTCTTTCTGCCCATGTACTTCCAGAAGCACCTTTGAGTCCCATATGAGCTTTAACTCTTGCTGAGCTTTGTCTTTAGTAAATGCTTCCATGTTTTAGTCAATGTAGAGTAATGTCTCTGTTTTGGTCCATGGTGCAATTACTCTCCACCATCTCTGTGCTTGCCTACTCTGAACTCCAGCAGGAGAGCCTGTTCCTGCATGCTGGCTGCCTGCCCCACTTGTCTGACTACACACATGACAGAATGGACTTGTTATTTGATGGGGATATCAGTGAATCTCAACTAGCATTCCTGGGTCCCTTTGCTTCCCAGGGCAGCCTCCTGTGAGATCCTGCCAAACAGATCCCTAAATAAGCCATCATCTTCCCTCCTCAAGCCAAGGTTGTGGTTCTATTTCCTTTACTGCTTCTTACATGATTAGAAGTTTCACAGTGTCAAGCTTAGGGCAGTCAGGAGATCATCAGCTTTCCCAGCCCAGACCAGTTCATCCCTGTAACCATCCATTAGGTAAGGTCGAGTCCCAGGCTCCTCTTAGAGCATCAGCACTTCCACCTTCAGATCTCTACTGACCTGTTGGCTTTTAAAGAGCAATTTCTGAAATTTTAATAGCCTTTATTAGTTAGATTTTCCCCTAATGGGTAATAAAGTAATTGCAAAATTCTTACCTGATTATTTCAACCTGGGGCATGGGGAAGTCTGCTCTTATTAGCACATTGTATTCAGGCAGTTGAGCTGTTTTCAACATAGAACATTAATTTAGCACCTACACTCAGAGGAAAAGTTCTAAGAAAAGTCTTTAGTACTGCAAGGTATGTTTCTCTTTTACTACTATTTCCTAAAATTATGAATTCTCTTTCTCTGGGATGCTTTTATTTCTGGATAGCTTCAGACTAGAACAATTTAAAGTTCTTTCATATAATTTTTCATTTAAGGAAGCAGCAAGAAATCCCATTATATTTTAATAATTTTTCATGAATAGGAATACATAATTAATATATATTCATGTTCATTAATTATAAACTGGCTTGGCTGCTCCTTGATGACAGTAAATGATAGAAGGATAACATCACTAACTTTTAGCATTTAACTGTTGTAATGTGCAGGTGGAGCATCATATTAACAATACCCTGGTTAACTTTTATTTTCCTTTGCACCTTTTAACATGCTATAATACATTGAGCACCCATTCTTATATGCTGATTTCTAACCATACCATTCCCATATGCTGATTTCTAACCAAACCATGTTTTTCCATGAAGGAAAACAACAGGAAAAATAATATAGACAAAGGGGAAATATTTTAGCTGTCCTCTATCTATTTCTTGAAGAAGCATCTGGAGAATCATTGCAAATAAATGATGCTTTGGGAAAAAACTTTCTTAGCTACCCTGAATTCCTCTATGCTGCTTAGCACTTCTAATACTGAAGTATAATGAGGATCTGCAGAGGTGATTTAGCACTGAGCCTAACTGCTGGACCATGTTCTTTGTTGAAATGGGAGCCAGAAAGATTTCTTGCAAGAGATCAGCAAGCCAAATGAATAGCAGAGAAAATAAAGGCAAACAGTACTGTCATTATTCAATTTATCATTTTTAGAAGCATTAGTGGTTATGAACATGATGCTGGATACTGCACAAGCAAAATATAAAGATGACTTGCCACAGAAGGCTCCCCATCCCAGAAAACATGCATAGAGATTTAGTCAAAAGCACAAGGAGAGTGAGGAAGGCAGCATCCCTTCCTGCACAGCAGCTGTTGTACAATTGTAGCAGCTCCTGGCACTTTGGTTTCACAGTCCACCAGCTACTGTCCTTGCCTGCTATCTTGCCTTCAGCAGGAAAGCCAATGTGCTGATTTTCCCTTTGACTCTTCTGCTGACTATGTGGTTAAGCAGCCTCTCTCTGGCTACCTTTCTTCTCATGTACCAAGTTTCCTGTCTTTCCTGCTTAAGAGATCAAATAATTCTGTCCATTCTTGCTGTTATACAGTGTCTCCAAAAGAGATCAATCTGCTCAAAGGATGAATCTGCCATCACTATTGCTGTACAATTTAAAGAATTGTCATAGCATTAAACCCTAACATCAGCTTGATTCTTATTTTCCCCTAAACAGATGGTCGTGCATCGAGCTGTTAAATTTCACTGCAACAAAATTGACAATCTGTCTAAAGTTTCTATTCCTCACGTGAATCAATAAAATGTAGGAATGCTGTATTGGAGGAGAATTCTTTGCAAATGGCTATGCATTTGTAACCTATCCAAAGCAATGGCTCTTAATAATGACTCCCAATTTTCAAGGGTTTGGATCATGAAGTATCACTAGAAAGAGAGGTTATGTGCAAATAAGTCAAGACAATTACAAGAGGAAGCAAACAAGATTAATTAACAGCAAGTGCACATTAAGTGTTTCACAGACTTTCTGCTGATTTGCAACTTAAATATCCTACACACTCTCCTCTTTGTGATTCACTTTAGCAATTTCTCACACAGATATTTTTTAAATAATCCTGTGCAGCATTTAGAACACTCATAAGAGAAAGAGTGGGGAGAATTTTTGTCTATATAAAATTCTTGCTGCCAGTCAGAGGTACATGTAGAAGTACAATTAGGAAATGGGAATGGATGCAAAACATAAGTTGCTTAATGAAATTGAACTAGCAAGACTGTACCACTCAAAAGTACTGCCACGAAGGAGGGAAGTGAAGTCTGCTAGCCTGCAGTCCAGTCTCAGAGCCCCTGCACTGGATGCCACTGGGCCTGGTTCCCAGCTGCGACTTTCTGCACATCTTTGCCATCAGGTTTGTGCCAAAAACCCATCAGGTTTGTGGGGCCCTGCCACAGGGCTGCAATGACATCCCAAGCTCTTGCACTATCTTGCCACTGATGGGTAAAACAGCGCAAGGACAAGACTGGCCAGTGGGGTTTTGTACAGATTTCAGTCCTTCAGAGAGGCTGAATGTCCCTGTTCTGACCTGACAATGTTTGGGAAGATGCCCTGAACAAGCTTCTGCCCACACATGCCAGAGCAGGATTTACTATGAGTAGAATGTATTATAGTCATAGCTGGCAAGGCTTTGTTTTCATCAGTTTAAATATATAATTCCTTTAAAAAATGAATAAGCTGTTGCCACAATAAAATACTCAATGGGCAATAAGTGATTCTTACTCATCTTTAGCAAATTTGGCAGCTGAGAATAAGCACACACATATTTGTGCCTTTTGTATGAGGCCTATATTACACTGGAATAGAGAGAAGAATATTAAGGGGAAAAGAAAGGGTTGCTGTTTTAGCCTCACATAAAATCTTAGTAGCTGAAGGACAGATCTATTTTGCCACATGAATACTGAACTCTAGCTCTGTACAGCAAAGTAAGATTTTCAGGTGCTAAGCATCTCAGCTTCCCAGAGATTTTGCTTGTGTTCAGGTCCAGCCATACCTGGAATAAATTAGAGCACACAGCTAGTGTGGCAGGGTAATCATTAAAGAGATGCTCCCAATGTCCCATGAGAAGAGGTAAGACTTGTAAGGTTAGACAAATGTGGCTTGTCAACCCTGAGTCACGACCAAATCAGGGGTCAGGGCACACACTTCCTTAACACCCAGATCTGTATTTTCCCCTGAAGATGTTGCTGCTTTTCCTACAAAGTTTTAGCTGTGCAAAGGTCCTCGTAAAGGCTTCAGCTTCTACCACATTAAACTGTGTCCCCTCCTTCTCCATCCATCACACATACTCTTTGGCTGTTGAGGAGAAAGGAGACTTATATTTTAGATAATTATAGTGCAATACATTGAAAAGCTACATATAATCATTGAACAAAGCTCAGCAACCATCCCAATGTGCCTTGAAAGATGCTCTAAGCCCCAAATTCTCATAGTGTTGCCAGTAGCCTCTATCACCCATGTTTAGGAGAAAATTCAGTGCCTGAACATTATCACTCATTGTGTTCCAGATCCACCAGGCTAGCTGAAGGTGACACAGTGTCGTGCTCTACTATGGCTCACAATACCAGCTCATGGGAGTTTTCATGGAAAAGAAGTGTGGAGACAAACCTCAAACATTTCAAGTACAGAAATCCCAAAACTGTTCATTCCAATGGACTGTTGCCAGTGTGGCTGGCTAGACAGACCCACACTGAGACTTGAGGGAAAAGCTGAGAAATAGAAAGTACCTGGACATGAGTAGAGGAGACTGTTGAAGCACCACGAATGCATTTTGTGTTGAAGTATGTATTAAACCATTTGAGGGAAAGAGGCAACAAGCTGTAGCCACAAAGTCATAGCCTGAAGCTCCCCTCCACCTAAACACATGAGAACACACAGCCTTTTACAGACAGTGCTTCATGAAGCCAGAAGCACAATCCCTTACCACAGTTGCAGGATGGACATCAGGTTGGCTCCTGTGGTCAGCACCTGATCTGTCCCTAGTGCTGCACATGGGCAAAAGCTTTAGCAAAAAACATCACCTTTTCACCTTTTCTGTAGCCTTTAACCTCCAGGTGGAGTAGGAACTTTCATCTGCTGCTTTTGGAGTTCAGGCTGCTGGATGCCCTGCCACAGCTGTGCCACCTGCTGTGTTCCTGCCTGGCTCTGCTCCTACATCTCCCCACTGCCACTTTCCATAGCCCTTTTGTCTCTCCCACAGCCTACCAGCCACGTAAGATCACAGCATGGACTCACAAGCTGCACACCTGCTGGGGAGCCTTAAAAGCATTCATTACACATTTATAACTCTGCCCTGCTGCAGCTGCTGGTGTGGCTGTCCCTCTGGGATGGATGGGGATAGAGAAAACAATACTGCAGCAGGGAGAGGTGGCACAGGGCTTTGTGGAGCCTGCTGTTAACAGAGAGGCTTTTGCTGATAAGCATTACTTCTGCTCAGTTACTTTTTTTTATGACTCTCATCAGACATGTTCGAGTATTTCTTGTGGCCACTGACCCCAGCAGACCAGGTTTTTTGTCTGGCTCCAAACTTTTTGAATGCTATGAATGATAAACAGAAGCCCCAACAAACTGCACTACACGTTATTTCACTTCTGCTGTGGTATTCAGGCCTCCAGTCCCTCCTGGGAGCCAAGCCTCTTGTAAATATGATTATGATAAATATTTCAGTTGTGTGGCATGCAGTCCATCACACAGAATCTTGCGTGACCAGGGACCAGGGCTGCCAGGGCAGATAGGGCCAGCAGCTCTCCCAGGTGGCTGCTCAGACAGGGCTAAGTGCTGCTGCTGGCTGCTGCTCACACAGCGAGGCACAAAGCACTTTGGGCAGCTCAGCAAACCCAAATCCCATCCTCAGTTATGGGTAGAGAATGTCTGTTTTGACTGAAACTCTCAAAATAGCTTAGTTTACTTTTCTAAGTGAGAAAGCTTTGGAAATGTGTTATTTTTGTTGCCTTACAACCTGCGATAAATGCTGCTCTCCTCCCTTCACTGCCCTTGGGAAGCTGATTTTCAGCTGAGATTCTCTTTGCCAGCTAATGAAGGAGGCTGCAGTAAATGGCAGTAGCAACAACAGGACACAGATGGTGCATTACCGTGCCCCTGGAGAGCAGCCAGGAGGGATCCCACTCGGCCTCATCTGCACCCAGCGAGCAGAGAATCACTCTTTGCCCTGAGGGTCTGTCTCCTTTTACCAGCATGATCCCACAGGGACACCCTGCTCACTTATATTCAGCTCTCTTCTTGACAGCAGTAACACACAGAGAAGTTGGCATGAATGTTTTACCAAAGGAGCTTTGGCATGGGTAGACCTTGGGAACCTAATGTCCCTTGAGCACAAGTGCACACATATATTTGTCACTGAGTTTGTGTAGGGCATCAGGAACTCCTTATTTTTCTTCATTCATGCTTTATATTTATTTGTTGAAAAAATGGGTGTTGCTGTAGTCTTACAGCAATGAAACTTGCTGAAAACAGTATGGAAACTAGAGACGGGACTTTTATTACTGCACTGAAAATATTCTAGATGTGTGTCCAAAATGCTGACTCCTGCACCTAACTGGCTTGTGGTGTAGTATAACTCATCTCTCGTATTCATGTGCTCTGTGTCCTTGCTAAAATGCTAGTGAACACCAAGCTGGTTTGAAAGTGCTTATCTAAGAGGGAGGGAGGGGTTGTCAGGCAGGCCCATGTGTGATTTACAGAGCAGCACTTGGGAGGTCTGGAGCTGCCTTCAGGGTGCTGCTGCCAGGGCCTGGTGAAGCAGTGGGCATGCTGATGCTCAGCATCACCCTGCTGAATCCCTCACACCAAGCCCCCCCGTGCTCTGCCAGCTGCCTCTCCCATGGGACCCTCACAGCCTGGCAGCAGCACAGGTAGGGGAGACCACCCAGATGTGCCTTATGGGGTCATGGCCCTCAAATTTGGCTGGAGGATTTGCATATGTAAAGGAGGAGCAGGAACTTGGGAAGGACGGTGTCGCTAGAAAGGAAATTCAGAAGATGGGGAACCTGTGGCAGCTTCCTGACCAATATTTCAGCTGTGGAAACTGTGGAGTAACAGGACCTTTTCAAGTGTATTTCCAGGTGCACTCTAACCCTGAGTTCCAGTCCTCATACTTGGGGTTTTGTGGTGCAGATCCTGATCACTCCTGACTTGTCTCTGGGATGTTGCCTGATGTGGGAGGCACTGGGAGAGGAGGAAATCAGAATGGACAAAACCCAGGGAGTGTGGGTGATGCCATGCTGCACACAGGGAATGAGAAATGGAGGCCAACAGGAGAGGCTGCTAAGGAGTGGAATAGGCAGCATCAGTAGAAAGAGTGGAGTGGCAGTCACAAGTCCTTTCTATCCACTCCCATCTGTTTTCTTTTCTCCTGGACACTTTTGCCAGCATTAGGGCTGTGTATTTTGCCATTGTAATTAGCAACAGCCTTGTATTTCTACATAGCTTTCCCTGATGGGAAGTGATTGTTTATATGTTATTGCAGAAAGGCAGTGAGACTCAGATTCCCCCTGAATAATCATTATTATTACTGTTGTTGTTGTTATTATTTATTATCTCTTCAGTGCACTTTCATTGTAATTCCTATATTTCAAAAAAGGAAGCACACAGGTGGGAAAGGGACAAACAATCCATGGTAAATACCTGGCAAGTGCTGGGGAAGAAATATGGTGCAGTAGCTCTTGCAGTAAGCCTTGCCAGAGGGAGTACTTGTCATGAAAATACAAAAGTTAGAAACAAATATGTAGCAACAAAGGAAGATTTAATTAAATGAAAATACAGAGCAAGTAAGAGAAAAGCTGAATTCTGGCACGTAGACAAAAGCATGAAGAAAAATTTAAGATAAAAACATTACTGTAATTAAAAGGTGGCAGAAAAGGGACTAAACACAGCTAAGAAAAGGTTGGTTGGAGTTATCCACTCAAGAACAAAAAGTCTTGGGGAAAATTAGGCTTGCTTATTTTTTCTGGAGGAGCTGAAGATAGTGGCTCTGAATGTTTATGTCTGCTTTCCAGAAACAGTATTATTGTAAGATTATTTTGCTAATTGTATTTCCATAATCTGTTTTTGTTAGACATGGTATAGCAACTGTGATGATATCAGGCAGTCATGATTTGATTGTGATGTTTAAATGTTCTCAAAAGCATGGCTCTTCAACAGCGTAACAGCAAACTCAGAGCATCTGTGCTGAAAGAGTCTAGTGGAAAATGCAGTTCAAACTGCTAAAAGTATGCTTTAAAATTCAAGCTAGTACTTGGCACAGTTAAATTAAAACATGGCACCCTGGAAACTGGCACTGTCACTTGAAAATAGATTCTCACTCACTGAAGTATTGTTTAATAGAAATCTTTAATATCAGAAAGGTTAAAGAATTTTCACAGTCAGCGGAAGTAATGCGCATCTGTGTGAAGTATTTTGTAAAACATGGCCCAAGAGACATTTTCCTCCTTTGAAGTGGTTTTTTTTTTACTCCAGTGGGTACCTTACAAAACAGGGATATCCTGTGAAGAAATGGTAAGCCTCAAGATCTTAGCTGGAGATGTGCCCTGGACCTCAGTTCTAAAATGGACTTTCATATTGAGGGGTAAGTTCTGGCTGCATCAGTGAAGAGGCCTGAGCAGAGCCCTGTGGAAACAAGCATCTCTGCTCTCCTTTTTCCTTCAGCTCTTCAAAGCACCTTGGAAGCTGCACACTGATCTTTTAATGTGTAATCACATCAGTCATAATTGCATCTCCTGCTGTGTGGCTCCTGTGTGTATGCACACTTTGGTATGGAAGCAAGATTAGAAATGATGCTGTGTAGGCATGGGGATGCAAAGTGAGAATCTGCACTTTTCAAGGTGCTCCTCTCCCTCCTGCCCTATATCTTCTTGGAGTTATTCAGGGCAGGATGAGCAGGATGGCTTTCAGGTGGGAATTGCTAAGGCTCAGTGCACCTAAGCACATTCCTTCCTGATGTTAAAGGAGTTGATTTGAGTCATGCTTTTCATTTAGAGCAGTTCAAGTAAATTTTCTGCCAGTCTCTGCCAGCATCTTCAGTCAGCTATATTCGTGTTGCTCTTGACTTTGTTATCATCTTCCCTGCCCATCACCCTCCTGCTGAGCACAGTTATAGGCTGGTAAGGTCACTGGTCCTGATGCTTAGCATGAAATAACATGTACCTCTTTGAATATTGCTGCACAACAACTTCTTGGTGCTTGCATTTTCTGTGTTAAAGCAGCAGGAAGTGAAATTAATGCAAGTGTCAGTTCTGAGTGCAGCACAGGTGGGTATGTGATGTCACCCTCCAAGGGCACCAAGGCATGTTCCTCACACCTTCCTACTTGTTACACTGCTTGTTTGATATTAAAGGCACCAGGAGTGTGCAAGTAAAATACTAAAAGGATTTTCAATCTAGGTGAACTGGAAGTAATGCCAAGGGATGCCCCATCCCTAGAAATATTCAAGATCAGATTGGATGGGGCCCTGAAGAACCTGATCTAGTGGTTGGCATCTCAGGTAAGGGTCTGGGGGGTGGAACTAGATGATATTCTTTAAGGTCCCTTTCAATGCAAACAATTCTGTGATTGAAAAAATGCAAGAGGGGAAATTGTGTCCAGTTTCCCGAAAGAAAAGATATTGCACAAGTACTTCTATACAGTGTAGCCAAATAATTGTATTCCTGCCTCAATTTAATGATTAAATGGTCCAGAACAGGAATTTTTTGCAAACATGTTTCTTCCCCTCAGTTCTCTTTTAGGGAGGCTTAGATGTAGCTGACTGACTGTCTGGAAGTTATTTATAAACCAGTAGGTTCATATTTGGGAGTTTGAGAGTAACTTGCCTTCTGTCAGCTGAAGAAGAAAAGTACTTCCTTTCTAGGTCATGCTCTATTTGTTTCTAATCAATCAAAAAAAGACAAGATTAAAGGCTTGGAGTACAGTCATTAATTTTATGGAAATCTGTTCAAACTGCAGTAGTAGAAATTATAAAGAATGTGAGTCTAGAGAAAGGAGTTAGTATACGAAAAAACCAGGAAGCTCTTTCTACAGGGCAACTTTAAAAATTTTTTTATTCCTGAAAATAGTATCTGTATTATTAGGGAGATTTGAAGAGGAGAATAAATCAGAAACTGAGATGCTTAATAGTGTGTTTTGTTCAAATGCAAATGCCATTGTACCACAAAGCTGTCTATTTCTGCAGGGTGTTTAAGGCTACCCAGGATCTTCTGACTGATAGAAGGTTACAGTGAGCTTGTGCTTACTGCAAGGAATATTCCCTAATTCCCTGCCTTGATGTTTCTTACTAGCGAACGTCTGAAGCTGGAGAGATTCTTGAATTCCCTTTTAAGTCAGCAGGGAATTGGGGTCTTTAAATTTATCTGCAGATTAGAGCCCATTGCTCTTAGGTTCAGGTCATTTGATATCCCTGGCACCTGCAGATAAGCACTCAGCAGTGCTGATCAGCACTGACAAGCAATCCATAGAGCAGGCAGCTTCTCAGAGCTTCCACAGGCTTTGCACATGGCACAGAATTATGGAGCTATGCAGATATTCTGGCTGCCCTCACAGTTGTTGGTGCTGTGGTTGGGAAGAGCCACAATGGCTTCTGTCCTGGCTTTGGTGCTCCCATTTCAATTTTTATTCTTCTTCATTGTCTCTTTTCCAAATACTTTTTTATTGTCAGGAATTCATATTTCACCAGTTTTGGGGTGTTTTTCAGTTATCAGCCACTGAAATTCCAGGAATCTGAGTTAAAGCTTACATTTATGTTTATCTTAGGCTTCAGAAGATTTTTTTTTTTAACTAAGCAAGGAAAATTTTAACTGCAGTCATTTTTCAATCTATTCATAGGAAAGTAGAGATATAGTAAGTTATACCCTGTCTACATCTATAATTCTGGCTTTAGAAAGACTTGCATTTACACTAGTGTGTGTTAAGCAGGTCAAAAATGTTTCCTCAGAGATGGGAAGATTTAAAACATGTTCTGAGCCAAAGAATCTTTGTCTGTGACAGCCTTTTAGAGCAATACAGCTCTGCATTTGGCTGCTGAATGGACTGCAATCATTATTATTGCATCTTTTAGTTATAGAGAGGGACACAATAAGTGAGTCATGGCATTAAAATCAATGCCTACCAGTCATACAAAGGAAGCCTTTGGGCAGACCTTGCCCTCTGTAAGGTGTCAGCTGTAGCAGAGTCTGATTTTCTCCTGCAGCCCATGCTGGGCCATGCCACCTCTCCCCCTCTGCCTTCTCTGTCTGGCAGGGAGCTCCATGTGTTCCTGGGGCTTTGCAGAGCTGTAGCAGGGAAGTGAGAGGAGAAGGAGGAGGTGGTAGAGGGGCAGGATCTCAGGGGTTTCCCTGTGGCTGTGGTGCTGCTCCCTGGCTGTGCTACCCTTGCTGGAGTGACTGGATGCCCTGTGTCAGTGGGCCTGAGCCTGGGGCTGCTCCCCAGCACGGTGTGAGAACACAGCTCTCCTTCCTGCATGGCATACCTGCATGGAGGGGCAAGACAAAGGGCTCCACCTCACTTCTCCTTCATATGGAAACACCTCTGTCCTTGTAAATAGAACCATTCTAAATCGTCTGGAGTAAAATGCTGAAAATGAGATTCTCTTTATATACAGGGTAATTGCGTGAATCTTCCTGAGTGTCCAAAATTTAATGTGGGTTGTTTTCATTTCTCATGTTTAGGGGGAGGCACATTATGTACATTTCAATAAAATGTAGCCATACAAAAGTAATCAAATTCTGAGTGTCAGGATAGGTAAAAAATATTCTTATTCACAGTCCTAGGATAATTGCATAAAATGATGTTTGGTCCTAGATTAAATATGAAAGAAAATACTAGATCACAAACCCTTTAAATGAGAATTTATTCTTTCTGTGGAAAAAAACCCCAGCCCATTATCAGAAAAATAATAAAACCTGATGCAAGTCTGAAAATTACTATGTACTGCTTTACTGTATGTAAAACTGACAGAAGAGCAATTTCTAAGCCTCTGATGAATAATCCTTTCTGACCTTCTGAAATGTTTCTCTTCTGAATAAACATTAGAAACTGTAGATAATTTATGAGAATTAAGATATATTGCCCAAGGTGCACTCATGAGTGATTAAATGATCTCGGTAAACTGATTTGCCATGCATCTGACTTGTGTGTGGGAGTAAGTAAATGGCTTGGTGCACTGATAATGGGACTACATTATTATTACAAATTCTGCTGAAATTGAAACAGGCTGCATTCAGATAGATACCAAAGGACTTTAAACAAATTCCAGACAGAAAGCAGGTCTTACCCTAGTACGTGTCCCAACTACTAAGCATCAACATTTTTCTGTTATGCTGCCTAAAACTTTCTTTCTAGTTAATGAGTGTTTTGGCTCCTTTGGGTAGTTAAATTCTGTACTAAAGGCAGGCAGCTCCAGAAGAACCTCGCAGGTCTAAGTGAGGGAATAAAAAAAAGGCACACAGTCATCAATATAGATTACTCTGTTAAAGTGAAGTGCCTCTAGAGAAAAATATCTGTGCCTGTGGGATGCTGAGCTCCAAACTGGCACTTGCAACTCCAGGAGGTGATGCTGAAGTTGCTGGTTCTGTGGAGCCATGGGCAGTGAAGTGCCTCAGAGTGCTGGGTGTTGAGAGTATGGTGGGAGTAGGCTGAATACTGGCCAGGTTTTCCCTGTCAGCATCCCATACTTCAGCTGTGTTTACTTACTGTTAAACAAGCAGACACAACCTTCCAGCACTGTTGTTGAACATTAGGATACACTAGAGTGGATCTGTATTTCCTATAACCTGTAGATTTCCATGTATCCAGGTGACAATTTGCTCAGCTTGATGTCTGTATAAAATCCCTGGGTGAGACACCAGCTTGCCATCATGTCTTGACCTAGGCTCCCAGTACAGCTTGCAAACCCCACTGTATTAACTGTGAGCCTGAACATTAGGTGTTATAGTGACTGACTCCTAGGTGCCCCTATTCTTTCTCACTATATTTCTTCATATCGACAGCCTTCACCGGTGTATATATATATATATATATATATGTATATATATGCAAGATCAGTTTTGTTTCCCTCAGTATCACGTCTTGCAGAGAGGTTTCCAGATGGGAACCTTATTGGAGTGTTTATTGTGATGGCTGGATGGTTTTACTGAGTTTTTGGTAAAAGCCAGAAACCCTGACTGTGCACAGAGACTGAACTTTTCCCATCTAGACAAATTCTCTTCTGTGCTACCATAGTTGGACATGAGTTTCTAAAATTCTGTGTTCACATAAAAAATAATGCTTCTGGGATATAGATTGGAGTGATCAGGAGAAGTGGTTTAAAATATATACTCCTCTGTGTTTTCTGTAGCAATGTAAACAATCAGTTTGTTATGTGCCATGTTTGGCATATTTCACAGTCACAAATATAAAAAGATTGAACTATCCATTAATAAAAAATCAAATTCTTTGAAGTTTTTAGATAGAAATCTGGAAAGATAACATTTATTCCCAAGAAATTAGGATTGAAAACATATGCATCATTTAAAGCTACTGTCAAGTGATTTCTTGCTTAATTGGCTGTAAAACATTAACTGAGTGTTCCACATTCAGCCTTCAGTGACAAAGCAGAACATGCATGGTCTATATTATGCATAATATGTCATAAATAGTTATGTATAAATCTATATTATGCATAATTCATTATGCATAACATGCATAATCTATATTAAGGCAATCCATTATAACTGCATATCCAGATTATAGATACATCTTCTTTCATTCAATAGAAAACAGTTTTGTATACTTAACCACATCTTCTTATTTCAGCAGCAGAGCAACACATTCCCTAGGTTTACAGAAGCATAGAAAAATATCAGCATGTCTAAATCAGATATATTTCATATCAGTTCCAAGAAACATCCATCCTCATTTATCCAGATAAGTAGAGACCTGCAGAACATTAGATACTTAGGCAACACTCCCATTCTGGTTGGAGCTTTATCTGATAGATCATAAAATTATGGAATAGCCTGAGTCAGAAGGGACCTGCAAGGATCATCAGGTCCACTTTTTGGCCTTGCACAGGATAGCCTCAATAATCACACTGTGTGCTAAATTTGACCAATGGCTGTGTTGTCTTCCAGGTGTTTTTCAATACCTCCCAATCTTCTCCCTGATTTTACAAGACACTGAAATGAGACTGACAGGCTGCAGTTATCAGGCTCAACTTTCTTGTCCTTCTTGAAAATTGTGACAATGTTTGCCAGCTTCCAGTCAACAGGGACCTTTCCAGATTCCCAAAACTGTTAAAAAATCATTGAGAGAGGACTTGCAAAGACTCAGACAGGTCTTTGAGTAGCCTGGGAGGAAACCAATCAGGCCCCATAAACCCACAGAGATCCAGCTGGAGCAGCAAATCCCACAAGTTCAGGGTTGACTCTGTGTTTATCATTCTTGCAGTCATGGTCCTGCTGCTGAGGACCCCCTGAGCCTATCATCAGTGTCGACAGCTGAGGCAGAGAAAGAATTCGATATCTCTGCTCTGTGTCCCTGTTTGTGAGATGCCCATCCTCATCAAGTAAAAGGCCAATGGTTTTTCTGGTCTTCCCTTTGCCATTAAAATATTTTGAAAACACTAAGTTAGATTCTGACCTCTTAAACTCTTCTTTTTCTGACCTCTTAAACTCTTCTCTCCACCTGGCCTGAATTCTCATTTTAACTCCTAAATCCAGAAACAGTGATTAAAAAGGCCTTAGGAAATAGGCTATTTGACACATGTAAACATAAGCACGTTCTTTCAAGATGGAAAACAGAGCTTTCTTATGCCTTGATACCTAATAGTTTATAAACACGTAAGTACCTTAATGTAAGGAAAATAATCTCCTTCAGATGGTTCAGCTGGCACTCAACCATCAATCCATTTTTTGTTTACACTAATGCTTTATACTTGCCTGACACCTTTGTTTCATTTAAATACAAATCTAGCACCACACTTCCTAAATGCAGAAAGGATGATGCAGGGGAGGCATCACTAGCTGTTGGTAAGCATATGTTCTGTGACAAGAATGCAGTTGTATTATGTGGTTGCTCGGATCTGTTCTGAGGGATAATCCTAAACAAAGGATCTTTCATGGTACATTGAGTCTAAGGACCTGTACTGCACTTGCCCTAGTGGCTAGTACCTGGTGTGACACAGCAAGATGAAAGGGGACAGATTATGGCAGCTAAATGAAGTGTACCTTCCAATTATTTGCTTGATTTGTAATAGCAATCAGGGTTATTGCAGCCTGAAGCATGATCTGAAAAAAGTTCTAGAGAGGTCTTACTAGAGAAGAATTCTAGGATTAAATAGAACACAAATCTACTGTCAGATGTAGCTTTTTCACCTTTTAAACAAAAGTTAATCAGAACTGTTTAGAAGACTGCAAATTGCATTTTTGTCATGTGCCCTCTTTTTCTGACGCTATGCAGAGCTGCTGTCTGTGCTGCTGTAACGTCCAACATATGTAGCAAGTTGAATCATTAACATTTATTACTGCTGAGTTCTAACATGGTGGAGTGTTTTCATTGCTTATGAGAGAGAAGTTATTTTAGTGGTATCATATCACACAGCTGTGTGATCATAGGAGGTATTAAATTAAATAGGATGTATTCCTTAATTTATCCAGCAGAGCTTTTAAAGCTTTGATGGAGCAGACGACATGATGTTATCTTTTGATGTCTGGAATAACATTTGAAATTCCAATTTTACATTCATTTCTAGAGATATACTGTTGCTCCATCAAATGGAGATTCAGCATAACTGTCAGATGTTTGGAACAGCCCAGATTTGTTTTTTGACACTCAACCACAGTTAGGAAAGTAAGTCAGAGATTATATGCATTTCTGCCTCATTCCTATATTACACAACACACTAATAAAAATGCAAATAGCATGACAAGATCTCTGCAGCCTATAAGTAAGACTAAACTTAGTGTGAAGTAAGGTATTTTGTTGGTTTTGAGACCAGTTGCTTCAAGCAGGAGGGTAACAAGAAGATTTTTTTAGTAAATAATAAAGCGAAGTCGATTCCATCTTTGCAGACTTGGAAAGACTGCAGGGTGTTATGCAATTTGATTTGGAGTTTCAAAAGACTTGCTAAAGAAATAACAAAGTTGGAAGAGTCAGTGAAAGATGAGGTTTGTTATCTGTCAAGTTTGTCTGTGCATCTGTGATAGAATCTTCTGCTGCAGCATCTTTCTACCTAAATTCTTACATTTTTCTTTTGCAGGCAAAATGTAGTTAAATCAGTTGTTGGCAACATTAATAAATATGAATAGGGTAAATGTGGCTTCTAGGAAAGCAATAGTAAATCTGTCTAAGAGGATGTTTGTGGTTACCTGCATACTAATTACTTTCTTACCACAGAAGTTTATCTGCCTCAGAGAAGGGTGAAATAGAGAATTGATTATTTTCTTCAGATCTACTCCTTAATCACACCTTAATTGTTGCAATGCTGAATTCTGTAAGTCTGAGAACCTTTCTGCTGGCTTTCACAAAGGGGAATGAAATGTGAAAAGTTCTGCCCTCAAGACCAGGACCACCATCCATCAGGATCACTGGTTTGGAGGTGAGCTTTGCCAGAGCTGGGCTGTGCCTCGCCGTGTCCAGTCCCTGATTCCTTCCCCTCACCTCTGCCAAGAGCCTCTCCCCTCATGTTGCAGTGTGTTTTGTTAAGTTATTAGGTTGGTTTGCTCCAATCCCCTTCTGGCTGAAAATGGTTCTGCCCCAGTTCTCCCTTCCCGCCTTTGGAGCTGTCTGTCTTCCTGGCTCCACCCCAGCCAACAATGTATCCCCTAAACTCCGCCCTGGTTTCCCTGGAAACCCTTGTATTTTTTTCTTCTGATCCCTCCCCGGTACCCCGCCAATCACTCTCACTGCCCGCCCTTACTGCTAGAATGTTCCAGCAGGGGAGTTCGATGGTTGGCTGAGGAACCGGGCCTCCCCAGAATGTTTCCTGTTGGTGTTGTCCACGTGTCAATCCCTTGGACCCCACTCCCCACTGCACCCCCATTGGCCCAATGCCCGGCACCTCCCTTGTTCTCCCTACCCCTTAAAACTTGCTGTCACCTCCTCCCCTTGTCTTCTCCTGTCGGTCCTTCCGGGATTCATTGAAGCCTGGATTAAGCCATAGTTGGAGTCCGCCGTCTTCTTTCCGCTGGTTGCAGCCTTTACTAGACTCCGTCCTGCCCAAGGTGTGCCTACAGCCGCAAGCTGGGCACTGCGTCAGGCGCTATCCCGAAGCCAGCTCTCGGTAGAAGTGCCCCCTCATGCTGCTGGCAGTGCTGGAGCCAGCCGGACGCTGACAACAGAGTCACACTGCTGCACCCTCAGCCCCGTTTTGGAGGCAGAGTTCCCTCACACACCAGCCTGCCCTGTGACAATCCTCACTTCCACATGGGTCTGTGGTGACTCAGGGAGTCCAGGGCAGTGGTGGCCAGCACTGCTGTGGTGGCACGTCTGCTGAGACAGCAAAACATATCAGCCAAAGAATTACACAGATGTCATTGCAACTTACAGCCTGAAAAAGGGACAAGAATATACTCAAAAAAAGCAGTTTATAGGCACCTAGAAAATGATAAGGAGATGAGTAAGAACCAGCGTGGATGTACAAGGAACAACTCATGTCAAACTGATTTAATTTTTTTCTCTGACAGAGTGAATAAGGGAGAAGCAGTAGAAGTCAAATAATTTGACTTTTACGGATTTTTATGCTCCTTCACTGTATCTAAGAACTAGGAAAATATGTAGTGGGTGAGACTACCAGGAAATGCAGAATTGGTAAGAAAAATCTACTCTAGAATAGAAAACTAGTGCTTTAATATCAAATCAAAAGGCAAAAAAATATATATCAAACATGATTCAAAGACCTTTCTTGAGTCTAGCACTATTCATTACTTTCATCAGTGATTTCAATACAGGAATAATGTTCTACCTATGCAGAATGTATTTATTCAAAAGGCTGTAAACACATTGGAAGACATGATCAGGTTATCAGACTCTTGAGGAATTATCTCAGTTCATTTGAAATGAATGCCAACTTTAGAGGGGCAAGACTGCCTGAAGAGCAGAATTGCAGGAAAGGATTTAAGATTATAGAGGATTGCAGACTAAATATGACTCAATATGTCATGCTGCTGGAGTAACACACACCAGAGTGGATGCATCATCAAAAACAGAGTCTTTAAATAGGAGTATCCAACCCTATTTAGCACAGAATTCTGCAGATCAGGAAGGATGTACATCAAATGTCAGGATCCAGAGTGGTGAGGGAACAGTAACTTCAAATTTAGTGATGAGAACACTGAGGAGATCAAAGTCTTTACTTACATCAGACAGTGTCATAAACAGAATTAAATTCCCTGCCATGTGCTGCAGTTAGGGCAAGTAGTAATGGACTTAAATGATAGCAAATGAAGCAGACTTCACTAGGAAAAGTAAGAAAAGCACTCTAACACTGATATTGGATGGGAAATGGTGAGATTAGAGCATTTCAGTCTGGGAAGTTTGTTTAAAAACAGACTTAAGGAATAGGCACGTAGTGTCTATTGGGGCTCCTCTGTGCAAGGCCAAGAGTTGGGCTTTGATGATGCTAATGGATCCCTTCCAACTCAGAACATTTTGTGAGTCTATGAGTAATTTTAGGGATGACAATTCTCCCTCTGGGCCAGAAGATAGGTTAACTAATATTGTGGTGTCCATTTCTGCCATTACAAGTTCTGTGAAGCTTTTTCCATAGTAAAATATGCAAAAATGTTATCTAATTATGTGGACAAGTTGTGTGCTAGGTCCACTGCTTTTTTCCCTAGGAAAATGGAAACAAACCTGAAGCAAACTGAAAACAATGGACCTAAATATAGGTAAAACACTTTAAGAACCAGTACAAAAAGGGAGTTAGTGCTGGAAAGGGATATAATTATAGCACAATATTTCTGACAATGCCTGCTTGAAAGCTTAAATTCCAGCAGTTATACATGAATCACTTTAAATATTTAAGCAAATTTTTTCTCCTTTCAAAATATACATGTATTGTATCAAGATCAAACACTTCGCTTAAGGTGATTGTGTTGCTCAGTCCTCACTAATACTAAATCTGTATGCTCTACTTTTGTAGAAAAACTGGGTCATTATGAAAACTTGAAGAATTCTCTGTAGGTTTCTAAATACCTTCTCATCCATAGGTGCCACATTCCTGCATCCTACCCTGTGTCCAATGACTAAAGCAGTGAAATAATCACTCACTCTTTAGGTAATAAATAGTTTTTCAAAGCATAGAATCTGGTGTTTTGGAGAGAGAGAGTCAGGGAGCTGGTGACTTACTAACATTTTCTCTGCAGTTATCATTGTCTGTATCTAATACTAAGCCTTTCATTTTGGGGGAACTGAAAAAAAATTCTAAGGGATGCAAGGAAGGCCTGAAACAGGCAGCCCAAAATGATAGGAATATTTCTACTGAGCGAGGAGTGGCACCAGTAATATAATGTCATACATTCAAGTGCTATAGCATCAGTAACTGACTCATGTCAAAGAGGGTTAATAAAATAGCTTGTTCAGTAGAATATTAGGAATATTATCTCTAAACCATATCAATATCACAAGCTGCTTAAATTGCTCTTTCCCTTAACATAATGTGAGGAATGGAAAGAAACATACTCTTGCTCAGATTTATCTGAAAAAGTTTTTTGGATGTATATATTTGTTAAGTGTACTATTTTTTACCTATGAACACAGAAAAGGAGTAGCCATAAAGGCCAAGACAAAGCAATTATCCTAGCCTGAGATTTCCATAGGTGAGTGAATAGAACAAAATTCTGAGGAAAGTCTTTTGCAGCAATCTCCAGTGCACTTGTTCTCAGGTACTCTGAGAGTAACCACCAGTTGAAAGGGTACACACAGAAAAGTATGTGCAGCTATTTTAGCCTTTTGGCTTGTTGGTCACTCTCTTTGTATTCTCACTGTGTTTATGTGGGTGCTAAGAGTCAGTGGTCTGTCTGATCCTGCTCTTCAAATGCTGGGCTTTGGCTACCCAGTGCCATTTGTCATCCTTTGCCATCTATTTGTACTGAATTTCTCCTGTAAAACAACAGAAAGCAAACCTTGGTTTTGTCACGAGTAAGTTTAGATAGAAATGAGGCTTCCATAGAGAATGCTGATGAAAATATTTTCTGCCATGTACCAAAATGGTAGACAGACTGGGAAAACTGCTTCTGAGGAATTTGTTTTCTTGATGAAGTCATCAGCAGTGAGTGATAGCAGAACTCCTATTGCAAAGCCAGCACTGGCTCATCAGATTCCTTTCCTTTTTAAGACTAGCACACACCAAATCTTGACCTTTAATGAAGGCCCAATCACTATGGCATACAATTCTAACTAGAAGTGTAGGTATTGACTAAAGCTGGTTAGATTCCCAGCTGATGTAACCAAGTGCAACACTTTGCTGGACTTCATCTGAACAGGTGATTCTAACATTTTTAATGGTACCACAGCTGGAAAATTTGGCCACAGACTGCTTTTAGGAAACGTTACAGAATTACAGAATCAAAATGCACAGGCATTGAGCTATTGGCAATGTGACAGGTGAGCAGTTGTTTAAATAACTGTGGGATCACTGTGCTATCTTCCAGAGCCACTAAGGTGTGTAAGTAGCTGCTCTGAATTTAAATATCTTCATGGATTGCATTACAATTGACAGGTTCATTGATTGTGCTTTGAAAATTGACAGAAGAATTTTTTTTGCTTCCCAGTAGAGGTGCATCTATAAAAATGCCTAGATATCTGGTGGTGCTAATGAGTTACTCTAATATTAGGGTAATATTTCTAATATTAGTAAAATACATAATCACAAACACTATTGTAACCTCTGAAGCCTTCAAAGGGGAAAGTTAAACAGCTTTCTCCTGTCCTCTTCTACAATGTTTAGTAAGAGCAATTAGAAGTTCCAAAAGTGAAACTTTTTTTTTCTAGTGGGATAATGAATATTTCTAGTTGTTTTTTGGGGGCTTTATTAACAATGTTTTTCTTAAATGTTCTCTGGGAAATGTCTAAGTGATTATGAAGCAACTGAGTCAGTGTTCTATCATAATCACATTATTTCTCCATGCTGCATTTCTAAGTTCATGTGGGGTAAAGTATTTTACTGAGAGAAGTTTCTTGCTTGCAAGTAGAGACTTCTGTGATTTTCATTATTCCTTCTAGAGTCAGGATGTAGGTTTGAGAAGAGAAACCAAGGTCACCTGCTATTAGATATTGCAGTAATTAATTACTTGAAGCTAATATAAATCTTGTCTTTTTGGAGAGTAACTGTTCAAAACCTGGGATTAATGACTCAAGAAAGTGAACTGTGGTTTTTCTCTCTTGAGAGAATATAATGTTTAATGTTGCAAGTATGGACATAAATTGGTGGATAAGGTGCATGAATACAACAGTAGCAGAGTAGTAAAATATGTTTCTTAAAATGGATGTAAGACAGCCCTTTTTACCATTGGAACACATTTTCATAAAAGAGTAGTGACATTAGTGAATTAACATATAATAATTTAATTTTCTTTTTCTTAAAAAACAGGCTGAAGGCTGGGAGATTCAAAACAACAAATTCTCATGGGTCTTATCCTCCATGATGTTATGCTATAGAAATACCTCTAGTATTTTTTAGGTTTTAGTTAAAAACTCAAGAACTGGTTCTCCTTGCCCCTTCATTTTAAAGGTAATTATTTGCATTATGTATTTTTCCTTCCTGTGGTTCTAAGTCTTAATATTTTGATTTAAATGGAAAACATTAAAACCCTTTATTGCAGATAAATCTACTCAGACCTATTGATAATTTCTCTGTCAGAGCTGACAGTTAGTGAGATTTTTATTAGATGAGCAAGTGTGGGTTGCTGTGTTACTGAGAAAAAGCTTGTGGTTTCCAACAACAGCTACTTGGCTGCCTTTACTCCCACAGGTACTGGGCATCTTTCCTGGTATATTGCCAAGGAACAAAGTGGCATAATACAGATTTCAAGGGAAATTAATATGAAATGGGAACAAGTTTTCCTCTAAATTATTTGAGAGCTGAATTTAGGCTGGTTGGTGCACCAACAGTTCCTTGCTACCAGAAAGCCACTTTTTAAACCCATGAGCAAGTCAGAGTGGGCCAGCAAGGTGTGAGTGGAGCAAGAGAGCTCTGAGTCTGAAGTCAGAGCAGGCTGCTTTGTGGCATGAAGGGAGTGGAGCTAGAAATGTAGGCAGGGGCAGAGCCCAGAGAGGTTTTTGGCCACCCAGAGGAGAGTGAACCGCCTGTGAAAAGCCATTGTTCTGACTGATCACATCAGGACAACCCCCAAAATCAGGAGAACTCCCAAAATGAGAGCAATGTGTTCTGCCTGGAGACACGTGGTTTCTGTGGTAAGTGCTACTGGAGTAATTTGTGTGACAAGGTGAAGTTGGGCTTTTTTCTTGAGGGTTTTCTGGTTCTCCAAAGGCTCTTACAGGCAAGCTTTTGGCCTGAGGAGCCCTATTCATCCATGAATTTAAAGTGGAGTGAAATTCCTTAATGGACATCTAGTGAGTAACAGCTGTCATGTTTTTAACAGCTGTCACCCCTGTAGCAAATTTGCATGAATTCCACCAGTTCAGCATTCAGGACTAGAGCATGACCAAGTTAATGTGACTGCAGGCTACTTGGTATCATGTCCTTAAATGGGGTTGGAGGCGAATAAAAAGAGAGCAGGAGTTAAACACAGAGCCTAAGCTGTGTTGGCTGAAACTTTATCATAATGATTGTGCATCTGTACAAGCTCATCTTTTCCAGCATGAAGAATCTGACTGTACAGAAAGTATTGTCAAGCATACTGAGTAAATAAGCTGAAAAAAGAAACGCTGTCTCTGAGCACTTTCCCTCTCAGTCATCTTGGATTTCATTTGTAACAATAGCAGATAAAGCTCTCACAGTTTTATATCTTACGGTCTGATATCATGCTTTAAATAATACAGAACCTGCGTCAACTCTATTAACATCACAGGCTGGGTCAGACATGTTTGGCACCCTGTTTATAGTATTTGAACTTGTGTCTATTTATTTCTATCATCTGGTCAAATGTTTAGCAGTGCTAATACTTCAGAAGCAGGTAATCTTTACTGAGCTTTTATATTTTTTGTTCTAATAGGCAAGAGAGCAGGAAAGTATTTGTGTAGGAATGACAGAGGATAACAGAGGGTGGTTCTTGATCTTCAATGAAATGCTTTTAGTCTTTCCAAAAAATGTCTTGTATTGAGACTAAAATCAGACACTGTAGCAATGCTGAGGCAGTTTTCTGCTCAGTACATGTGCATAGCTGAACTGCTGTGTGCTCTACTTCTGTCTAGACAGACACACACCTTGAACAAAACTAGGTCCAATGCTGCTGCCAGAGCTCTGTCAGTACAATCTGCTTTGTACTTTCAGGCAAAGTCAGTGGCACAGTGGTCTCAGGCATAAATTTGTAACTAGAATGACAAGGTACTTACTGTGAGCTAACCCATCTGGGGCTGTTTGAGAATAAGTTCACTAAGTTTTAGTAGCTTGTGAACACCCATGCACATCTTTTGAGGAATGTGAACTTCTACTTAGTGTTAACAGCTGACTCTGATATCTTGTTCTGCCCAAGACTACTGATGGGCTGTAGGTCATAATGAATTTTACTTTGGCCTTTATCAAGGCAAGTCAAAGAAATAATCCCAAAAATGTTAAAGTCAAGGAAGGTGAGATCAGTCATTGAAGTGATTCTAGAAAATAAAAATAAATGCATTGTTTCAGTTACTCACAGATACTCAACAGTACCAACAGACTCACTGGAGTGTTTACAGATCACATGTGTTCTGTGGAAGAAATGTGCTACAATGACTGTCAAGAAAACATGAAGATTAAGGTCTTGCTACATAGCAAGACACCTACAATCTAAATCATTGCAGCCAAGTTTCAGTCAGAGTTACAGTTTTCTTGCTGCTTCCTCTCACATAGGTTTCCATTCTTAAAATATAAAGGAAACTAACATTTCAGGGTCTTGACAATAAATTGCAGTGAAAAAAACCCCACATATACCTCCATTTCAATGGTTTAAAATACAGACATGGGATGTGATGGCTCGTTTGTGCCTACGGATTTGACAGGGGCACAGGAAGAAGTCTGAAATAATCCGTGGTCCTGTGGATATAAAATAATTCCTCCAGCACACACTGGGGTGGAATTGGTGAGGCTGTAGGCACCCTCAGGGATGCATCCTGTGCATCATGGTCACGTGTGGAATGGTCAGTGCAAAGCTCTACTGACAACAGGGAGCAGGGAGATGGGAATGTGCCAATGTGTGCATTTATTCCCTGAGCACATAGGCACTCTGCACATCAGTGATCTGTTTTTCACATCTGAAGATATATTCCTTTGTAACTGAAAAATAAATGTTTTCTTCTGCCCAGTAAGTACTGAAGATATAATCAGCTCAGTGCTTAGAGACAGCCAGACTGCAACTATCTTTAAATGGGATTTAACTGGAGCTGCATATTTACACAAGACCATTTTTTTGTTACACAGACATTCTGGTCTCTTCTATGGCTTGACATTTTAACTAGTGAGAAGAAGTTTTTCCAGCTTGTTACCTCCAGCTAGTTTTTGGTTTTATGAAATACTTCTTATTGTCTGGAAGAGTTTTTCTGCATGTCTCTACATGGCTTATAAAACCAGGCTCATTCTATTCTTTATTTTTCCAGGAGAAACGTAGCTAAAAAATTTGCAGTTTGGAGTGATGAGAAGATATGTAGGTCACAGAAGGTGAGATGAAAATGAAGTGGTTCTGATTTTTAAAATAGAACATGAAACTGAAAATTTGCATTCCTCTGTAGACACTTCAGAGGTGTCTAAACTTCTACTGAATAGCACTTAATCTGTGTTTTTTCAGAGCAGGGAGACACTCCACTGCTCTCAGCATGCCAGCTAACCTAGTGCTAGGGAACACAGTGTCATGGGAGAGAGTGGGAGCTTCCAACAAAGTTTATTAGAGAAGCCCTCCCTCTGAGTCACAAGGTGCAGAAAGGACCCCCTTGCTTTCTAAACTCCTTCTCAGAGAGGAGCCTAGGAGGGTCTGGATCCGGTCTTAACTTCAGACTGTCAAAAGTTCAAGTCTAAGAAATTATAGATTGTGATTTAACCTTTGTACAACTTCAGGATTAATGATGGCAAATCAGATATATTAATATAAAAATGAATGATTTATGATGGTCAATGATTAGACAAAAAGATCTCAATCAGAGTTATTTACTGGACAGTACAAAAAGGTAAAGTATGACAGGAAGTGCACATTATCAAGGCAATTATATCAAAGCAATTGTAATAGAGCTAGCAAAAAGAAGCACTCACTACAGTAGGGATGGATGTAACTCATCCATGCCAACATCTGCGGCTACCAAAACACCTCTATTTTGCTCAGCCTTGAGGAGAAATTTTGAGGGGCATCCCCACCCAAAGGAGGAATCTTCATACACACTCCTAGAAGGGATGTGTTAGAAGAACCTGACCATATGAAAGTGGACTGGACTTCTATAGTCATATGCCAATCATATGTCTCCAGATAAGCTTAGCAGTTTATCTCCCAAATCTTTGCCCAAATGTTAGTTTGGGGTTGATGTGCCAGACTGCTTTTAGCATAATTCAACACCAGAACCAGCATGATGCCCCTGTCAGTCCACCTCTGATAGCCTTGTAAATAGAGCATTGTCCAACTTGCTTGCCCACAATCCAGGGCAGAGCATCCTGCTACACACACCTGACAATAAGGATCCTCCTATAAATTAGGATTATTGCTGAAATGCTCCTAATACTGGCCTTCATCTAAATTCATTTGAGTACAGGAGCAAGAAGCCTCAAAAAATGTATGACTTATGAATATCAATTGGTTGTTCATGTTTGGAAATCCAACCTGTTTATAGCATTTTCATGGACATGAGCACAGTACTGTGAAAATCAAAATCTGAGTGTCCTTTTTCAGGGTCTTTAATTCAATATAAAACCCTAACACTACATGCTTATTTTTAATAGCGCTCTTTGTCACGGCCTTCCAAGTTAAAGATGAGAACAGTGTGTGGAATTTCAAATGTCTTCCTGTGCAATGAAATGCTGTGTTTCTGTTTCATGTTCTTTGTTGTTACTTGGTCAGTCTCTTCTGAACTATTTTCTGACTAGGGAGTCAATGTAAATTGACTTTTCATTTGGTGCAGCAAAATGCTCTGTAATATCATAACCCCCTATTGTGTAAAGTCCTGGAGTTTTGGAAGTAGACCTCCTTACCTTCTGACCCTGCCTTAGAAAGTGAAAGAATCTTTCTGGATTGTTTCAAGCAAGTGGCTGAAAGGTTTGCTGCTAGCATGTATCATGTGAAACTTAAAATAGTTTTACATTCACTGCTTCTCCAGGGGATATTCTGCATTTCATATAGTAATCCATTTTTCTCAGCTCTAAGTTTAATTCAACTCCAGGTTCACCAAATTACTTCTCTTTCAATCTGCTCTTACAACTGCTCAAGAGCAAAAAAGGAATACAAGAACAATGAACAATTGTAGGTATTTATTTCACAATAATATCTCCCAAAACATACTACAGGTAAATTGCACATTCTTTGTGCAATTTCTTCACATGAGTGTGTTCTTGAAAATTCCTGATCCAGTCTCAGCCACGAGCACAGAGCTCAGGGCTCTGGATTTTTTTTGAACAAAATTTTGTACTTAGAAAAGTAACTATTTCCTTATTAAAAGCAGCTGATACTGCTTATGAATAGGAACCAAACAAAAAGAAAAATATAGCTATGTTCACCAATGTAGAATGGAAAATTCAGTAGGGCTGAGAGGGTTGTTCAGATGAAGTCATGCAGCCTAAAGATCTGACCAGAACTGAGTGTGTGTAGAAGTGGAATTGTTGGAGCAGCAGGGAAGGGCAGAAATAGAAACACACAGGTCACCCACCTCAGCTGTGACATGGTAACACAGACCAGCTGAAGTGGAGAGCAACTTTGAGGGACTGTTCAAGCAAGTGAGCAAGTATTTTTTTGACCCACTAATCCTCTATAGAAGTTCTCAACATACAATCTGAAATTATATTAACAAAAAATACCCTGTGCTAGCCATTAATTCTAAGTACCCAGTGTTGATCAGTACTGCAAAAAACCAGTGTCTTTTTCTTTTAGAATAAATGTCAGTCACTGCTCTCAGATTTTAGATATTCTGCTAAAGAGTTTTCTTGTTCTACTGTTGCCCATCTTCTCTTTCTCTGCCCTGGACTGGTAGAAATAAACATGCCTACAGTAATGAGTGGATATTGAAACTTCTCCCATGGAGATCTTATGGAGAGAGACAACATTTCTCTAGGTATAGTACAACAAAGATGCTTCTTTCCCCTGGCAGATCTTAACAAAAAGCATTTGTTGATTTGAGATTCACTAAAGGGTTTTGTTACTGATCAAAAGAGCTGTAGTGGTAGCTTCACTTAATGCTTCATCACATTCACAGTTAGCTTCACAATCTGGCAAGGTTTTGGACACATTTTATATCATTATCACTAGAAAAAGTTGCTAAAACTCAGTCTGTGCCTATGTACCACAGTTGTCCTCATTCAAAAAGGAGAAAAGAAATAAAAAGCATAAAATAGTTGCAACTACCTGATACTGGAAGTTAGGATGAATAAGTTCTCTACACTTCACTAAGGAGTTGGCTTATAAAAGTCATCCTCATGCCAGCATTTGCAGGTATAGAAGGAATTGCTATTCCTGCAGTTGTTCCAATTTGTTTACAGATAAAACCCACAAATGTTGTCACATGGGGAGACATAGCCTCCATTATTAGAAAAGCTGCTGTTTGGAGCTTAGACACTGAAGAAAATCCTTGTAAAAATGAGATGGTCCTAATTTGTGCTCCTCTCTGATGCCTCAGGCAATCCTTGTCATTGGCAGCTAAACTACCTGGACTGCCTGTATAAGCATATAACAAATCAGGGAAGAAGCAGCCCATAAAGCTTTTTTCTCACTCCCTAAGGTCTGCTATGCAGTCCTCTTGACAGACCCTATGATTAAGCCAGTAACCCAGTCTGGCATCTGGTGATAAGAGGAGAGAGTTTCATTTTGTATACTGCAGTAATAATTACAGTTAATATAACTTTCCCAAAGGTCCTCAGCTGATGTCAGTTCTTCCCACACTGCTGCAAGTGACTGGAAGCTGATATATGATCAAGACGACCAAGACAGCTGAAAGGTCACAGCAGCATTGCAAATATGCTCCTTTTCATGCTGCTGCTGTCAAATGTGGCCAAGTTTAAAGATTCAAGGGTGTGATTTGCATTTTTAGTACATGCACAGTACTTGTTCTTAATGCCCCACTACACATAAATAACTTTTTTTCCCTGAAAGATTCAGGGGCTCACCTATGGGAAATGAGTGAGACTTGCCAGTAGCAACCTTCAGGGAACTATTTTACATCTCATGCTAGTCATTCATAGGTATAGAACAGAGTGCAGAACAAGAGGGTGGATAAAAGACAAGATTTATTGGTCTGTTTTCCCAGTCTTATTGAAGTGAATTATAAAGTCACCCAGTTATTAATCCCTCTAAATTAACTAGTAGGGAACCTGTTTGTAGTTGGACTTTGAGACAGAGGTGGAAGCATAAGAGCAGGTCTTTGGTCTTTAAGGAGACACTTGTATTTGGTTGCCTGGATTAATTGATGGATAAATCTCTTGTTCAGCTTCCTTTTTCAGTGATGTCTAGGAAGGCAACTCACAGTTCAGCAGCACTGACAAGTGTCAGTGATGTAGAGCATTGGGCTGCAATGCTAGTAATTGTTAAGAGTTCTATGGAATGACTACAGTAAATATATCCATATGAAACAAATCTAGTCCTAGATTGTTCAGGAATTGTCAGATGTATATTATGGGTCCCGTAATTCAAGCACCGTAGGTTTTTCAGTTTGAAGAGACTCTTTGGTGTGAAGTGTGAATTGTCCCTTCAGCAAGAGACAAAAAACCTTGAGAGGATAACTTCAGAAGGCATAAAAATCACATATGAATTACAGTGCCAGCAGACTTCAGAGTTATTTTGGTTTGTCAAAGGCAAATTTATTTAACTGCGGTATAAAGGCAGAATTCAAGCAATGTATTTCCCTTAAGGGTTAGAGACCTGCTAATTTAAGATAAGGCTTTAACGGTGTGTGTATAATGCAAAACAGTTATAAGGTAAAATTTCATATCTATAATTTTCAGTCCATGCAAATGATAGAGTTTGAGCAGAGACAAAACATATAGGGACAAGCTAAATCTGCTTTGACTAGTAAATAATTGACTGTGATTGACACTGATCCATAATGTCATGGACTCTCCTGAGCTTATGCTGTCTAATGCATGAATCAAACACAACAACCTCAGAATATTCCCTTTTTCTGCTCCAGTCACCTTAATGGTGTCTTTTACAGGCACATTTTGATGAGGTTCTTATAAACTTTTGTAAAGAGTGTGCAGTGGGTGCACTTGCACTCTACTTGTCCTTTCTGTTTCTGCTGTCAGAAATCTAAGGAAAAAAGGAAAGCAGATGAGCATACTACCTAACACTTTGATCTTGTTCAGATCATCACCGGTGAGGTTGTTGAGATCATCTGTTCCCATACTGTTTGTTGCTGACTGAGCAGCACTGTCACTTGGGCCATCAGTGATGCCATTCATACCCACAGTGGACCAGCAGCTCTCCAGAAAAATGGCTTATACCTTGGGGAACAGATGGAGAGGAAATAGTCATGGCCAAAATGAAAGAAATCAGCATTTATCACTACAGCTTCTGTAAGTGCAGACACCGTCTCTTTATGCAGTGGGCACTAAGCCCAAGCATTCATTTTTCTGGTGGCTGTGGCATCCAGCAAGGGGAGCTTGAATGGACATGCCATTTCGTGCTGCCTCCCACACACCCCAAGGGCCAGCTCTGTTTTCCTGCAGGCAGTTCTGGTCTGCTGCCCTTGGCTGGCTGTGTCCCATGCAGAGCTACTGCTGCTGACAGACCCAGGGAAGCTGCTGCCATGATAGCCTGTTCTGGGTTGAAATTTCTTCTTCATCTGGAGCCTGCACATTGATGAGCCGGCTGCTGATTGTTCGTTACTGCTTATCGCAGCCCCAACATTTCCAGTGGGATTCTCCTCTTTCAGTGACACTGGAGCTTCCCTCTGAAGTGGCTTTGTAGCGTAGAGATACCCAGCTGGGTTGCAGTGGTCCCTCAACTGACCTCTGCCAAAAACAAGACAAATGCATGAGGAATGTAATTAGTTTTCTGCCCAGAAAAGTGAGTCTCAAAGCCAGAATCACCTCTGCAGGCTCATGAGAAAAGGCTGCCTTGTAAGCAGTCTTCCACTTTCCCCATGCACACATTTGCTTACTTGCTTTGCTCACATCCTTCACTTGGTCCTCTCAAATTTTTTCTCAACTTACTCAAAAATTCACTCAAAATTTACTCAAAAATTTTATATTCAGTAATTATGACTAATGTTGTCTTCCTTCACTCACCTTCCTTTTTTCTCATGGACTAAAGGGTTTTTTTTCGATGCTCTGCAGTCTTCTCTAACATCATTCCCTGAGAAGTGCTGAGTATAGATACAGGGGCAATCTCAATATCTGTTTGTGATGAAAGCAATAAATACCAATCTCTTTTGGTGGTGGCATTATGTGTTGAGAGTGTAAATTTGTCAACCTTATTTTTCCATCATAGACAGGATGTTTTTATCTTGCACTCTATTTGCTGCATACTTCACTGCACCAAATTTTTCCAAAGCTAATTAGATGTTGGAATGGAAAAGCCTTCATAACTTTTCTGTGAAAATGATTGAGTGGCTCCCTCCTGTTTCTGGCCAGTAAGACACTGAAGGAAGTTTTGCCAGGAGAAAATGTAGTAGCCCTTCTGTGCATCACAGCATCTTTTATTAAAAGACATAGGATTGTAGCATTTTTTCAGGTTAGACTATATTTGTGTTTCTGAGGGAAAGAAAATAAATACATTCCTAGAGCCTAATTCTAGACATGGGTTTTCCAAAGTTGTGTAGAAGTGCTGAGTGCTTTCTCCCATCAGACACTGAGTTCCTGTCAAAGCTACCTCGAAAATGCTGTGTGTTCAGCTTGTCTGCACTGAACAGATTAGCCCAAAATGCCTCCCTTTGCCCTGGAGGTTAGAAGAGACCAAAAAGAGTTTGGTCTCAAAAACAAGTCGATTTCACTAATTACTACAATAGTACTTTGGAGCAGATGAAAACAAGGTGCTTCTGAAAGAATTGCTTTTTATTTTGGAAAAAAATTGAGGCAGATAAATTTATCCCAACTTGGAGTGCTTTTTGATATATTTGACTTCAGGCATTTGATTTATTTACAATGAGCACTGAAATATGTTGTGGAGCCATGGTATTCAAAAGAATTCCTTTCCTGAGGAGCAGTGCCTTCCTTATTTCTTTTGTAGAAAATGAAATGCACCCTTACTATGGGAGATCATTGATTTTTCAGGGAGGAAACTCAAAATTACTGTAGTTCATCTAAGGTCACTTTGTGAAAAGTACTGGTAATGTCCAAGAAGAAAACTCTTTGAACAAGGATCATTGGCTAATGGTTTCACAGTGTGCTTAAAAGAAGTCTTGCTTCTGTACCTGCTGACATGAGGCTTCCCACTCTCAAGTGTGAGACACAACTATTCTGTATGGCAATCACCCAGTGGCTACCTAAGAACCTGCTTTCTCTTTCACTTGTAACCTCCCAGTTAATAAAAGGCATTGAAAAAGGAGGAAAAATAACATGCCAAAGCTAAGTTTTGTGCACATTTGTTGAGTATTAATGTAGCTGGGACCACCACAAGTGGTGGTCCTGCAAGTACATTATTTATTTGCATTGGAGCTTGCACTCTGGCTTTCTTACCTCCCAGAATCTGCAGGCTGGTTTGACAAGTGTGCAGAGCTGTGAATGCAGCTGGTTGAAGCCCCGTTTTTCTTGCATTTCTTACTTAAGTAAGGAAATAACATGACATTTTGTTTTGCCCAGCAATGGAGGAATCTCCCTTGAAGGAGATTTCCTAGGCTTTTACTTGTGTGGAGTGATTAGATAAATGACTGTAGCATCCTGCTTTGACACTTGGTTGGTTCCAGGATAAACCTACTCTCTCTTTGGGCAGAACCTACCAGCAAGGTTATGGTAGGGACTGAGCCCCATTTTTCTCTTCATTGAAGTGTGCAGTAACCCATGCATACCCAAACATGCCCAAGAGTCCAAAGTGGTAGGACAACAACTCAGGGACCAGTTGTTGGCTTGTGGGATATCTTGTTTCTGCAGGATCAAGCAGTATGAAGGTAGGGCAAGGTAATTTAAGGGTGCCTTTTGTAAGTAGCAAGGAGAATAATGTAATGTGCTTACTCTAGTGACACTAATTTTGCAAAGCTTTTGAGAAGCAGTATGAAATGAAATTGTTTTAAAAGACAGACTGGTTTGATCAGAGCATGGAAGCAGAACGATGGCTGGGCATCCAGCATATTACCTGAGAATAAACATATTCATCAAGATAAGATTTTATTACTGTTCAAAGGTACTTGCCATTTGAAAAAGACCAAAACAAAGCAACCAAAACTGTGTCTTTGTTGAATCAAGGTTGAACTTGTTACTGTTCTTTTCTCCCCCTGGAAAGGAAAAATCTGTGAAATTATTTTTATCAATTCACAGTAGAGACTAGAGGTATTCTTTAGAATAGTCTGATTATCTCACTATTACTATTGAGATAATCTTCTTTACAATAGCTGACGTGGGAAATCATTATTCTGGATGTTATGGTCACATCTGTCAACATTCATGGATTTCTTCTGTTCAGGAAACTTCAATGATAGCTAAACACAGCTTCTCACTTTCTGCCCCTGACCTCTGCCATCCAACAACCAACTGTAGTGAGAAGACCCAAAGGAAATTGATATTAGGTTGTTTGACTGAATCTTTTGAGCTACTTTAATTCAACCATAGAGTTTGTGTTTTTTGTAAAACGAATAGCTTTTTTGTTGAAAACAAATTTTCACTTGCAACTGTTTCTTTCAAGTATAAAAAGTCTACTCTAGATGTGATCTTCTGAGTAATAGTACTTGAAAAGCTACTGAGGCCTCTATTTTTTCCATTTTTATTCTCTGTGCTTAGAGACCAAAGTAAATTGACATAAATTTCTTTACTGATTTTTTGTGCAGAGACCATTTGCAACTGAATACTATTCTTTCATTTTTGTACAATTATAGATGTTTTCAAGCACTAGAAAAGTCTGTAAAACTTTCTTCTTAACAATTATTTTTCCCCAAGACCTTGGCATATGCACACACGTACATGGTCCAATTTCTGAAGGACTTAACACTAAATTGTGCTTTCAGATCATTTTAGTGAAGTGAAAATTTTCAAAAACACACTTTGACATTGACCTGGCTCTAATCCAGATGCTAACACATTGTTAACATTAACAAGCCATAAGAAAAATGGTCATTTCAGAATATTTATGCATTAACGCCATAAAATATATTAATAGGCTTGGAGGCATTTTTATGTTCTGTACAGAAGAAGTCAAGTCTTCACTATGTTCTTAGACCACTTAATTTTAAGTTTTATATTTAAGAGTAATCAATCTCAGCAAATTATGTTAACCACTTGGAAGTTGAAAATTATTCTGTATTTTTCCCCCTTTTCAAGAATAGCAATCTTCAATAACTTCTGAGACACAGCTTAAGGAGTGAAGGGAACATAGTAATTTCCTTAGACATATCATACAAGTTGTGACGAGTCCTATTTATTCTTCAAATTTGCTTTAAATTAGTAAGCAATGCTCTTAATATATGGTATGGGGCGTGTAAGAAAAATAGATTTATTTCTTCAGTGGGTGGCCCGCACAGAAGAAGTCTGCTTCTAGTACCATTTTTTTTACTTACTATGTCAGTTTAAGGGTCCTTTGGGGATAGTTCCTCTTGCATTAGCACCTGGCTTACAAATAATCTGGCTGCCCATTTCCACAGGGAGCCAGAGCCGTGAGCTCCAAGAGCAGGAGACCGTTTCTTTCTCAGCCATTTGGCTCTGAGAAGATGCATTTTTCAGCAGACTTAGAGTTCACAGTTCTACCCGATAAAATATAGCTCTCAAGCCCAGCACTTCCAACTTTTCAAAATTCAAAGGATGCCTCAGCATTGCTGAAACAATCAACAGACTGTATAGGAAACACTGCTGTAGCAGCTTCCTTTAATCAACTCCTGCAATCTTTGGCTACATTCAGGTGCTTTTCTGAATCACAGAACGTGGCAAAAACCCCCATTTTGAAGCTATCAGGAACAGAGAACCTGTTGTTTTTGTCATTCCTTCATACATAAGTATATCTCTTTTAATATTTTTGGAAAATCACATTGTTTCTGCACTTCAGGATCCAGCTGTTCCTGGACTTTTTATTAAAGTCTCTAAATAAGAATTTACTACTAGTATTGCTAGGAGCACTGCAAAAATGATCTGTTGTGCTCCTTCAGCACCACTATGAACTTTTAATGTGTACTAATCTATTTACCTAGAACATGTTGCCTTCAGTGAGGAAAATTAATGGTGAGGTTTTAATTTGGCTGCATTTCCATATTATGAAGTTGAAATGGGAATTAAAGAATATTACAGGAGGCTACAGAATAAAAGCACTGCTGGAATAAATAGCCCCCATTATAAGCACAACAAAGCCTACATGAATTTGAACCCTTACTTGGAGCTTCCCTAACATGAGGATAACCATCACCTGGTTGTATTGCAACCCTTCTGAAGAACAGAGGAAATGCATTAGGAACAGCATTGCCAGCAGAAAAGGGAGGTGATCCTGCCCCTCTTCTCAGCCCTACAACTCTTACTTCGAGACATGCTACTATAGTAAGCATAAAGCTAGTTATGTTTTGTCTTTTGCATATAAAATAACTCAAGAAGTGTTGTTGCTTTATTTCTTGAATCCCATACTGTTGTCAGATTTCTAAAGCCTTGGTGTGTTCTTATGGCTGCAGATCTTTACAGCACAGACTTTTTCTTCTGCATCTTGTTCTTTCTTAGTTCAGGGCTCTTGCAAGGTTCTCTCTGACTGGCTAACTTGCTTTCTTTTATCTTAGTTATCTTTATTGGTCACAGCTGCAGCTTAATTAAGGACATCACAGCTGCATCCCATTAAGGATAACTGGGACTTTTTGGGGCAAAGCCTATATACAGATAGTCAGGTACAATACATTTCCCCTACTATAAAGAAGGACAGGTCAAGTTTTTATATTATTTCTAATTTTGTGGAACAGCTTTTGGCAAGACTCAAAAAGAATCACTTCAGATGAGCATATTTTTCATGATAAAAACAAGGCAATAAAGTGACTGGGCTAAATACATGATTGTCTCTCATCAATAAATAAAATGAAAGTGGAGAGAACATCTGTGACCACAGAAGAATTCAGATAATAGAAAATTTAACACATTTTACTTTTGAAGTCTTGTACTGCATCTAAAGAGATGGATCTTACTCTTCCAGTTGTCCTTTCTGCACTCATTTTACTATGAAAAATACATTGGATACTGCTTTTCTGTAGACAAAATGGCTGTTATTCTGCTGAATGTTAGAATAATTTAGACTCTAATCCAGCTAGATTATGCATCTTGCCACAAAGATTTTATTTGGAAACAGACAGTAGAAAAGCATCAGTTATTAAATATCTCACAACTGCTTCAGGTTTTAACTTTAGATCCAAAAAAAAAAGCTTAGTTAGCAAAACAGGACATAAGTAGACTCTACTATTAAAATCTAGTTTAGCACACCTTTGTCATTCCAGCTTTGAGAAGGACATTTTCATGGTAACCTAATTGCTGGAAAGAAAAGGTGAGGCTGTGTGCTTAAGTATATTTCAGTCATCATAAATATCATGAGGGGATTTTGAAAATCTGCTTTTGATACGAGGGTACAGTGTTGTGCTTATCCAATAATAATTTTTGTTAGGAATATTCCTATTACTTACTAGCATTTCAAGTCATAGATCTAATAGCAGATCCCAAGACACCAGATGCAAATGTGAAGTGAAAGACTGGATTTTATAGCCTTACACATAGTCCCACTGTGTTCTGTGTTCCTTTATTCTCAGAGTAATACTGTAACCATTCTGTTGGGAACCTCCACCAGATAATTCTAAAATTTATTTTAGGTGCCTAACTGCTTGTTTAGACAGTGTTTGTCCTATTGAAACTGTAGCTAGAGTGGAGAAATTTTTCTTTATTTTAAGACAGATTGTTTCACTGTTCCATTTCCTATTACTGCTAAACCAAGCTAAGATGAATGTAAAACAAATATCATAACTTTATAACAGACTTCACAATGACTAGAAAATTAGGTAAAACCATAAAATTCTATCAATTTAAGTACATGAATTAAAGTGATGATGAATTATATTAGATAGAGTTAACTGGTAAACAGCTGAAGCTAACTTGGTTTATCTTTGCACTGCATTAGTAGCATAAAATAACTGTTGTCTAAATCTGAAAGAAAATTGTGATCCACCTAATAATTTAAAAATATAATGTACTTTAAAAAAATTCACAGTCTGTTTCTGAAGAGAGCTTCTGAGTTTCTGCAGGATCAACAAACAAGATAATCTTTAGGGGAGAGGATATTTGAGTTACGCTACAGGTTTAATTTTGTTACGGAGATAAGGAAATTTTTAATATATGTATATACTCTGCAAGGATGATGGTGTACAGTGTGCCATCTGCTCATTTCTGCTCTTTCCATATTTATCACCAGGAGACACAAGTTTTTCATTTTCCTCAGTGCTCTGAGTTTCTTATATGTTTAAATTTTTTCCCCTAAGACTTAGGAAAAAACCCTACAGACAGAACAGAGTGGTCAGCAAATCCACATACTCAAGGGAACAAAACAGATCAAGTATAACATTGGTTACTGCTTTCACACACCTGAAAAATGTGTCCAGAGGCAATGGCTGAGGAGCCATATGCACTTATGTAAATGAAAGTGCTTCTTTGCATCAAGATAAGCCTTGTAAACCTATTTCCTGGAGAGTATTTGTATCACAGTTGCATCCTTAACTTCTACAACTCAATACCATTTTTGATTCATTTTTTTTTTTCCAACTAAGAAACTAAGTTCTTATGAACAGTGTTTGGGGGTTTAAGCATAAAATAAATTTTAAAATAACACTTTTATTTTTTTCACCTGCCTTTATTTCTGCTGAATGTCCCAGAGATCTCTGATACAATTTTTCTTATGTGAATCCCTTGAGTGCTCCTGCTCAAGCAGCACAAAGCATTTGTCACCAGTTACATTTTTTCAACAATGTCATCATGTTACTGTCCTCCTGTGTCAATACCCAAACCAGCCCCCTAAGTGGGTCCAGCCATGTGTTTCTTATGCTGTTTTTAAGTGTTCTTACGGTGTTTCCTGGTTAAATTTTACATATGTCTTATTCCAGAGGTCTGCTACTGGACTAACCTGATCCAAAGAAGAAAAGCAGGTTTGGATATTTTGGGGTGGGGGTGGGTTTGGCTGGTGGGGTTTTTTGGGTTTGTTTGCTTGTTTTTTCAAATTTGTGGACAGATTCATATTCTCCTTGGCACCACTACTTCTGAGGACTTCAGTAATTAAGGATGGGCCATTTCTTCACTTTTCTGTAATCTATGAAAAGCCTTTCCTTAGGTCTGTGGCCATTCTCAGGCTGCATGAATCCATTAACTTTCTCAGCAGTCAGGTTCTTAGTTCCCATTCAACTTACAGTGAATCATCTCTGGGGATGCGCTGTTGCCTGCATTTCAAGCTTGTCCTTTACAAATTCTTCACCTTGAATTAATTACTTCTTTTTATAGAAAAATAACAATTGGCATAATCAAGAAAAAATTTTAAAAATCACTAGAGTTAAAGAAAAAATAATCTTGTGTTCTTGTTTGCATTAAGAGATGAAATCCTAGTAACACTTACTGACTGTATGACCAAGGGATTGAGCTAGAAGAGATTCTTCTAGAAATATGAGTAGCTGAGAAAGGCAGAGAGTAGCAAGCTGTGAGGGAATAATGTGCTGATAATTTGTATTAGCATTAAATATGCCTCTAAAGCTCAGACACTCATATAAAGCTGTGAACCTTTCAAGGCTTATGATGATGGCATAAATTAATAAACATCCCTGGAGAGAAAACAAACACCCAGAGGTGACAAAATCAACGTGTTAAAGCACAATAATAAAGGGAATTGAAACACATAAGTTAACAGAGCTAAAGTATTATCAATTTGAATGTTTATGGCTACCAAACCACCTTCTCAACTAATGTACTTCTAATTTGTATAATTTTCTTGTGATTTAGTATATGGTATTTGAGATAATTGTACGTTGCTAATTTTAAAAAGGAGCAACTGGAGACCATGGCTTGGGAAGCAATAGTTTCTGAATCAACCATAAAATGCGTTGTTAACCAATCTGAGTGTTTTTCACTGTTAAAAAGTAATGTCACCTCAGAATTAGCAGTTAGTATGTCTCTGCACAAAGCTATTTGGGGTTGTGGCACCACAGTATTCTGACCACAGCTGACTGCAGTGCAGGCAGAAAATACCACAGCTGAAGAAATAATCTATAATGAAGGACTTGTTCCACAAGCGAGTCATTTTCTCATTAGGGAACATGACAATCAAGATTCTTACTAGCTTAATCATCCAGGTTCACCGATGACAAATTCTTCCCTGTAATTTCTCATCCTTTAAAGTACTTGAATTAGTTATTGCTGTAGATCAGTTCTGTAAATTTAAACTCTTCAGTTACAAATATTCACTTCTGGAGAAAGTTAGCTTTGAAAGTACTGGTACATAAGCTATGCACTTTCATTTTTCATGAACAGGGCACAATAAAAATTTAATTATTTTTATGTTAGTTGAAAGTTAGCAAAAATAAAAAAGCTGCTAGTTTGGATTTTAATGTAAACTGGAAAATAAATTTAGTCAACATTGCATCTTTATATTGCTATAACTCAGGCTGGTCCCATGATAATACTTGAATATTTTACAAGATTTCTTGTTTCTAGAAGTCACTGGTAAAGATCCAGGGCATATGCTGAACACAGTGTGATCTTCTGGACAGCAAAAATATTATACACCATGCTCCAGGAACAAGACTGGGGAAATGACCAATGCTGAATAAAGACATCAGCTCTGCTGTGGGGGATACCTCACCCCAGGTGGGTTCCTCTTGTCTGGCAGCCCCAGAGCACGGAACTGGGGACAAGTACCCAGGCATGGGGTCACGGCTGGAGTCGCAATGAGCGCCTGCTGCTCATCGTGTGGAATCGTGGCTGGAGGCACCAGGGAAAGAGGGAGGAGGCTAAATTATGAGCATCCTGTAACTGGCTATGGAAGGAGAAAGGAAAACACAGGCAATTGGTAAAGGTCTCTGGTGAATTATCTTTGTCCTTCCAGAAACCGATACTTTGGCATAATACTGCATGAGGTTTTATGTGTGTGCCAGCTCTCATCAGCCCCTGCTGGAGCCTAAATGCACTACAGAGCTGCTGACCTTTCTTTTCTCTTCTTGGTGCACAAGCCTGATGTAGAGATGTCCTTTTACTTTGCTTTGTCCTATACACATCTCATTGTTCTCTGCCCAAATACCATGGATAACGTAAAATTAACTCCATGCTACAAGATGCAAAATAGTGATAATGCAACACAGCGGCTAAAAGTCACTTGAAGACAGACAATCAGCTACCATCACCAAATTGTCCTGGATTGCAGTTTAAATTTAGTCTGAATGTCAGGAAAGATGGATTCTTTAAAGACTGAGGGGAAGCTACAGCTTTGCCATTTGTTTCAGTCTGAGTATTACCCTGGAGCAAGTTGGGAAACAGGCTGTAATTGGAGCCACAGCTCTTTCATTGATTCCTTTCCATAAGTGCATACTGCAGAGGGGAAGGCAAGAAGAATAAATTGAATATATTGGTCTTTTACAAAAACCAAGGCTGGGTTGGTCTATCCTGGTTGCACACCTCACATGCTGTATGGTCACCTTCCTCTTGGTCTGGCTCTCTGGTTGGAGGCACCTCAGCAGCAACGACTTCTTCCCTTTGCTTCTTGAGGAGTGAATGGGGAGTTAGAAAAATAGTTCATAAAGATGAGGGAAGGAAATTGCTGCTACTCTCAGGCTGGTATATAGATAATTTAGATTGGAAAAGACCTTTAAAGTCATGAAGTCCAATAATCTGTACTATGTCTGAGGTTAGACCTCTGTGCCATTTCACCTGGACTTGGCATAAATTTACTGCCTACCAGCATCACTCTCTGTACCCTGGCCAAAAAACCCAAGGGGATCCAGGCCAGCAGACACTTTTGTTTCCTCCTCATCTGCTTAGACAACACAGGCTATAACTGACCTACCTGTGATGAAAGGGAAAAAGAGACTTGCATACCTTTTTTCCACTGAGCAATTAAGAGCTGAGCAGCAAGTTAGCTTCAGACAAATAAAGGAAAAAAACAATTTCTTGCTTGTGTCCAGAGTGACCATCTGGCTGACCAACTGCTGGCAGCGTGTCACTCCCCAGGCAGCCTGCTGACAGCCCAGCACACATCAGCCTCATTTTCTGAGCGATTCTTTTTTGTTAGAAAAAGGGAAACAGCTTTTGAAGGCTCCTTGTTGAGTTCACAGCTGGATTTGGGAATCAGACAAGAAGTTACCTGGGGCTGACATGGAAGTCTTTGACATAGCCTCACTTAATAGAACAGTTCACATCCCAGACAGCAACATAAGGAAAAAGCAGCAGTATTCCCATGGTGCTGTACTTCTGGCCACTCTTGAGATATGTGCCCTCAGTCTGACACAGGGTAGGAATAAACCATGAACCCTGTGATTCACGCTGGAGCTGGGCACCATGGGCTCTCCTTACCCTGACCCATGCCTTCACTGGGAAATGTTCTTGAGGAAAATAAAGATTGGGACCAAAATAAAGAAGCATGAATGTAGCAATGATAGTATGGAGAAATAATGAGTAATTCCATGTTTGTATTCACAGGGATTAATCCACAGGCAGCAGTTACAAGAATGTAATTATTTCATGTAAATGATGACTATTCTTATTAATAATGTTTATATTCTCTCTCTATGCTATTTGAGTTCCCTTTCTTATCATTATGGTAGAGAAGTTTCCTCTTTTAAAGTTAATTTCCTTTTTCCCCCTAGTTTCCCATCATAAGAGAAGTAAAAACCTTCCTGAAATCTGATGGCTCTGCTGTTCTGGACCAGAGCAGACAGCCAGTTCTGTTTCCTTGCCAGTCAGTGATTTTCTCATGCTGACAGATGTGCGAGACGGTGATAGATCAGATTAATTCTAATTTCTGAAGTGAGCCGACATTTGAACCCAGCTAATTTAAAATGTTCTTTCTGTGTTTAGTCTGCTCAGGCAATTTAACTGCAAATCTTTCTCTCAGTGCTGTCCTTTCAGCTCCTGTGGTCGGGTACATGGAGCCAGCGCTCACCGCTCGCTTATTACGGCAAACAGATGCAAGCAAATGGGAAGCTCACATGCATGCAATCCCCTGCATTAATTGCCTCTTCTGCTTCTGCACAGCTTTGTAGGACAACTCAGCTTGCCCCTCACTAGGGGATGGCTCCTCCTCACCTGGTCACCCAGGAGATGAGGGACATCACTTTTGGGGAGGGTAGTGGAGGGTACGAGCTTTAGCCATCTTGCAAGGCAGTCCTCTGTTTAATCCTATTATTTTCTTGCTTTCCATGACTCACCAGCCTCACAATGTGATTTGAATCAGCCTAGCATAAATATTTTTTAAAGCACTCATTTTTCTTTGTTTCCACAGATGTCCTTTCCAAGGCTGCTTTCATTTCTCTCAATTCCTGTCTTTGCTATTTCATCATGAATACACTTGCAGGTCTCTTTCTAGGATATCCAAAGGTATCTGCATCAGAATATATCTCTTTTTATGAAGAGGCTCTATAATTTTCATTGTAAATAATGAAAGCCCAAGATTGTTTTCAGTGAAAATTAGATTTTTTCTTTTAATAGGAAACAACCTCAGCCTATAGAAATTGCTTTAATCAAAATCTTAATGTTTCACTGAAAATGTCGTGATGTAACCTATTTGAAAAGTAAACATAAGCAGGAAGACAATGTTTTTTCTTTTAACAGCACTGGTTTACCATTTATAGCCTCTTGAAATTCATTACACTCCAAATTTACACAATGTGAAATTAGTGTCAATTATGCTAATCTTTTTAATCCATATTCTTAATATTGACAGTACTCTAATCTTTCAGACACTCAATTGTTTTCACATTTTATCTTTCTCCCAGCTTGATAAGCAATGAATCTCTTTCCACACTTTACTTTTGGTCTTTCCCCTATAAAGCATATACTCTTAACACAATTTTATTCTGTCTAATAAATGCATTTCTACTGTAGCCAGCTCTTGTCATCCTATTGCTTTACTCTCATCTGATTCCCAGGGGAAAATGGAAAGTCTTCCTACACGTTTTCAAAGCAAAACCAGACAACTTTCCCAGTTATTCCATATTCTGGTAGAATTCCATATTTCTGATAGGGAAATAAGGTTAGGAGACTACCATAGCATATTACTGGAACAATGAAAAACCAAAATGCCACAGAGAAATAGTTCGTAATTTTTAATTTTAAAAAGTCATTTTAGATGTTTCAGAAAATTAAGAACTTGGAAAGGTTTCAGAAGTCTTAGTAAAAGAAGGTTTTTTTCACTTCCTCAGAAGTTTTCTCTTGTCAGTGGCACTTTCTGCTCAGCCCCAGCCCTGGCTGTTTGCATTTTTACCTCCCTGATGCTTCTGTGTACCTGTCACAGGCTGTATCCATGTCCTTTAGTCCTTCTGCAGCTGCAGTCACAGATCTGTGCAAGAAATCCGTCTTTCAATGGATTTACAATCTGCCATTTTAATCAGTTCTTCCTAGACATTATATGCCTTTAATCCAGTTTCATTCATAGCTACTGGTAACGTTGATATTTTAATCAAATGTTTTTGTCCATTGCATTTTGCTTTTATTATCTGAGACTGAAGAATGCTGTTCTCTCTGTTAATAGCGGACTTCTTCAACACCTCTTTGGGCAGCCTTAGCAGATCCTGGGACAGCATTTTGAAACTGTGGGGTCTCATATGTTAGATCATAAAAAATTAAAATTAAATCTTGCAAAAATTTCTAATTAAAAGTAAGTGTAAATGAATGCAACTTCATTTCTGAAAATGCACCACTTAAATGAGTGTTTTCCTATCAGAAGCACGTAGCATATTGTTTACTGCTTTGGAGAAATGGTACCAGTATGTGGCAGAAAACCACAAAACACTTACCTTAATGGCAAATTCTCTTTTGCGTAAGTTGCGTATGTTTATTTTTCTCTTTTGCCAGAACACCCTGGCAAAATTTAACCTTTGTCAAGCTTTGAAGAGAATGTGTCTAATTTCTGTCTCACAATACTTCCTAGTTTACTATAAATATAACGTCATTCTTGAGCAGCATTGTGTATTGAATCTCTAATGTCTTGCAAGATAATTGTTTCAACTCATTGAATAAATGAAAATCACATGGGATTCATTCCAAACCTGATTTTTTTCAACATTTAACTTGCTCAGTGTCTTGATTTTTTTCCCTTTTCCATATACAGATATTTAATTATTTACTTCACAAAACCTTAACAAAAAAGGAAGGAAAGCTCCCCATCACATTGGATCAAGCATTTGTAAATATTGAATAAGTGGATAATAAAGCATGCTGGATAAGACCATGATCATATGATGTGACAGTACTGTTTAATAAATCCTTTCAAGAAGTGTTTGCTTCATTGTCTTTGATTGTTGCTGACTGGTTACTTCAAGTTTCTTACTGTTTCTGAGAACAGAAAGTCCATGGGGAGCCACACTGCCTTCTGTATCATTGGAATTGATTTGTCCTTTTGTGCTGCTGCAGAAGATGGTGACTATTTTCATTTTTCTACAGAAATATTTTGCTAAGCATCTTTAACAGAAGGAAAGCATCTCTAATGCACTTCTTGGGTTTTTTGACTCCTTACAGGCAGGACTGCAGGTAGGTAGGGAGCACTATGTGACTTGCAATCTAGCAGTGCTGGAGTCCTTATCACAGGTAACAGATCTTCCAGACACTGGGCAGAGAAATCAGAAATTCAATATGAACTGTGCCCATAACACCAAGCCAGACCATCCCCACACTGATTAAGGTGTGTGTCAGTGCACTTTATCCAGTGCTTAGGAAAGGCAGCTCTCTCCTCCCTCACTGTTGTCTTCTTCTGCTCCTTTTTGCTCAAATATATGTGGCACTGGAATATTTCAGATCATTTTCCTAGTCTGGTTCAATACACACTGTCAAAGAAGGATTGGAGGGCCTGGGGTACAAACTGTGTTTAGTGTGCTTTTGAAACAGTTTGGCTGTGCTCTGCTCTTGAATGATGATAAACTGTAAAATGTCAGGTCAGTCCTTAAAGAATTAGTAAATGAGAGAACAAGTGCTACGTGCAGGAGGAGTGAAAGAGGCTCCTGATGAAATATGAGGACAGAGATTGCACCTCTGTACTGTATATTGTGTTACTTGTTAGTATGTTTATATATCTTTTAAAAAAACAACCCAGATTTCTGAGAATAGTCAGCTTTAGAAAAACTGATGACTGAAGCAGAGAAAGCATTAGCTTTCTCATTAAATGCTAGTTGCTGATAACACTTGACTGACCTATATACCTCTTAAACAAGAAAAAGGTATTTCTAGAGCACCTGGGGAAATTAGCCATGGCTAAATTTTCTTTAGATTTTAGAAATTATGTTAATCATTTTATGCCTACAAGTTTCATAATGTGCTTTGAGCTAAGCAGCTGTTGCTTACGCTGCTTGTCTCATGCAATGCAGCAGAGTTGCATGAGAATGAGAAAGAGAATGAGAATGAGAGCTTCAGGATCCAGCCACAGCACAGCAGAATATTAATGAGCTAGCTAGCATCCTCTTTGGTGGGATTCACTTCACATGGGAAGTGAATAAACCCCCAAAAAGATCTGAAGGGGCCCATGGTGTGGTACAGAGCCCAGCACTGAGGGAAAAGGAACTGTAATCTGTATGGCCTTCCCACTGCTGCTGCACACCAAACTCCCCTGTGCACTCCATAGGGAGACTTCAGAAGTGAGGATGGATGGATGGATGGATGGATGGATGGATGGATGGATGGATGGATGGATGGATGGATGGATGGATGCAGGGCTTCTGTGCTCACCAGAAGCTCTTTTGGCACCTTCCCTCCTGCTCTTTGAGCCCAGCCCTGGCCAGGAGTACCTGTTGCTTTCCTTCCCGGAGCATGGACTCAGAGGCAGGCAGGGGAGTGCAGGGCAATGGGGCACAGCTCTGTTTTCCATTGTGGGAAGGAGGGTAAAACCTGCAAGAAGAAGGCAGAAAGGAATTTTACTACATCACATTTGAAACCTGAATTTTACCTGTATTGTGAAGAAACCCCGAGTCAGTTCTGGCTGCACACCTGACAGCAGCATTTTGAAGCCTTCTATAACCTACAGTAAGGGGTTCTGTGCATTTGTGTCTATACCTCAAGTGCTGGAATAGACATGTTTATGCAATTCAATAGTCTGAAATATTTTTGAACAACCACCAGTGAATTTGGACAGGCAGCAACTTTAAATACTTGCCTTTTGCCTTGTCACAGAATCATAGAATATTCTGAAATGGAAGACCCCCACAAGGATCATTGATTCCAACACCTTGCCCTGCACAGGACACCCCGACTCACACCCTGTGCCTGAGAGCATTGTCCAAATGATTCTTGAACTCTGCCAGGTTTGGATCTGTGACCACTTCCCTGGGGAGCTGTTCCAGTGCCCAACCACCCTGGGGGAGAATAACCTTTCCCTAACATCCAACCTAAACTTCGCCTGACACAACTTGTGCTGTTCTTTGGGTTAAACATGGTTAGATGCCACAAAGTGGCAGTGCCTTAACTGTATGCATTTTGTACAGACCACAAGGGCCTCTTCCACCCTTTTAAGGGGGGTGCTGATCTTCTCTCCTTTCATACAACACTCAAAAAAGGTCATAATTCAGAATTACCAAACATCCATAATTCATAAGACCAGAGATCCAAGTGAATAAACCTTGTCCTGCTTCTACCAACTTCTTCAAGCCTGCCATATGACTCTTTGAGGTTTGAGTGGATGAGCACACATCCTATGCCTTCACTTCTGCAAACAAAAGTCCTACTGAAAGGCACAGAGAAACCTGGATTATGAAAAATGGCATATAATCAGTAGCATGTAGCATCAGTCTGACTGACATGTGCCTACTGTCACTGCTCTCTCTGATCTTCCTTGTCTTCTGGGGGTGCAGAAGACAAGTTCTGTTTTCAGCCATCTCTTGATGTCAGCCCAACACCCATCAAAAGCACCACAAGCATATTCACAGCAACATTATCAAATACAGAGAGCAGAGGAATGATTTGGAAGCAGCAGTATTTCCCTGTTAGATTCTTGTGTCTCAGATAATGAGATGCATGATGCCTGCCTCGTGCTGATAGCTGGGCTATTGCTTGCTTTTTATAAGAAATGATTTGCTGGTGAAAAGCCAATCAGCAAAATGCTGAATGTATTACTATGTAATTTCATGTGAAAAGAGATAGAAACAGCCTGTATCCTTGGATAATAACTAAATATTGATTTTCTAGTAGTTGTTTTATCTTCACCCAAATCATCATTTATTAATGGAGACAGTTCAGCCTCTGGTTTAAATAGGATTTGCTGAAGTTTAAGTCCCTATTTCTCTTACACTGCAGCTCTAGGTAAGCAAATGGTTAGAAGATCTTTTCATCAGTGGGCACAAGGCAAAGGTATTCCAGACTCTTATGGTGAAGGTCATGAGCTCCGTTTTTTGAGAGAGACAGCAAAAAAAAAAAGACAAGATTCAGATGCAAAGAAACCCAAGAAACACTAGTCCTTAATGCAACGTGCATTTAAACCTTGAAATCTTTGCCCATGGAGTATTAAGTGCTTGAATAAGCACAAAAAGCAAGACAGGTTTGCTTGGACAAGTTGGCATTGAAATATAACAATTTTGTAGCACTCAAGGATTTATTTAATATAAATTACCAATGTGCAGTGTGTGTAGCTCTGCAGAAAACAGGATGTACTGGGGTGAGTTGTCATGATATGCCTGCTCTGTCACTATTCTCTCCCCATCAATTATTCACTTCTTCTGGCCCTCTGGGGTTAGACAGACCTTTGATTCAATCTTGTCTACTCATTTTGATGCTCTAAAAAATAAACTCCTACATTCTATAAGTAATTTTCAGTTTGACCTTCTATACACAAAAGGTAAAACCTCTCTGATACAGGAAAGATAATTGATGAAGAAAGAGCTTGTCTTATTACCTTGCTTGTGTCCCAGCTGGTGAATAAAAATAAGTTATATTGAGTCCACATTCACAGTTCACATTTCTGAGTCAGCTATGAGGGAAAGTGAATGAATTTGAGCATAGGGCACCAAGAAGAAAAGAATAGTAAAGCAGAGAATCTAGGCTCATCTATCTCCTACAAATCAATCAATCAATCAATCAATCAATAAGTAAATTTCATTTTTTTAACTCTCTTGGCTGTTTCAAACTGAAATTGGAGATTTTTGTCTCCAAGATTTTAAGGAGAGGCGGGATGCACTATTATTTGACTTCTTAGATGTAGTCAAATAATGTAAAATTGCTGCCTTCCATGGCAAAGAAGAAAATTATGAAAGAAAATTAAGTGCTCTTGTTAGCAAATACACTTAAATTAAAATCCTAAAATGTTCCTTACTAATGAAAACCATCAAGAAATCTCTCCTAGCTACACTAAAATGTAAAAATTTTATTGGAAATAGGTATTTCTCATAAGAACAGACAAGAGGGTTTGGTTTTCCATATCCATTTTATTACCCTGACAATCACCAGCTCAGTTTACTCTCTCATCTGATGCAGTAGAAGAACCTCAGGGCTGCCAAGGTTTGAAGACCACAGAAATTAGTGTCTGCATATATAAGATTATAAATTATCATGAAAACTCAACAAAAATATTGTGAAATCACGTCACAATATGGAAACTAACTCCCCGAATGATGCTTTTCATTAAGGTAACCTTTGCGATGGACACCTCTCCAGCTTGTTCCCAAATCTGTCTGGAGATTGGCTTTAAATGGATGTCCAGCCAAACATGTAGTGCCTCGCTAAGAGAACCAAAAGATGTTAACCTTTGGGCATGATGGATGTTTGTGATGAGTCTGTGACTAGTCTGAATCAGATGGAGCACTGTCATTCCTGTGTGATTTGTCTCTCTGGAAGATCACAGGGTCACCGAATGGGTAAGGTTGGAAGGGACCACAGTGGGTCACCACCTCCCTGCTCAAGCAGGGCCATCCCAGAGCACATGGCACAGGGTTGTGTCCAGAGGGTTCTTGAGTATTTCTGGTGAGGGAGACTCCACAACCTCTCTGGTCAACCTGTTACAGTGCGCAGCCACCTGCACAGTAAAGTTCTTCCTCATGTTCCAGTGGAACTTCCAGTGCATCACGTTCTGCCCAGTGCCTCTTGTCCTGTTGATCAGCACCACTGGGAAGAGCCTGGATCTCTGACATTCTCCCTTCAGATATTGATAGACAAGGATGAGGTCCTCTCTCAGTCTTCTTGACACTGAACAGGCCCAGCTCCTTCAGTCCTTCCTCACAAAAGAGGAGAGTGATGCTCCAGTCCCTTCATCATCTTTGTTCCCCTCTAATGGACCCACTTCTGGGCTTTATTGTCTACCTTGAACTAGACACAACTCCAGACGTGGCCTCACCAGGGCTGAGCAGAGGGGCAGGATCACCTCCTTTGCCATGCTGGCAATGACTTTCCTGATGCACCCCAGGGTACCACTGACCTTCCTGGCCACGAGGGCACACTGCTGCTCCATTGTCCCCAGAGCTGCTGTCCAGAGGCTGGCCCCCAGCCCGTACTGGTGCAGGGGGTTATTCTTTCCCAGGTGCAGGAACTTGCCCAGGAGAAGGACCCTGCATGTGTCCTGGTTGAACTTCAGGTGTTTCTTCTCTTCCCATCTCTCCACACTGTTGAAGTCCTTCTGAAGGGCTGCGTGGCACTCACAGTAGTGATAAACCCAACAAATGTTGAGGCAGAAGGGATGCCATCCTGGAAGAGATACTTTCTTCTCCTTTTTGGCACATTTAAATGCCAAGTCTTATTTTTATTTGTCTTATTTTTACAGGAATGCGTGTTGTAAAACACACTCATTGGACTAACTGCTGCTCCTCTGCACCATTACAGAGCCAGAATAATTTCAGAAGAATTAAGTGAAAGCACCATAATGTCCAAAAGAAGTGTGTGCACAAGCACTCACAAATCAACCAGGCTGTAGTTTTACAGAAAATTACAACAAAAGGAAGAATTCAATTTCAGCAAATGTTTTGATCATGTCTGCACATGGAATAATGAAAGAAACCCAAACAATACAGTCTGCTCCTCACTAGAGTCAATAAATGCTATTAAATTGCAAAGAGAAGAATTCACACCTACAGCTGTTTTTTCATGCTTTTTTGTTTACTTTTTCATCTGGTAAACTCTTACTGATCTTATACTGCTGTTGACTCATAGTCAATGTGCTTGTCTGAAAAAAATATCTCCATGTCTCTATTTCACTTGAGCCTGTACCTCTTGTAGATTCCACAGGATCCTATGGTTCTGAAGCTGGCTGCTTACTTTCTGCCAGTTCCAATGATAAAAAGCCCCAGGTCATGGAAAACAAGCACCACTTCATGAACATCTTTGCTGCTGTTCTTTCTTTCAGAAAAAGAAGGAAAAAAAACAAGAAAAAAAGCTTTACCTAAGTTTGACTATTCTCTCTCTCTGTTTCTATGGGAACAAGAACAGATGAAGGAGCAACTGCCAGCCATCAGCTGGATTGCTGAACCTCAAGCCAAGGAAACTGGCTGCTGATGACGAGCTTCAGGCTTCATTTGGACTGTCCACTGGGTTGCTAAATTTGAAATTTTACAGTGTGGAGAAACAGGGAACTGCATCAGGTTTAAAACCAGTGAAAATAGTTTTTCCCTGGGATCTCTTCAAATCTTGTGACTTCTAGGACAAAGTCAGAATAAAATATTTATTTTTACTAAAAGAAAGAACACAAATACTAGTAAAACTTCTTGCTCAGGTGGTTAAATGCCCTTGAATGTTTTTTCAATTTTCATAACAATACTTAAAAAGGATGGAGATCAGCAGATATCACCATTATCACAGATTGTCAACTCTCAAAAACACTTAGCTGAGTGAAAAGGGTACCTAACAGATACGGAGTTAACAGGCCTGAGAAAAGGCTCTTTTTATTACCCATCCCTGACCACAGCTCTAATCCATGTCTCTGTTACCATTTCACACAGCTGTTCTTCTATAAAATCTGATCTCCTGGCTCTAAGACCTCAACCTCTCCTTTCTATCCCCATACCGTGTCATTTTGAGCTCTCTTGCAATAAAATCCCCCATCTTCCTGTTATCCCATTTTCAGGCATCTCTGTTTCAATCTCCTACCCAAGACCTTCCAGCCACCAGTTACTCACCAGCCTTTCTTCCCCTGTGCCCATTGCTGCTGGCAACAGCTGTGGCCACAGCCCTGGCTGCTCTGACTTGCAGAGCCCCTTTCTCCTGTGTCCTCCCTCCTGCCTCAGGAGGGCTTTCAGATGGAGGACACAAGTTGCATTTACCAATAATCCATCCAAACAAAGCTCCAAAGAGATAAAAGTAGGGCAAATAAAAAAATTTGTCATAGTGCTAACATAGTGCATTTCCTTTTATTGCCTCTATCTGAAATTGAGTGTGTGGAAGGGAGAGTTCTTCAGGCTGGTGCCACAATGGGATATAAATGGTCTGAGTATTGCTATGTGCTGTGGAGCTACACTGACCTAATTTATGGCAGCTGAGAATCTGGTCACCAGCTTACATGCCTACTGTTCTGTTTTGCTTTGCTTTGGAAAACACCGAATGGAAGCATTTAGCTACATTTTGTGGTGGCAAAAAAAGTGTGTAATACAAATTTCTGCATGAAAAACACTTTTCCTTCTTTTCCAATGGCTCACTATCATTTCCAGATATATTTGCCAACATCTGACTTTTTCCTCTCCTTTTAAAATACTGCTCTACTCAAATCAAGCATTGCTCAGGGTGGGGGAAAAAAGGAGAAGTAAAAGGATAGACAAGTCTCAGTGTTAGGCAACTAATAACTTTGTATTAAACATAGCAAGTAACTGAGGGTAAAATAAGACATCAGGCTCGTCTTTATTTTTTTTCCCCATGAAAAAGAATATTTTGGTCTGGTATAATTTTACAGAGTTCAGTAGAGCTCCTAAGTATGGATTTACAAAGCAATCGTGACCTCAAGTGGCATGCTGTTTATCTGAATAAAATACCTGCCAGTGTACACTAGGACTGAAGCACTCCTGAGTTGCTAGGTGCCACAGTGTTCAGATCCTGCAGGGTCTGCATTAAGTGTTTCCAAGATTATAAACAATGGGAACACATCTGTGCCTTAATAGCCCACATCTCCCTTTAGCCAGTCTGCAGCCACATTATGAAAGTATACTAGGAACACTGCCTAGGACCATACTTTTGTAATGAACTGTTTCAAAAATCAATTAAGCTGTGTGTGTTAATGGGAAATGAAAATCCAATGAATTGTTGAACTCTAATAGGCAATTCTCTCTGTGTAGATTTTGTCCTTCTCTAAAGCTGGATGCAGAAACTGGGCTGCTTTTTTGTGTTTAGGGTTGGTTCACCTCTTTCTATCTGAAAAGTGCCTAGTGAAAAACTGAAATCTGCATCAAGCAAAGGTTCTCAGCAGCCTCTGTGAGGATAAGACTCTAAATATGGGTGTATATGACTCTCAGCCATGAAGAAACTCATAAACTCCAATTTCAAATGCTGAGGTGGGTAGGAATAAAGGATGAGAGTGGTCTTGGTTACACACTCAAGCAACCAAAATTATTGCTGAATGTTAAAACCTGACCTCCTGACAGCCAGGAGGAAAATATCCAGTATCAGATCAGTGAAGTGCCCCGGGAAATGGAGCAGACCAAAAAACCTGGTTACATGAGGGGCCTTTCCCACTTTTTCAAGAGGGTTATTGTGGTGAGATTCCAAGCAGGGGCTACAGACAAATACATGGTTTCTAAAACCCCCATGGAGATACAGAAAGTAGCACCCATTTTTTCCAAGTAACACTGATAAAAGCCACTCTACATTGACATCCTAAGGTGTAGGCTGCAATGTAAGGAAAGAAGTGTGGCAAGATGTGCAAAGTGCATGCTTTCCCTTGGCTTTTCTGGATGTTAGTCTTAGAGAGACCTGCAGATGGACAGAGCTCTGAGGGCCCAGTCATTCACACTTGGTGCATCCTCATGGATGAGCCAGGACTTCACCAAGGACAGCAGAGTGTCTGCAAGCTTTCCACCCTGAGAGTGTTCAGCCTGAGTCTGAGAGAATGTATGCTTAATTAGGCTGCAAATTACCCAGGTAAAATGAAGGCCTCCTACTTGGCTGCCTTCCGTCAGAGTGGTAGGACAGGTCCAATGAAATTTGAGTCAGGTGCTGCCAAGCATTCCGGGCAGGTTGTGTGAGCTATGGCCATGTGTGTCTAAAGGCATGACATGGTTTATTGGGAGATTTTCAAAGGAATCAAATGGAGTTGGAAGCATAAATTCAAAAGCAACTGTCACCAAAATTTACTTTTCTCTATCTTTCAGCTCTTTTTGTAACACAAAGTTGAACAGTAAGCACATCAGCTGGCAGGAGTTCAGCTATAGATACCAACACCAAGAATCACAACAGTACAAAGATTAGAAGTGCACTTCAGTCTGGCAAAAGCAGTCTTAATAGTTAACCGCTTTCATCTGTTTTTCATTTCAGCAGCTGTGATCCTGGTTAGGTGTAACTTCTGTAGAAAACCATTCATGCAGTTTCTAATCTGAAATCACGAGCACAGGAACAAAAAATGTCATCAGTGCTCTAACATTCCTCATTTTACCTATTCTTCTTTGATGAGTCAGCATTTCCTTTGTTTCAAAAAGCAAGGCTTGCTGTGATAGAGCTGTAGTTCTATCTGCACTATTGGCTCTTTTCCCACTGTTTGAATGTCACTTTAGGTTTTCTGGAGACATAAGGCTGTAAACAGACCATGAAGGATTGTCACTTGTAGATCCCAAGAGGAATATCTCTTCTGTAGCAAACTGAGTGGGAAGATGGGCAACCAAATGTGAAAGGGGAGGTATTCAGGGATGCTGTGTAATTCTGCCAGAATCACACACAAAGGCCTATGTATTTTGTTTACCAGGATCCTCCCCTTTCAGCAGCAGAGCCTGCACTATGAGCACCTGTTTCCAGCAGAAGGGACAAGCAACTTCCTGTGTAACAGGACAAAACAGGTAAGCAAAGTGTCTTCTTGAGCCAAAGTTCAGTATTTTTCAAGTCACATGACTGCCTCATCCTGCCATCTTGTCCTGTCAAGCGCCCATGCAGGACTTTCTGCTGCTTTATTAATGCTAAATTACTGGGCTTTGCATAGCTATTTGAAGAATCATTAGTTTGGGGTTTTATTCAGAAATCAAGATTTAAGCATTATGCAGCCAAATACTCTAATTTCCTTCATAGTAGTACCAAGCTTTCCATATACATATAATCTCACAAAGAGAGAGAGAAAAATTTTCTGGTATCACCCACATTATGTCTCAGAGAAGTAGCAAACTGAGCAACAAAAATGATGAATTGGATTTTTTTTTTATGGACTGGAACAGCTATATTCTACCATAGGAAAGCCAGAGAAGCTAGAAATTAGCTGTATCATACATATGCAACAGATGCTTATGACATTATGAAGTGTTCCAGGAGTTTGTCAGGAACAGATAAATAATAAACACAAAGTAGACATTGCTACATGCTCTTATAGCCCAAGATAGAAGAAGAGATAAGGAGAGATACTACACAGTAGTTTATCAAGAGTAAGATAAAATACCGTTGGGTTTTACAGCTAACTTAAGAGTCAGAAAGGCAGCTTTTTCTGAGGTTTAAAATCAGAAATTCATGGCACAGGCACAAGTACTAATAGGGGAAGCATGATGAATGGCATAGATAAATCAGAAAGCATACTTTCAGGGAATATTGCAAGCTTAGGCTTTTGAATAGCAATTATGGAGAGCATGATTTTTCATTTCGATTTATGTCCTGGTAATCAATTATACACGGAGCTGGATATAAGCCCCTTTGCTGCCCCATTAGAAGAAAACAAGCAAATAAAATAAGGGTTCTGAATGCAATGAGTTCTCTTCCTCTCTTTTCTCTACCTTTGATTCCAGTTATCTGAGATAACCATGGAATTTTAACTTGGAAAAAAGCAAACTTGCTATGCACAGTGAGAATGACTTTATTATAGCTTCACCCTTGCATAATTTTTAGTTCTACTTGTCCTTGCAATCATTCCTCTGGCTTAATATGCCTTGTGAGAGATCTCAACACTGAATACCATAGTATATCCCTAACACTGAATTTTCACCTGTCACCTACAGAAGCAGGAATTAAACTGGAAGAGGTTTCTTGATTCCTGCACATCATACTGGCCTGAACAAGTTCTGTGTGGTTCTGTGCAAGCATCTTCCTCATGCTGTGGTGACAGAGGAGAGGTTTGCTGCTGCACACCTCCATCCCACCACGGCTACACCCAGCTCTGTCGTAAAGTATTTCTATTTTGCAAAACCACCCATCAGCCAGTGTTAGTGTCAGTACAAGAACATTAACACTTCTTATCTGTAAAACATTTTTCCCCATGGATCTTCATGCCAGTTCAGTTCTGAAATGAGCAGTACAGCTGATGGAGGCACAGAGAAGAAAGTCACTGCTGAAGTGCCAGTCTACCACCACTCACTTCATGTCTTAATGTGAAGTGGCCATCAGCTTTTGGTGCCTCAGGCCCCCTCAATGCTCCAGAGAGTGGGAGGTACAAGACCAAGTTTTAATCAGAGCTAAGGATGAGCTCCCTGAGAGGAATTGTCACAGCAACCCTGTCATCACTCATGCCCTCAGTGTCCCTGTGACAGGGAGAGTTCCACGTGCTCAGTCCAAGGGTACCTGTGAAACACTTTCTGTCAGCTCTGTTTGAGAGCTTCTCTGGAAGCTGGGCTACACTGACCTGGAGAGGCAGCAGACATGTGGCACTTGCACACTTACAACCTGTGGAGCTGTCTACTTTAGAGCGTAACCAGGATGAAGGATGCTGCCAAATGCAACGTGCTGCTTTGTCCTCACAGCAGCATAAACCAAGATTCCAAGCACTGAAAAACTGAAAAATATTTCCTCAGCTCAGGATTCTGGGAGCAATCCTCAGAATCCACTGGGAAATGGTATCTTGGCCTCAGGTTTGATTTGGTGAGCAGCTGTAGCCATGCTCTGCTGAGATGGGCTTGCCCCAAGCCAGAGTGCAATGAGAGCAAGGCTGGCTGTTTCACCACCTTGGCTACCTTAAATAGATTACTAAGTTACAGTACTGCCAAAAAACTTTAAAATCCAGCTGGCTACAAATAACTGATTTTGAAGGATGATAATAAATAGGACAATTGTCCTAAATTTCTCTTTTTCTATGCAAACTTGAAAGGATAAAAAATAGTTTGACCCAATAAATGTGTAAGCATGGATTCTGCTGTTGAAGATATCATGCATAGCAGAGTTAGTAGATTATGAGGGTTGTGAAGCATGCAGATAAAAGTCTGTTTCATATAAACTCCAGTTGTGCAATTCAGCTGCAGGTCCAAGAGGCAAACTACAGCCTTTTCTCCTATGCAGATCAGGAAAACAAAAATTATAATCACGTTTTCGAGCTACACTGTGCCTCCATCCATCCCTCAGATACCTAATTCCACTGTCTTCAAGTTTTAGAGTTTGAAGCTCTCTTGCTTCCACAGGAGCTCAGTGAAGTCTGAGAGGGAAAAGATTTTAATACAAGCACCATTTTTTTCATATATCCCATCTGAAATGAGCTTATGAGGAGCTTGTATGCATTATTCATCCCATATCCTGGCTAGAATTAATAACACATCCATTGCTTCTGATACCTTATCAGTACAGAGCTGTTCAGCAGTATTGTATTTAGGTGGAGTAATGTACACATCCGGGTTTAATGGCTCGAGAACATGATGTGAGTTCTAAGGCTCAAACAATCACAGGAATTTCTTCTGAAAGTTCCTCAGTTTCCCTGGGCAACGCTGTCCCTCGTACATATGTCTTCATTTGGCCTGGTTTCATTTCTACACGTTTCTCTCACTGGTCTGACTAAGGAAGAACAAAAGTCTATAAATCAATGACATCTTCACTAGCCTCGTTTTTGCTCTCTCTTTCTTTCTTCTTGAAGCACCAGCTCATCCTGTGATTTTCTTACCATCCTGCGACTTTCTTACTTCTCCAGCTTTACCAGCCTCAGAGTTCTTCACTACACTTGTACTAATTTCCTTTAAAATGACAGCCAATTGGAAATATGAAAATCACTACTGATTGCATAAATAAGCATTTGTACCGCAGTACACAGGTCTTTAGCGAAACCAATCTTGCATGGATTTACATACATCTTGTAGCTTTTCAGGGCAAAGAACCTGTAATTTGGCACAAAGTAGTTTCCCTATTGTGGAGTGGCATTTATAATGACAGTATTAGGTAAATAACTCAGGCATCCAAAGACAAAATTCATGCCTTAATGTCCTGATCTGGATTAAAGTAAGAAAATCCTAGAGAGAGTTTAGAAACTATGAAGCAAGGAAATGGATTATACTAATCACTGAATTCAGTGATTTTTTTGTGGTCTGACAGATGAAATGCAGGTAGTGTTTTCCATTCTGTTATTACTCTTAGTGTTATCTAACTTATTAGTATGTTGACAAGGTATGTATGTCCATTGCACATTGTATAGAAGCAGGGTTATACAGACAGACAACTATTTTCTACACACTTATTCTACAGAACAACTTTTGCACAGCTCTGACGTACAATTTATATATTAATAGATATGCATATTAAACCCATTTGCTGTCAGGGCTTAGTCCTTTTATTTTAACTGCTTATGGCCTCAAATTATGGCCTCAAATCTATTTTTTTCTCACATTAACAATCTGAGAAAATCTTTCTGTTCAGTCATAGGGAGCAGCCCTGAGTGGAGGTCACAATTCTCAGTGAAGGCTATTTACTCACAGGGTCAGTGAGAGGCTTCAGCACTGTCCCCACTTACCAAAACCTCATCTTCACTGGCTTCCCATAAAATCCTAGCAAGCTCACTCAGTACTGCTTCTCCACTTGTAGGCCCTTGCTGTACCCTGTACAGGCAATGTGACTTTAGAACTTGTCCAGAAGCAGCAGAGCGCTGTGCTCTCCTCCGAGGCAAGCCCACGACAGCCTCAGGAAAGTGCACGAGTGCAGCTCTTCTGCCTCCAGGCTTGAGGTGCCCTGCCAGAGCTGGGAGAGCACAGAGCTGCAGCTGCACCTATGGAATAACCTGATGCTGTTGAGTCAGGGAGGCAAAGAAAGACTCCAGTCTCCAGGTGGATCAGAAGGGAAAGGCATTTAATGAAAGTAGTGGGTCTTTTATAATGTGACTCGCTAAGGTGATACTGGATTGGTCTCAAAGTAGAAACATCTCACTCTGTTGGTGACTATGAATAGCACACTCTGGAGAACCATATCTATAACAGCCACAGAGAGAGAGATAATAATTGTTTTAATTTTTCCTCTAAGATTCCCAGGCTTGGCCTGGGAGAAATTATCTCTGTTCTTTCTTCAACTGAACTGAGAATATCCACAATAAGGGACCATTCAGGACTGCGCTGCTGCCAGAGACTGGAGGCACATTTCTGCCAGTAAAACTTGAAAGGCATCAAAACATCTTCTTCCACGGAGGCCAAGAGAAAATTGATAACCAGCTAGGATCCCACATCACATCTGATGGCATCTATGTGGTGGATAGATCTCATTTCTGTAATATCAAAGATCAGCATAGCACTAGTCCCAGTGAGCTCATCCTGCCTGTGCTGCAGTATCTTTATAATAGATGTACTCATGGAGGATAAGGGAGGAGGCCTAGCCTAAATTGTCTGTATCTGTTCTGATATCCTTGTCCCTGAACCTGAGTGCCATGCAAAGGTCATAAGTTCCTGCCCATAAAACCATGATATTCAATGTTTAATTGAACAATAGAACAGCTCTAAAAAGAAATACTTTGCTGCCTGAGGAGAGGCTGCAGTGTGCTGGCTCAGTCACACTGATGAGAACTGAGGTACATTAGTTCAAATTCTTGCTCTGAACCACTGATGACATTTCCTTTTGGATGGGATGCCCTGCTGCCCACTAGCAAATTATGCAATGGGTGAATGCTGCTGTTATTCTTTGGCTTTGTATGAAACCTGTACCTAAGCAACAGGAAAAGAATATAATGCCTTAAAAATATCATTAAAGCATTAATAGGTGAATGGGGAGACCTGGATCCTGGTTCCTATTTCAGGCAAAACAGAATGTCCCCTGCAGACTTCTCAGTCCAGTGGTCAGATATTGCTTACAGGTTCACTTTCCCTTACAGGGAAATGGGGATGAACCCTGAATTCCCAGATCCTTCTGACAGCTGGAATTTGGGGAAACCCTGAGGGATATTGCTACATCATTGCTTTTGATGATAAAATGTTGTGTTTTCCTAGGAACATCCCTAGTGATGGGTACTAAAGTGTGTAGCTGTGCTCATGCAGGAGCCAGGTCCCAGGAGTGACTAAGCAATGCAAGAGGCATAAGTCAGTGCTGGCTCTTCCACATCCCCTCTTCAAGTGCCAGTGGGAAAATCCACACCTTGAGTGGGACACTGTGCATGGGTTTTTTACCCTGAAGCAGGCACTGACCAAGGCACCACCTCCACAAGGCAGAGAGGAAAGCCTTCCAGTAAACTAGTACACCAGTTCTGGCTCAGCATGATGGCTGCAGAGAAAGCTCAGGAAGCCATAAAATAAAGATGCCATGAAATAAATGGAAATATTATTTGTAATTAATTGCTCTTATACAGGATGATGTAAAGCAGACTTAAAATTACAGAGAATTAGTCTGGCAATTGTAGATTTTGCACACACTGTCATGGTTACTTCAAAACTGTCTATACACCACACTCTAACAGGCTTAAAGGAGTTGAAACAGAACTTTTAAATCATTTGTGTTTCAAATAAAGGAGGCTATTTGTAGTAATAATACTTTTGATGAAGGGTTCAGAGTCAAGTGATACATGTGATTGATGTCCATAATAATTGCACACTTCTATAATCCTTCCTCACCCGTAAGAGTTTTACATTTTGGATATTATTAATATTCAGATAAAAATAACTTGTGGGCAATATCATGTCCTGAACATGGTGAAGAATTAATCTATTTTTGTACAACTGTTTAAGAATGATGGATACTTTTTTCTGCTCGAGTAAACACTAGCTAATTCTCTAGACCTCCCTTTTCTGCTCATGAAAATCCAAGTCGAAATGATTTCATGGGTATTTAAAGGATGGTGTCAGATACTGAATACACAAAGATGAATTTCTCCACTTGATAAAGACCTGATACCATTCATTACATTGCAAACATTTCAGCACTGGAGTTTTATTGGGTTTTAATTTGTAAGAGAGAACATAATGAATTTAGGAATAAAAAAAAAATCAAGGAAAAAATGAGGCTACTGAAATGTAGGCATCAAACTAGACTTCAAGTGAAAATATCACACTTGTTTTTATTCTAGATAAGCAACAGGGCAGCTGGGAATAAACACGGATTGAAATTTTCTTCATCTCTTTAATGAGTTCAAAGAGGCTTAACAAAGACACAGAAGAGTTGAACATTGCTGTGTACAACATGGTAAACAGATTAAAATTTTATACCTGAGCAAAAAAAGGAATTTAGCTATTAACTACGGCATGCAGAATAACTGATAAGTTATCACATAAACATAGCATACTGTTATTAGGTTACAGTCATTCAGATGTTCTTAATTTTCACAAAGGCTAAAGATGGAAAAAGCTCTGAGTCGAGATGAATATGTGACATAAAACCACAATAAGGAAAAGCACTTTACCATCTAGCAGCCTTTCCAGAGGATCAGAATTATCTGCTGTTTTATTATCCAGGCAGAAGCAGCCACAATTCAAAGCCTGTGGAGTTAATAACACATTAGACATTTAAGCAGGTCCTGAAAATGAAAATATTAGCAGTTTATGAAGTGCTCACAGAAGACCTGAGCCTGCATTCCCTGCCCTCAAATGCCTCTTTGAAGCACTGCATTTGTGAGCTGTTCCCAGAGCAGAATGAAAGGCAGGAATCTGCAGGGAATGACTGATCAAGTCACAGGCTCGTGATTTTCTCACCAGCATAAACTCCAATTCTTAAGGGATGACTTTTTATCCCATTCGATTGGCCAAAACCCACATTCCATTTTATGTAGAAACTTGACCTTTCCTCTCACTGAATCCAGTATTTGGGTGGGTTTTGTTTCTCTTTTCTTTTCTGTTTTCACCACCTAATCTATTTCAAATGCTCTGGCTTGAAATAGTCTAGCACAAGTCAAAAAGAAGTAACATATTTCTCTTTTTAATTCCCTTGTCTTTGCAAAAGATGCCTGTAGGAGAAAAGGGGCCTGAAAAGTTTGAGGTTTAACCAACACAGATTCTCCCACCAGACATGTTTCTTTCTCCTGGCAGACTTCTGCACTCCCTGATTTTCACATCAAATATAAAAACTACCCACTCCCACCACCAATATTCCTATGCTACAAATCAGCCATTTGCCTTCCTCCAGCAAGACCAGCAAACCCTGCACTTGTCATTTAGACTTGACAAGAAGATATGGGAGGGATGGAGTAGTTTTATATTTACCCTGTTAGAGACAGCCATAAACTAAGCCTCTCCCTTTTGCTTTCTTGCAGTTGTATATTTACATACTCTTGGCATCAATCAACTCCCCTCAAATCCTAATACCTGCCTTGACTTTCCTGCTACTGTTCTTTCACCATTTATGAATAAAACTACGCTTTGAAAATGCATGTACCAAAATGGGTTCATCCCTTTGTCCACAACATACTCATTTCTTCTTTACAGTCAGACATCTTAGACATTGGTAGGTTGCGTGAAAGAGTCCCCAGGGAACTGAATCCTCTTGGCTTCTAGCTTCTTCCTGGCTTTGAAAGCTGCTGATACTTCGGGGTGGATGGAGTCCAGCCGCTGCTCACACTGGAAGGCCGTGAGGAAGGCCGTCCTGTAGTTGTTGTTCATCCAGCCATAGAGGAGGGGGTTAGCAAACGTGGAGCACATGGCAATGACATGGAACACCGTGTAGATCAGTTTGTACTCTTTCAGGTCTAACACCTGACTGTCAATGTCACTGACCAGCTGGAAGGTGTGAAAGGGCAGCCAGCTGACAGCGAACACCACAACCACGCACACCAGCATCTTGGTGGTTTTCCGGCGCCGGTGGTGATAGTGGTCATTCCCTGCCCCAGGGCTAACGTGGTTCTTGAGCTTGGTCCAAATACGGATGTAGGCATAGGAGATGACTGCCAGAGGCAGAACATACTGGATCAGCAGCATGGAGATGCTGTAGATGGTGCCATAGTTGAGCTGCCCCTCCCCTGGCCACTTCTCAGAGCAGACAACAATCTTGAAGTCAGGAATGATCTCAATCAACGAGTATTCACGGAAGATGGCCAGAGGACTTGCCAACAGGGCACTGACTGCCCAGGCAACTCCTATAATCAGGAAGCTGATCCGCTTTGAGATTCTGCTTTCCAAGTGGTAGACGATGCAGCGGTGACGATCCAGAGCGATCACAGTCAAAGTGACAGTGGACACGTGGACAGCAAGGGCCTGGGCATAGGGCACCAGGTGGCACAACACCGGGCCCAGCTTCCATTCGCCCAGGAGCGTATAAACCAAAGTGAAGGGCAAGCACAGAGTGTTCACCAGCAGGTCAGCCACTGCCAGGTTGGCAATGAAGAAGTTAGTCACTGTGCGCATGCTCTTGAACTTGATGATCACGTGGATCACGAGGGAGTTTCCAATCACTCCCAGCAGGATGATGGAGCAGTAGGCAAAGATAAGAATTATCTGTACTTCAACAAGTGTTGTGCTGTCCTTCAGTTCTGGTTTAGGGTCCAGAGCCAATTCGTTGAGTGGTGTGGTGTATCTTGTCAAGTACAGCTTAGTGAACAGCTCCATTTTCATTTCATCTGTCTGGTTGTCCTCACCTACTGCTTCCAGGGGCCCCATCCTCGCAGCAGCCTGGTCTAAGCCACAGAGCTGCCCCTGAAAACAAAACAGTACAAGAACAAGTGGAGAAATTGGTCCACATGGGCTAAGACAAGAAGCAAAGAGCTAAAGCTACATCTCTTTCCTAACCCACATGTTACATTGCAGGATTAAGAGAAGATCTGGCTTAATATATTTGAATTCTCTTGCCCTTACATTTTGAAGGCTGATCCAGTAATATTATTTAGGCATGACTCCTGCTGAAAATTGGAACAGATTTCAAAAGCATTCCAATGACAAAGTTTGCCTAAGTAAATGCAGAAGGATTAAGATCCTGCTGGGCAGCATATAATTTTTTTTACAATCCACTACATAAAACTAGTGCTTATTTAGCACAAATCTTCCAGTAATATCTATGGGAATTCTACATGGAACAGCACCATCCAGACTGTTATTAGCATAATAATCTTCCAGCTTTTCCTTAATGAAAAGTGTTTCCTTTAAATAGTTACTAAATTCTAAAACTAATACAGGTTTATGCCCTTCCTTAACATCAGTGAGCTAATTGCTGGGATCTTTCTTTAAGAAACTTTGTTTTACAATAGTTTGTACCATGAGGCAAATAAAAAATACCACTGAAACGGAATGGAAATAATAGCATTTCTTTGTAATGACAGCATAACTTATTCGTGCTGAAATCAATTCAAGAAACAATTGAAACACAGTTATACATGATATTTCCTTTCTGTGTGATGTTTCAGAAAACAGAGCTCCTTGGAGGCTGCCAATCAGGCATTCACTTCTGACTGCAGCCATAGCGAAGAGCAAATCATTCCCCTCCTGAACTCAGTAAGAATTTCACCACTGGCATAAAAATCACTATTTTTTCCCTTCCTTACACAGGCTGAGCCAAATTCTGTGCTACCCTAAGACTTTGGTAGGCACAATATATGAATGGTTTACAATCAGCTGCTGACTTGGACTTCAGTCCAATGTAAAAAAGTACATGTCCCCATGAAAACTGCCCAGAGCATGGGGGGCATGCTAACCAAGAACCGAGAACCTGGCCTTTCCTTGGCCTGGGAAAAGAATAAGAAATTACCAGTGCCAAGCAAACTTACCAATAAAACACCACTGTTTGCCACCAAAGGGAAAGGCAGCCCTGAGTTATTCACTCGACTTCCCCGTTCATTACCTTCCCTAAGGAAAGCAAACGTAGAGAAGAAATGTCACTTTCTTGCCATCGAATGTTACACATTGCTTAGCCCTTCCCAAATTCAAGTCTGCCTAAAGAAACAGCTATTGATGTGTTTGGGTGAACATGGCTCTTAAAAAATTCTTGTTCTTTTTTGATCAGCTCCATTCAATTCCTTATATCTTCAGAGAAACATTTCACAGAGGAAATGAGGTCCCTTCAGAGGAACAGAGGTCCATTTTCATCCCTACCTCTGTTCCCAGTAACTATCAGTGACTGACATCCTTCAGTATGGTTTCCAAACTGAGAAAGGAGTGTTGGCTACCAGCAGGAGACTGAACACTTTTTGCTTGCTTCTATCCCGCACAACACATCCCAAAGAATTTCTCAGGGCAAGCTATTTTGCAAAAGAAACAGATCGACTGCATGAGTGGAAAGGCATTTTCCTCCCAGCTAAACAGGTCAGAATTATGCCATACTGTTTAGTCTACATTAATTCAACAATTAATAGTGTAAGCCTGAGAGGTGAAGCACCACAAGACATGTAGCTGAGATGTGCCAGCTGCTCGTACTAGTGTACATCACTGATTTTAGCAGTATCATCGGTGCTCAACTACTAGCCTAAGCCTAGGGGATTCCTTATCAATACACCTTTAGTCCACCAGGTTAGAAATGTGAGAGACCCACCACAATTTGCACAGTCATGGCTATGCAGAAGTTGAGAACTGTGATGAGCACTTTCCTTTGACCCATTCCTACACCTAGGAATTACTCTTCCATACATTATTACAGTAGAGATTTGGTGAGTTCCCAGGACTGTCAGATGCTTCAAAATCTCATAATTTTTTTCAATGCAGGTAATGTCTACACATCAGTAGAAAGGTGAGAGGGCTGACAAATATAAATTCTTTCCCTTCTTTGCCCTAAATCCAGGCTCAGCCAAAAAACATAGCTTCCCTTTCTTCCCAAAAGTAGTTTCACCCATTTCTCTAGTCCCTGACTTTCTGTTGATTCCTTTTTGCAACTCCTTCTTTTTAGCAAAGCCTTCTCTTGCTCTGACACTTCTATTTTATTTGTTACTGCCCTATTCAGGCTGATGAAAGATGCTTTGGTCTTGTCAATAAGACAAAGCTGAGGGAGAAATAAAGGACAACCACGGTTTAAAAGAGAAATGAGCTCGTGTGTCATCAAGTGATGAAATAAACTGGACAAGTTTGACGTGGTTGGTGGGACAGTTCTGTGGGCAAGATATCAATTGCTTTCAAAAAATGGGGATAAAACTGAGGTGACACTCCAGGTAGTGTTTGACAGGACCCTTTCTGCTCTTTTTTTTGGGATAAACTCTCCAGGTGATAGCATTTACTGGCACACCTTGCATACTGCACCACACCGGGGCTTTTTTCACATTTTTCTCCCCCAGCAGCCAGATCCTCATGGTCAGGCACCAAATTGCATCTAACTTTCGGCCGAGAAAGGCCCAAAGAGGATTTACACGGGTTCTGAGAGCAAGTAAGCAGAAAGGGCAGAATACGTGATTACATTAGCAAGCAGCATTCCCATCAGGACCGCAGTGCCTGCGCTGGGGAAGGGGCTGGGGTTGCCGGCGGCGCAGCTGGCAGCAAACGCGCCTCTGGGATACGGCTCCGCTTCTCTCCCGGCCCCCGGTGCGCGGCTCCCGGCGGGAGATACCCATGCCGGGCGGGGAGACACCTATCCCGGGGACAGACACCCATCCCGGGGGGGGACACCTATCCCGGGGACAGACATCCGTGCCCGGGGACAGACATCCGTGCCTGGGCGCTGAGGGGATCCCGCCGTCGCGCCGTGCCGGGAGCGCCGCTCCGTCCCCCTTCCCGTTCTTACCTTCCTCTCGCCCCGAGCAAGGCGAGCGAGGCACGGCCGGCTGCTGCCCGGGAGCCGCTGTGCCAGGGCAGGGCAGGGCGGGGAGCGGAGCCCTCGCTCCGCAGCGGGGCGGCTGTCCCGGTTCCGCCGCCCGGCTCGGCTCCCGCCGCTCTCCCCTCCCGGGCGGCGGGGCCGCAGTGCCGCTCGCCCCGTACAAAGTTTGGAGGCGGCGGCGGCGGCCCCCGCACGCCGGGAGGGCGGCACGGGCGGGGCGGCCCCGCCGCCGGGGAAGGGCTCGGGCGGGGCGCGGCGCCGGCTCCGCCCGCCGGGCTCCGGGCTCCGGGAGCGGGGAAGGCGGCGGGCAGCGCGCTCGGGATGCGCCGCGTTCGGGATGTGGCGGCTGCTCCGCACCCGGGATGTGCCGGCCACACCGACCTCGGGATGTGCCGGCCGCCCCCCGCTCGGGATGTGCCGGCTGCCCCGCACCCGGGATGTGCCGGCCGCACCGAGCCCGGGATGTGCCGGCTGCCCCCCGCTCGGGATGTGCCGGCTGCCCCACGCTCGGGATGTGCCGGCTGCCCCACGCTCCGGAACCAGCGGTGACAGCGCTGCCGGCCTCAAGCAGGGATTTGGAAAAAGAGGGAGTCGTGCCAGACCCGAGCCGGTGTACGTGCCGCACACCCGAGCCTGCTCCCTAGCTTTCCCAGTGCCCGAGATGCCTTCTGGGGCAGCATAAAGAGGATGCCTTTGCTCCGAACAACTGCTGAAATCCTTGCTTACAAACACCGCAGCTTGCACAGATTTTCTGAGCCTCAAATGTGGTTGCCAGAACAGGTGTAAGGATGAATAAAGCATTTACATATTCTGTCAAGAACAAAATAAAATATTTCATATTTATTTACAAGGCTGGAAAGGTAAAGACAACAGCTGCTGCTTTTATTTGGTTCTATACCAATAACCTTTCAAAACAGCTCTCCTGCCAGCCAGCTTGACGGAGAACTAGCGCCAGTCAGCATTGCTGTGCCTCTGATAGGGTCCAGCTGACATTCAAGGGACTGTCTCCTCAGTGCCCTAAATCTGGGGGACCTGATTTACCAAAACGTGCTTCAGCCCTGGTCATAGTTCCCTAGAATAGGAACTAGGAGACTGCTTTCTCTATGGCTGCTAGCACTGATTCTTAAACAATTTTCTTCCCAAACTTTGCAGAAGCTGTTCTCCCGAATAGGAATACTCCTTTACTTCCTGTCACTTAGGTAAATTTGCATTCATACTTAAGGTAGTTTTAGGGATCAGCAACATTTTCTTCCCTTTTCTGCCATCTTTTTCTTCGAAAGGAGACTCGGTACAAAATCATTTCCCTTGTCAAAGGTAATGCTCAATAAATAATATACCCTTATCTACAGCAGAGAATGTTAAGGGAGCATCAAGGAGTAATTCCAGTGATTTAGAGTTGTTTTTGAAATTCAAAACATGTCCTGTGAACCCCCTTGGATCTTTACTAATTCAGGCTATCTCTTCAGGAAGGGCCTTGCTCTTAGTCCTTCAGCACTTCTGAGGCTGTTAATGGAATGCCCCTAGCTTATTGCAAAATAGATTTCTTTGATGACTAAATAAAGAGCCAGGAGTTTCAATTCTCCTACCCCTGTTTATTCATTTCCCCAGTCAATCCAATTGTAGGATTTATTTTTTGATCTCTCAACAGACATAAATGCATGCCACGAGTTTTAGTAATTACAGCACTTGTATAATCCATGTCTTTGACAGCCTGAAATCTTTTCCTTTCCCTCTCTGACAAGTAGTCAGCAGTGGCTTTCCACTGATCTCAGGGTATTGCTGTTTTGCCCTACTCTGCACATTCCTTCTAACTTAACATTTCTAATTTTGAGTACTTCTAATGTCTTGGAGGGTATAGTGAAATGCTACAAATTCTTATAATCTGCCCAGCTCAGGATTCCATAGCTAAGGGAAGGCTGTTCCTTACTTACACTTCCAGGTTCCTGGAAGAAGCCAAGAAGTGCAATTTCCTAGAGGTTGCTTTGCTGGTAAGGGCTGGCTTCCCATGCTAGAGAAAGGAGGTGCTATTCCCTGTTACAAGGCAATTCTGTGTTCAGCCACAACTGAAATGTATAATGGATATGCATTTCTAATAAAAAACAGCATTTTTTATTGCTTGTAGAAGAGTGGGATTTAATGGCCCCATAAACACTGCCTTGAACCAAAAGCCATGAAAACACTAACATCAAGGGCAGAAAGAGTCAAGTAGCAAATGGGCTGTTCAATATGAAATGAGCTGCTGGGTGATCACCTCCAAAGCAACTGTGGATACTTTGTGTGCACTCAAATTTCCATACCAAAAAAACACGATAAGCCATGAGTCATTGAATCACAGAACAATGTGTTGGATGGAACTTCCAAAAATCTTCATATCCAGCCTTATCAAATCAAGTCTAGATGCAGCAGGTTGTGTCTCTCCAGGAGAGTTTTGAGTATCTCTGAGTGAGAGATACTGCCCTCAATGGGGAGGCCATCCTGCCAACAATTCTCAAAGTAAGACAATTTTTTTTTTTTAAATCAAATCATACTTTCCCATGTTCCAGCTTGTTCTAAGTGCATCTTGTCCTAGCCCTGTGCTCCTCCTGGTAGTTCTGAACACTATTTAGATTTCCATTCAGTCTTGGCTTCTTTGAGGCTGAACAAAATTCGGTTCCCTCAACACCGCTTTGATTGTTATGTAACTCAGCAGCCTCAATCATCTTGCTGTCCCTTTGTTGCACTTACTCCAGCCTACCAATGTCTTTCCAGCACTAGGAGCCCCAAACTGAACCCAGATGTGACCAGAGATGTGGCCTCACAACTGATCAATGGAGGGGAATAGTCACTTCCCAACCTGTTGGCTACGCTCTTGTGATGCCTTGGTATGGGCTGTAAAGTGAGACTGTGCAAACTGACTTGCATTAAATAAATGAGCCACATGAACTTTAAATCTCAGCTTCCTATTTAAGGCAAGTCTATAAATGAGCTTTTGCTGTGAATATGTATATGTACTAAGATGAAATTAGATAACATATCTTAACAGCTTGGGAAAAAAGGCTGTTGGATTTATGTTGTTTCTGCTGTAAATCCCACTTAGGGAGGTATGGCAAGGTGTAAAAGATCCAATTTACGTAGTTTGCCTCTGGCAGTCTCTGTTCAATTGTCTCTACTGTTAGACAATTGTCTTGTCAAATTCTGTCCAACATGCAGTTTTTTTTCTGATGAAACAATGAACATTCATGTCAGCTTCTCCTAAGTTTACGAGCTCTCAGGAGCAAAAGAAAGGTCTGCCTGTAGTGGCCAGACTTGAAGCAGTAATGACTTTTGTTTGAATCACAGCACTAGGAAAGAGTTGCCAGTCCTTGTCCATTAACTTGTCCAACATCAGATTTGCTGAAATGGCAAATAAGGCAAATATTTTTCTTGTTGATGAATACCAACAAGAAAAGGCAGCAGCTGTCCCATCTCCTGTCCCCAGACAGAATTTCCCTTATATTATTTACTGTGAGGGTTGAATTTAAAAAAACCACTGTCCCTTGATCACTGACCTTTAAAAGCATGCCACTCAATCAACCCAAACTCTGCCAGTCCTCACTCACACAGATTTTCCTGGAGTGAGTCAGATTTCAGGGATTTAAGTGTTCTACATAGAATGGAAAATCCCTTAAAAATAAAATGGGAAAAAAAAAACCTGGAAAATGACCTTGAGAAAAAATATCTGTGATGAATCTGTTATGTGGTACCCACACAGAGATCATATGGTGTAAAATTATATAGGAAAAAGACTTTTCTTACTTAAAAGGTCAGAACAAAAGTGTTTCAATAGCTAAGGAGGGAATTTTCTACTTATAGAGATCCATAAACATTTTGCCATACAGTTATAAGCTGTTGTTGTTCCCTTTTCTCACAGGTTCAATTCTACTTATTTCTCTTTTTCAAATGCAGTAATGTAACCGTATGCATAAAAACACATCATCAATCTGCCTTAGGGGTAAATACAAGTCAGCAGGTAATGAGAGGTACTGGTAGGTATGTATAAATACAACTTGGAGCTGCTAACAGCAGTACTTCCCAGCCAGTGCTGGTTAAACAAACAGTTGGTGCATCTCGTGCAAAAACGATTGCACCAAAGGCTCAGTTCAACTGGCTGTTCGCTCACAGGCTGTGGCTGGGTTCAGCCCTGTTTCCACACAAGGCAAGACTGCAGAAACTGCATTTCAAACCCAGCATTTCAAACCCACTGCATTTCAAACCCAGCCTTGCCAAATCACCCAGTGCATGGCATGCGCTTGTTTCATTCAAAGTCAGCACTGTAAAATCAAGTAGTTCATCCAAGAAGTGACGGGTTCAAAGTCGCCCATTTAACACCAGCACATTTCTATTTGTATTTACATACCTGTGACACAGTCTGTAACTAACTAGACACGCTATTTTTCTCTAAGGTTCACAGCTTCATTCCCTATTCCCAGCTAGCAAAACTTACACAATGAGCATGTCCTTGATATTTCTTCATATTCTCACTATGCATTTTGCCATCTTACTCCTGCTCTTTACTGACTGACATGCTGTCCTTTCTCTGCAGAGAATATAGAAATTGTCATTTCTTCACAGGTTTTTCTATGTTTTAATTACTAGATCTCAATCTGAAAACTCAGCCTTTATTATGATCTATTTTCTGTCATTTCAATTCAAAGAGGCTGGCCAAAATTTAATAGGATTTTAAAATACCAGGAATAAGCTATTTTACTATTTTTTGTGTTGCTTGCATTTTAGACATTTTCTCCTTCCTATTTTTCCTCAATTCAGCTTCTTTTTAAGTACAAACAATTCTGAAAACTCAAAAATATAATGTGGAAAATGATACTTCATTAGCTTATTGAAAGCTTGGTGGACAACTAGTATTTGCCATTTCTAAAGAGTTTTTTAGATGTTCTCGAGGCAAGCATGCTCTGTTTATTTTAGAGTACTCATGACAGAGAATAGATTCTCACTTACAGCTTACAGCTTGAATATCACACACACTTCAGTCCCCAGCTTCTGGTAGCTGGGAAAGCAGTGAATCTCTAGATGCTTTCCAAAAGTGAGTCAACTGTATCTGCTTGTTCTATCCTTGTTTGCATGCCAGTTACTTCTAATTCTAGAGATCCTTGGCTGTTACAAGCAACAATGCCACTCACCCTTTGCTTTGTCTAAAAATTAGTCTTGTAACAATTTTTAAAGGTTATGTATGTTCTTAAAACTGAATCAAATGTTTTCAGGCTCAGTTTTTGACTTGCTGATGTCTGTGCAGAGTTGAATGTGTTGTCTTTGGGACAAACAGAACTAAGTTTGAAAGATGAAAAACTTTCAAATATGTGTTCCCTCCTCTCCAAGTTACAGATCTCAAAATACAGAATACAGAAAACTGGTCACAAAGTTTGCATACATTCTTTCCTCCTTGTAGAGAGTGCCTAGAGCATACAGCTGACTACACATTACTCTAAAATATATTGGAGTGAGCTTATTTCTGAAAAATATCCATATGTTTTGGAGTTTTTTTTGTTACTATATGCTACTCTTTTCATTACAAACCCTTTTCACCTTGCTCTTAAGCTTAAGGAAATGGGTCATCTTTTGACCTTGCTCAGCCAGCCTTCATGAAGATGAAGAAGATTGCTGGTGTGGTTGGCATCTAGGTCCTGAAGAGATGCTCCAAAGAATCAATATGGATAGAGTAACCTATCAGAAATCTAATTATTTTGATGAATAACAACATCCATGAATGAAGACAGCCCTTTTGATAATGCTCTCTGATATATAATGCCATGTAAAACACATCATATTTGTTGTGAGCATAAATAGAAGATGCAATTAAAAACAGTTTCCAGTGAAAATTTATGAAAATGTCATCTTATATAAATAAATGGGTTTTTTCACTCACTAAGACACAAAGTTAATATCTTTCTCCCATGTTGCTGAAAGTTAATTAATTCTTATAAGTTTCTGTGCACTATTTCAGTAAACTTTCCTACATTTACAATTAATTTGCAGGCTGTTCTGAACCCCTCACTGGCTTCATCCAGGTTCATTCTGTACCTCTGTGTGGCATTTTATGCAATAATATCTTTTGGGAAAAATGCATAGCATTAAATTAATGGATTTCTTTTGTAAGTATTTCTTATCCTTGAGAAATTACTTTAATTGCTAAAGAAGTGGAAAAAGAGTACTGTCCATACCTTTTATGACTCATTTTAAAAAGTGAAGTAGTTACTGTCTCATTTGTGCACTCTGTCACAATTTTGGAACTTCTGAAGGACTAAATTCTAGGCTAAATGCAGCAAACCTGTACACCCCCTTTCTCGAACTGCAATTCTATGACTCAAGTGCTAACACACAGAAATGCTGGGAAGTTTCAACTGTTTCCTCTTCTTCCTTGCTGATACTTTCTATTACAGGTGTCACACCTTCTAGTGTAGTGAAACTTCAGTGCCTCATTTTTGACTGACAGCATTGTTTGTGAACAAGTTAAGTTTGTCAGCCTATCTTCTTCATAAGGTTGAAAAGTGCTCTGATCCAAAAAGTCTGCCTCCCACTCAGAACTGAACTGGCACTTTTCTACATGAACTCCGTTTGCCTTTGTTAATTGCCTGTGATTCCCACCCACATTTTCCAGAGAGTGATGGCATCTGAATTGCTAGGGATATTTCAGGATGGAGGAGAGGGAATGGGAAGAGGCTTGGGAAAAAAAAAAGTGGGTAGGGGTTTGGCACGTTTGTAAGGCTGTGTTCTGTGATTGCACACAGCCAGGAGACCAGCAGCAGCCAGAGCATCCTCTGTGCACACAGCTTATCCATCCTGCCCAGCTTCAGCACAAAGGAATGTGCCAGCTCCTGCTTTTGCAGAGCAGCTGAAAGCTTCCTTCATGCTCCACTGAAATTTTCCTATCATTTCCTGAAGATCTATTCCCTTCACACTGCACCTCTGGCTGGCACAGCCTTCCTTCAGCAAGAAGCTCTTTCTGTAGTGCTGGTTTTGCAGGTTGGAGTGGGGAAGATTCAACTGCTCTTCAGCATCACCTCCCTGTCCTGCAAGCTGCAGCATGATCATCTCAGGGTCCTGGGGAATGGTAAGACACATATGATCCCCCCAGAAATGCAAAAACATCTCAAGAGGCTGTGTGTGGCTGGCTGTGGTGGAGGTGTTTGCATCTGAGATTGTTACCTTAGACTTCTTTTAATGTCAAGAGAGACCTACTTATTCTAACCAGTGGAGTTTAAAACTTTATTATGTTGGGTTGGATGCATTGCACCCTGAACACCATCAGCTGTTTACAAGACCTTCTTCAACCCTAGTGGAAACCTCAGCTAGTTCTCTGTACACTGTGGGTACCTAAACTCAGTGAAAGGAATTCCACCTGTCACTAGTGATACCACAAGGATGTGCAAGTGTATTTTCTTCCCATCAATATCTGGATTGAAATCTAGTATATGGGTAGCTGTTTCCCAGATCCTCAGTGAAGTTTAAACACATGGTGTCCATTGATTTCAGGTACATGAACTATACAGTGTTGGAGTCTTAATGCTTTGCAGATTGTGTCAAATTTGTCCTTATAGACAGTCAGTATGATATTCTCTATCTTGTTCACAAATACTTGAGGGGGCTTCCCTGAATGCAGAAACTATCCAAAATACTTCTCCCAAACAAGTTCCACATATGGACTCCCTTTTTTGTAAATATCCTTTACTGTGTTACAGGCAAAAATTCTTATATGGCAAGTCCTAGACTGCCAAAAATAGAAAGGAAAAAAAAAAACCAAAACAGCAATTGTTTTAATCTGTAAACCCATTCTGATGTCCATAAAAGTTTTTGTCATATTGTCAATCCTACACATTTTCACAGTGCACTAATTCTTCACCTAACAGGTGAAGATGATGGCAGGTTTAGATGGATCTGCCATTACAGGAAATTAATACTACACCTTCCAATCAGTGCCTTCCAGTGAAGACCAGAAAAATCAAATTTCTCTACAGATTCTGTAGTAGAGTTTTGTTGAATGACTAGAGACCACCCTGTTCTGTGTATCTGCACACAATCTATCTTACCCTGGCTTCTCTATTATGTACAAAAAATCCAGTTTGTGGCTCTCACCAACTCACCCTCCCCCTCTATTCTGAAATCTTCCCAGTAATTCTGGCTTTACTCCAGCATTGATTCCTGCCAGTCATACGGGACACTCCCATACATTTCTGTTCTCTTTTATTCCTATAACCTTCCTCCCAGCATGGTGTCACCAGCAAACAGTTGTACATAGATGTTTTGGCTATTAACTTCTCCTCCTGAGAGGATTGGATGCACTCTTGTCTCTCCTAATAGCAGCTTTTGTTCACTGCCAAAATTGAAGAAAATGCTCTTAGCGTCTGTGTGTGAGAAGAGAGATCTTTTTCATCAGTGTTATTACTTTTGTCTCTAACAAATTTGAGAGCAAAATTTAGGACATTGGTTCTTTATCACCTCATTTCTTCCCTCGGCAAAGATTAATTACCAAGTAGTTTTGTATGATTTTAATGTTATGGTTTTGTTCTTCACAGTGCAAATGTATCTGTCCTACATAGGGGGAAAGTAGTGAAAATAATAACAGAAGAATTATAATGAATTCTTGTGTAAGTTTTGTTAGATTTTCTACTACCTTATGACATTTTAAAGAAATCATACCTATGAAAAATTTAATGGTTTAACTGATTTGCCTTTTCAGAGACAAAAGGCAGAAGCATTGCACAATATTTTCTCCATGACATTGTATCTTATGCTGTCCAGCTAAGTATTAACACCACCAACCATGAACCTGCCCCTTGTAGAAATCCTGAAATTTCTCTAGCCTAAAAAAACCCCTTGTATGTCTCCTATTTACCTTCATTGCAGTGAAAATGTTACTTTTGTAAAGAAACCTGAGTAACAAATATTTTGCAGACATACTTTACAATAGAAGGCAGTAAATCCAAGAGCTTGAAGACAGAAGGGCTTCACCACAATTAAATTTCTCTTTAAGCAAAGTAGTTCAAGGCTTCAACCCCTTGCTAGAGCAGTGGCTCAGAGCAGCCACAAGCCAGCACCTCTCACCTTGCAGCAGGCACATACATCTCCAGCACCACCTTTATTTGGAGGTGTACAATTTAGTTTGACTCCTAAAGAAACCTAAAATAGTTTTACTATTGCAATATTGTTTTAAATTGCTAGTATTTGTTAGTGAGAAATAATTCCTTTTTGTTTTTGCTTCTTTGTGAGCTTTTACACAACAAAAGAAACAGAACATTCCTTTTTACAAAATAATAAAAATTACAGACTCAGTTCTCTGACTTTTTTCTTGTAAACTCAGTAGAACAGTGCAGTAATGCTATCACACATTCATAGATATGATTGCAGAGGTATAGTGCACTATAATATTAAATATTATTTCAAAATAATTCCTATGTGCAATATAATCATTCATTTATGGGTATAAATAAAACAATTCTCTGTCTTTCCATAAAAGATATCAATTTATACTGAAGAGGGTTCATATTACTAAAACTTTAATGTATCCAGAAATTAAGAAATAATACCAAGATTAATAAAGGGGAGAAAAAAAACCTGTGTACTTAAAAATCAGGTTTATGTGATTATGCAGCAGTCTTTAGGTTATTATTATTTTTCTAATCCCAGGTGAGTTCAATTCTGCTTCAGCACTAACTTCTGTTGCTGTACAAGTGAATCTGCCAGTCCTACACTGGTGAACTATTGATTGATTCCAAATCTAAAGCACATTTTTACACAAAATTTTATACCATATTCATGTCTTGTAGTTTAGAAAGCATTGGGATGGTGATGCAAAAAAGGCCAATTTCAAATCAGGGCTTGGATTCTGCTACCCACGTTTGTTTCAAGGAAAGAGGGCTTGACTTTGGTGTTAAGCAGTGCATCCCTGCACTCTCCACAGCTTAGAAAAGGCACTGGGTCTGAGGGAAAAGTGTCAAGAGCCAGACTCCCCTTGGTGGCTGACAGCCTGCAGCTGCCTGGCCTTCTGCTTTTCATGAACAGCCTCTTCTTCTGCAGAAAACTAGTCCAAAAGGGACCAGTGAAAGTAAATGTATGAGCATCTGGGGCTGCAGAAATAGCTCCAGAGGGGACAACCCAGAAGCTGTTCATGGGAAGCCTTTAAGTGCTCTGCTTTTCAGATATTCAGGGTCAGGGAACAGAGTTATCCACTCCAAACTTATCTGCTATTTTGGACACTCTGACATTGATCTGGTGGCTGTTGTTGAAAACTGGAGCTCTGTACTAGCTAGCTAGCCTGGAGCTTCTACCAGATGAGGTTTCCACACTGAGAAGGCTCCCGCAGGCACTGGACTTTGTTTTGGTCAATCCAAAGCAGATCTTTTTTAATTTATTGCAAATATTGTAGCATCTCTTCCCTCAAGCTGTTTTGGTCTAAGCTTTTCCACCCTAGGTAGACATTCAAAAGATCAAGTCCATATAAAAAGAAGCCACCCCTCTCATCTTCTCACTGCTCAGAAACAGCTTCTGGCCGCCAACACTTGGATTAGTGCAGGATTTAATAGCATTTCTGTAAACGAGTTGTGGCTTTCACTGTACCAAGTAAATCCTGTAAAGGGAAATCGTGTTTTGAAGCTTTCTGAAGTTCTACAAGTTACCTACATATCAAAAAGTATATTTTGTTTGGATTTTCAACAAACACATGATAAGATGCCTGGCAGAAAGCTACTAAAGAAATCAAGTTGCTGTAGGACTGGTGCTTATAAGGTTTGAAATCTGCCTACAGAGTCTTTGCCACTTTGCAGGATAAAGAGTAGGCAGCAGAGTATCTTAGGGAATTAGTTTTATTTAAGATGTTGATCAATGACCTGCAGAAGGAAGGGATGCAGGAGTATCTCTCAGTTCACAGATGATACTGAACTCCTGCAGGGAGTCAGACAACACTCACACACAGAAATGAGCTCTAGAGAGATGAAACACAGCTGAGCAAGCACAGAAAAAAAGTGGCAGATGATCCTGTCTAGATATATATAGTGAGTGCATCTAGGGAGAATAACCTAAGCCATGCTTACACAGGGCTGAACTGGAAGCTGGCAGCTGGAGCTCAGGAAGGAGACCTGAGGGTCTTTGAACTCATCTACTCAACATGCAACAGCAGCCAAAAAATGCCAACAAAATTTTGGGTCTTCTCAGAAAAGATGGTAAGTGCAAACCAAAAAATTTAAAATGCCTGTGCATCCACGTCTTGAACATTCTGTACAATCCTATTTACATGTTTTAAGAAGGACATAGAGAAATTCAAGATAATGCAGGGAAAAGCATCTAAGATGATTAAAAGGATGGAGCAGCTGCCTTCACAGGGAATCAGAGAAGGCTGGGACATTTTATGATCTTATTCCTCCCCCAAGCTGAGTGGGATATGGTTAAGGTTTATAAAATCACAGAGGCAGAGTGTAAAGAACATACAGAACTGTTGTTTCCCAAGTCCTGTGATGTCCTCTGGGCACTCACTGAAACTTTTGGAGAGCAGTTCAAAACCTGCAGAAGAAAGTCCTACTTTGAATACCACTACTGCTCTCCCTTCTGAAATCTGCTGGCGCAGAAAGCTGTGAAGGTGCACATTACCAGAAAGTTGAAAAAGGAGAAAGCAGAGAAATTCCAGAGCAGCAAATCCTTAAAGGGACACTAAAATGAAGAGGTAGGAACACACTTGCTGGCATCTCTGGTGCAGCGGAGGGTAGTGGAGAAATATGAGGGGGATGGACAGCGGAGAGACAGGATCATGAGTTGTCTCCAAACAGCATTTCCCATTGCCACTGCTGGAGATGAAATGGATTATTAGTTTGACCCAGAAGGCAATTTTCTATGTTGTCATGAAAATAAGACCCTGTGCTTCTTTGCTAGAGCTTAAACCTGCCAGTTCAGAGTTATTTCCACCCATTTAATTTTGATTGCATCTCAGTAGGCAGTCAATGGTGCAGAATTTGTCAACTGGAACAACTGTGCAGTAATTATCAATGGCAGGAATATTTTTTTGTGGTTTTGACCATGGCATTTTTTTGCAACAGAATTAAGGAAAATATGGGCTTTTGAAAAAATGAAAGGAGCAAATGTTTTAAAATAGCTATGGATCTTTTATATAAATGTATAGAACTTAAAAAATATGCAAATTCAGTTAAATAGTAAATATGTTGATTGAAGAGAATGAATTAGGCAAGCACAAAAATAATTATTTTTAATTAACATATTTTTAGGGCTTTGTTTTGCTGCAGTCATTAAAATTTCTGGATTGGAGTCCAGTTTCTAGAGTTGAACATTGTTCCCAGGTTTTCTGATGGCATTACTGTTGTGCTTTGCATGGGGAACAAACATTTTTTCTCAGGAATGAGGAGCTGCTTGAATAAAAGTATTAAGCTGGTCCTAAATAATTAAAGATAGACCAGAAGTCCTGGAGACTACAACTCCCTTTGCCCCCTCATCCCCTTTGGCAGAGATTCCCTTTCACTTTTAGGTTTCCATAAGTATCAAACACTGCCTTCTCCTCACTCAACCTCTTCTGCTGCACCTTTTTGTCTTTCCCTGCCCACCTTGTTCCAAATACCCCACACAGCAGTTTCTTCACTTTTCCTGATTTCTTGTCATACCTTCTCCCAGCTCACAGAAAAGGCTGAAAATGCCAAAGAGCTCTCCACACCCCCAGACTAGAGAGTGGTTTTGTGTTGGAGGAAATACTGAAAAAATATTGATTTTGTGTGTTGCTAACTGCTCCAAGGGAGGCTTAAGTACTTATTTATATTCATCAGTTTTCACAACTTCTGGAGGCAATTATCAGTTGCAGTTTTGATACCACTTTACTGTATCACAATGCTGAGAGAAGACAGGCAAATCACATCCCCTGGAAATGTGCTGCATTTGAGAAAGATGTTGGAATAGGGGAGCTGTCTATTTTTTATTTTTTTTTTTTTTTTTTTACCCCTGGAAAGTAGGAGAGCAAGTAGATAATCAGACAGGGAAAAATCTCACAGACTAATTAACTAACATTTGAACTAATGGATGGTAATTTGCTCTTCATATAATTTATATTCTCTATGTCCCTACATATAACAGCAAGAGTCAAGGCCAAAATCAGTTATTATCAGTTATTATTGTTATTATTACTGCTTTTGAGTTTAATCCTCTGTTTCTTGCAGCAGCCTTAACTTGGTCTGTTGTAGCCACACACAGGAGAAAAAAAAACCCCAAAAATTTGCTGTAATTAAGGATGAGATTTTTTTTCTATTTAAATAGGCTCAAAAATCCACTGCATATTTCAAACACTGTGAAATTTAGCAGGTGTTTAGAGGGTGCACTAGGATGTGTTAGTTGAAATGTGGGATCAAATGAGCTGGAGATTGGTGAGGAACAATCCCTCAAGTATGAACTTTTTTGTTTTCTTGTTTGATGGGTTCTTATAATGCATTGCTGACATTGTTCCTGGACAATCAAATCATAATGCTGATTACTGATCTCAGCTGCTGAACATTTCCCACTGCTAGCCCTGGATCACTACCCAGCATGTAATAAGGGATCAAAATTTGAAAGCCAGGATTCTCTAAAACCAGGGAAAAGACCTCTCCCCCTCCCACAGCACTCCCTACATCACACAGTGAATTCATCTGGAGGAACTGCAGCTGTTCTCTGTGCCTGTTTTCAGTTTCAAGAGGGACTTACTAAAGGCTGCTGAGATGAACAGCTCAACTCCTCCGATCTGTTTTTAGTGGTTTTTCTGCACTGGATGTTCCGGAAATATAACCATAAATCTTCCTCTCTCACAATTCCAAATAAATCATGGCATTGCCATGAAACATGAGAGAGAATACAGTTAAGCTGTCCAGGAGCAAATCCAGAGGCAGAATAGCAGCACCTCTACTGCTGTAGAAGTCAAAAGATTTATCCTTCACATTCTTTGCTTACCGATACCCCTGGGATCAGCACTGACAAATACCCATTTTGTTATCCCCCAGAGGAAATTCAACAGTATTTAAATCACCTTTGAAGGCTCACTAACCTTCAGATTCTCGGGTGTGACTGGCAGTATCCATCACACAGGCTGCATCCCTGAAACCATCGTTGCAGACACCTGAGTTAGCTTACTGAAGTCGACTGGAGAACATCTGCCCCTCACACACTTCCTGAGCTTTCTCCAGCTTTAATATCTGCATCAGTAACTGGCAGAGTGCCTTAGGAAGCTGCCAAGAGCATGTGCTTTTACATCCTTGACAGCACTACACAAGGGAGGTGGCTGGCTCTTGGGCTGCAGCTACTCATAGATCCAGTAGGTCATAAAAGACATCAGCAAGTTTCTTCCATCTCTCTGTTCCCTATCTAATCTTGATGCATCCCAGAGTGGAAATCACAGGTTGAATCCTAAGGAAAAATCAGTAGAATGCTATTATTCTTACAATCATACGGATTCCCCCCTCCTTGTCTCTCTGTGTGAATCCTGAGCTCAAGTTTTCTAAGCCTGTCAATATACATCCACTGTACAGTAAGCCTTGTGTTCTTTCCTTTGATTTTTCTTTGTCTTCTCCTCTACTGCAACTCTCTTTAATCATTCTTGCTTTTACTTCAGATGACTGAAGAAATATACAGGCTTTTTCATACAGCACAGTATTTTTTTACATGAGCCATAACATGATGTACCTCTTTTCATCTGATCTACTTCTCTCATAAGGTAAGATACTCATGAAAAAAGAAAGAAAAGATACATCTAAAATAGCTTCTGTGGATATGGGGAGGGGAATAAATAGTTCTGTTCCATTAGTCAAGCCAGCTGTGGTTGCTGAGAGTGTTCAGAAGCAAAGTCTATAACATAAATTGAACACATCCACACTCATGAAGTGGTTATGTCTCTTTTTTTCCAGTTATTTTTGCTTTCAGCATAAAAAAAATTGAAATATGGAAAGTGGAAATTGAAACAGAGGCAGAGGCAGCTTTGGCAATTCTTGTTTCTGCAAGTATCACAACTGTTAATGCTTTCTCTTCAAGTCTCAAATGCTATCAGCAAGACATTGCAAAGGAGTTTTCATTTCTGAGTACATTCTGAGTCATTCTGATCTCAAGGAAAGGCTTGAAGCAGCTTCAGAAATGTAGCCTAAAGAATATAATAGTAAGCAAATAAAAAATGCGAGGCCTAAAGTCTCGCAACTTTTAAACTGTGATGATTTTCCAGTTGTGTGGATTTTGAAGATGGGATTGGCAATACTGTGCAAAATAGCATTAATCCAGTTGAAGAAAATAGACCTGTTTGTTGTACTACCTAGAACACAGGAAAACACTGTCCTGACCACGAATTACTTTAATCTTTTACATTCAGGTGCTCTCCTGATTCAAGAGCCTTCTGTTTGCAAGCTGAACAGTGTTGGAACCCAGGATATTCCTCTGACTGCCCCGGAGGACTCGAGACCCTGGCAGGGGGCTTAGAGACCTTGGCATAGAGTCAGAGACACCTGTGCCTCGATTTTAACCCATGGAAATAATTGTGTGAGGAGTTACAAGCCTCAAGGGTTTGAATAGAATGATAGTGAAATTATCACAGGGTGAAAATGTAGAATTTTGGGGTTTTCAGAATGGGGGTTCAAGAGGCAAGATAGAAGAATCTGGAGGTATTCTCTCCTTCCTCCTGCTTCTTTTTAGCCTCCATCTTCTGCTGTGATGGTGGCACTTTTGGATTGGTTTAGACAAACTGTCTAACATAGGTGATAGGTATTGGAAAACTATTGTAAATAAAGTTCACGTGGCTTTTAGTATAAAAAGATAACACTGCCCTGAGGGTGGTCAGTGTGCCTCAACCCAACCTGCCTGACAGACCTCAGCAGGTCAGAAAGACAATGTGTTAGATAAGAGCAAATAAACAACCTTGAGAACCAGAGCCAAAGAATCCCATCTTCTTCTTCTGTCTCAGAGCTGGGAAAAAGAGATTTTTTAACACCTCAGAGTCATCTCAACACCAAAGACCTCATCAAACAGGACACCAAAAGTTATTTACCTTGCACAAATGAGCGTGAAATGGCCCCTGTTCAATTCCTCAGGAAAGCTGCCAATCAACCACTGCTGCACTCAGCTGCTTCTGGGCAGGAGTTCTCCTGTCTGCAGCTTGGGAGGCATTAACATTTCAGCTGGGCTATATCCCAGATGCTTCTTTCAGGACGCCTTTGGCATCAGCTGTGAAACAAACTGCCATGCAGGGCACTGGTCCTGCTTTGAAGGACTCCTGACTGCTCCTCAGTCTATCAGTGGAGATGAAATCTCCTTTTTTCCTGGACACTGAGCACCTGTAAGCCACAGCTGAGAGATAACACCTTAACCCCTGTTGTGCAACCCTTCTCTCACAAGGGTCATCCTCCCAATTGCCGTGTTTCCCTTTGGAGACAGGAGAGCCTGTAGTGTGTGTCAACTGTGGTGATGGCTCCTAATGGAGACAGACACTCAGGTAAACACTGGTAGCAGAGGTTTTCTCCTTTGCAGTAGCAGGCCTGGCCCAGACTTGCATCTCAAGAAATTTCTGTCAACATGGACATTTGAACCAGGCTCAGACTCATGGTCAGCTCAAGCTAGCAGCAGTGAAACAGGCCACACGTGTTAATTCCCAGTGAGCCTGTCAAACATCTATGTAAAATGGAGACAGGAGCAATTCCCCCAGACTGGGGGAACATGTCAGAGGTGTTTACTGCACTTTATGGTGTCTGAGAAGAATGGCTCTGATCAAGATCAAAATTAATCTCAGAAAAATTGAAATAGTTTCATTGATTTTTGCACAAGAAAAAAACAAATCAAATAAATAATCACTGTTAAGGGTAACATTGTAATTGCCTCCATACTAATCTGTATTGGGGGTGGAGTGTTCCTGGTTTAACTTTGTCAAATAAATGATTTGCAAGTCATTTATTAGGTCTTTCAACACAAAAATGCTTTCTATACCAGGAAAGAAAAGTCAGGAAACAGTGATGCCCTTTTAAAAACAAGATTTTACAAAGATGTGATAACACCCCAAAAGAAAAACGTAATTTCAAGGGAAATAAAGAATGAAATTTGACAGTAGAATTAATTATAAAAAACATGGAATGCAAATGACATAAATGAACTCAGATTTTCTAAACATAGAATAGAAAGAGTTTGTTACATACAGAATCACAGTGTGTTTATTCTGTGTGCACTTGAATATGAAAGGTATAGTGTAGCTGGAAAATAATAGAACTGTTGCTTGAATAATATGTCTCCTCTATTATTCTTTATAAAGGGCTGTGTTTTTTTCAAGTCACTATTCAAGTCTACACTTTTTAAAACATTTTATAGCTATGAAGCAAACTTTGAAACACTGATATTTCTAATTTATTGAACAGGTGCTAAAGTAAAAATCTTGATATTGTAGTAGATTGTGTGGAGCACGTTAAAGAACAGTTTGTTTGGGTCTTATCTCAAAGGAAATTAAAATTCATGGAGATTCTGCACAATGTTAACCCTTTTATTGCTGCCTTATAACAGTAAGGACTATCACTTAATGTGTCACTGATCACTGCTTTCAGAGGACCTCTACATCCCAGTAAGAGGTGTTAACTGCTTTAAGGGATATAATGTCACAATTTCACAGGGCATTTTTATAAAATAGGTCCACCTATATGGGTATCATATGCAGAGATCCAACTACAGAGCCAGAGGTTTGGTTGTTCTGACCCAAAAGAGAGAAGGGACAGCTGTGGGTTTTTTGTCTTGAAGGCAATGTGTGCCCAGCCTCTGGCACATGGCACTGAATGGTGCCTGAGGAGAGTGCTGCAATCCCTACATTTTTATCACAGTCAGTGGTCTTAACACCGACCACGGTCAGTTTCTTTTCAAGCAAACTGCACCGAGCCACAGGTCGAAAGGTTTGATTGTCCCTCTTTAAAGACTGAGTGATCTGTCTGTCTTCAGCAGTCTGCAATACAGAAAAAACCCTGTGTCAGGCACTTGCAGTTAATCTTCATGGCAGAGAATTTGTCTTTAGGGATTCAGATTTATAGGCTTTCCAAATGCGTGTTGGAGCAGTTTGAAAGGTTATCCTCCCCAGCTGCCCATCCTTTCCCTCTGCAGAGGTTATTCCTCCTGCAGCAGAGACAATCTAATGGCTGGCAGGTTGTGTGCCCTGTTCATGACCTGGGGCATTGATTTCAGCTCACATTATTGACTGGCTGGGCTATGAGCTAAAGGAGCAGGATGCCTTGACTTATCACACCTGCTGGACACAGTTGCAGCAGTTAAAATATTTATCAGTTCCCACAGGCCATAGACAAATCCCACAGGTACTGAAGAGAAAACCCTAAATCCTACCCTGGCAGGATGCTGAGGGTTGTTATAATGCACTGTTTCCCACACTGAGTGTCTCACCTTTTGGAAGGAGTTAGGAGAAAGAGACAAGTGGCTTCCAGTGTCTCTGTGTCAGGATTGCCAGATAACCCTGGTAATCAGGAGAGGGCCAGGCACACACACGAGAAGTGGGTCTGGGAGAAGTTAGCCTGAGAAACTTTCCAGCTGGGAGTGAAGGAAGCCAAAGTGCTGAAGTGGCCACTTGGGAAAATGCCTGGAAGGGATTTGGAAAACTCAGTAATGTGCACTGCAAAGCCTAATCTTTAAACAGTGCAGTGACCTGTAGGAACCACACTGTGCACCCAGAAGAAAATCCCAGGAGGCACCAAGTCAACCAAAAATCAGGAAGAAATTGCAGTGACAGACAGTTGTTTTCTTAGCATCACCATGAAGCCAAAGAACACCACAGACTGGAAAACGCTGTTTGTGTATTCACTTGAGTGAGGAGGAGTGCAGCTTCAGCATCTGTTCCAGTTCTGCAGGGGAAGGGACTGAACAGTTGTGTCCTATGTGCCACAGGAGCTAGTTGACCTCAGAAGTATGCTGTTGTGGAAGGTGCAATCCCTTCTCTTTTGCCTGAGTAGTGTGCAGTCTGAGAACAACTAATCTAAGAGATATTTTGGGTATTTAGTTGGTAAATAAGTCTGGATGTCCTTGGCACACAGAGAGTTTTTCAAATGCCAGATAGAACGAGGCATGGAGGGGCTGTTTTGCATGTAAATCAGAAGAATTTAAGTACCTTGGGGGTAAGGAAGCAGTTACTTAGAATTTTTGAAATTTCTAATAGTAATTTATTTTTGAAAGTACACATTTTAATTTGCAAGTAGGATCTAGGTTCCTTGGTGGATTTAGTCTTTTTGATCTGGAGGTATTTAAAAATGTATCAGTGAATCAGTGGGAGTTTTGGGCTTTGATGTCTTATGTTCCAGTTTCCATCTCTAAGCATCTGAATACCTAAGTCTGGGCCACAATAAGTTCTTTGAACCATGCTGAAGTGTGAGGTTTTTCCACAGCCAGAAATGACCTTGCTTGAGCAGCGAGATTTTAGCATGGAACATCAAAAAGTCTCTTTGGGTCAGGCATTCCTACACAGAAAACAAAATTGTAGAAGATACCCAGGAATTGTTAATGATATTCAACCCATTATGCACAGGAATCATGCAGAGAAAAATAATCAAGGTTTGACAGGTTTTTGTATTGCTATTCTTACACTTACCCCACATTTATAGTGACTCCCACTGATTTCTGTGGGCATTAATGGATCATGAATGGCTGGATTCAGTGGCAGACTGCTCTTTGCCTACGCCAATCCCCACGTTCTGCTTGCAAGGCTCTGGTATTGGCTACTGCTGCTGCTAAAGCAGGGGCCAAAGAGTGGGGCAGCAGCAAGTGCCCAGGACTAGCGCTTCCCAGCAGAAGTAGGGGTCACTGTCACAGCTTCTCCCCTGGGGATGACAGCCAGCACAAAGACGTTCTCCAGTCTCCATCCGGCAGACCTGCCCTGCTCCATCCCTTCCCTCCAGCCCAGAGGGTGCAGCAGATCAAGAAGGGCCCAGATGAAGGGAAGCAGCAGGATTCTTGCATCCTGCAGGGCTGGAGGGGGCTGTCTGACGTGCTGGGATGGCGATGAGTGAGGAGTGTGGCTTCTGACTCTAGGGAAGAGTAGGGATCCTGAGACAAGAGGCATGGTGGAATATGTGGGTGAGGAGGGGAGGAAAAAAGTGACCATGAGGTCTTCCTGCCCTGCCAGTCTTCCAGAGCTCTCTGATATATTGCTTTCATCCACTCAGAACTCTTCAGGCTTCACTGACCCTTGCTTACTGATCATTCTCTTTTTCTAGGAAGCTGAAATCTCCACTGGCTCCTCCCAGTCCCTCTCGCTCACCTCTGAGGTCATGAGTGATCCTTTTTCACCTACTCACACCCATTCCTCTTCTCCCCACCTCCTCTGCTCCATCTCCATCACCACCCTACAGTCCTCATGTAGAACCTCCCCAGTCCCAGTCCCTCCCATAGAATTGTATTGGCAAAGATGATTACTCCAGTATTTCAGTCTTAAAAAATTTCACTGCTATCCTTTTCCACTGCAGTCTTACAGAGAAGATACCCATAATAATGTTTTTTATAAGAAAAGTGTTTTTTTGGTATCCTGCCTTTGTGCTATTCTTCTATCCAATACCAGGCTTCAAAGTCAAAATGCAATGTTTTACTCAGTGGTCAGCATGAATACGGTTAACCAATACCTTATAATTGCCACAAGTTCTTTGAAATTACTCACCCTATTTGATGAAAATCCTGATTAACAAAGGGCCCAAAGAAAAGAAATTTGATTTCTAATTCCTAATTTTAGAAATTAATCCATTCAGTTTTTAAATACCTATCTTATTCTGGTAAAAGTTAACTTTCCTTTGATTGATTGTGGTTTTTGAGGCAGTGGAAGAGGTTTGGCACATGTTCAGGTGCCATCTGATACCCAAGTCAAGATACAGCATTGCATGTGTAAATGACACTGACACAGAATAAATAACAAGTGAATAAGTCAGTGGGAATTGAAATTAGTCGAGAGAAAAATTGAAAAAATATAGAAATAAAGCAGAAAATAGAAATTTATTGCTGCTTTCCGTTGTTATAGCCTTGCTAGAAATGCATAAATAGATTTCATTTGTAAACTCTTAAATCCCCTACTACAGATTAGAAAGAGTAACAATGTAAAATTCATGGTATTTGTGATTGGCCTTTATCAACAGAGAGTAAACAGCCACTACTTCTAATAGAGCTTCTGCTGCTGGTTTGACACCTCCATGAGAGGCTCATTCTAGAGATTCCAACTGCACAATAAATGTGTCACAGAAGCTTAAACATCTATTAATATAAAGTGATTATTATATATTCTCATCTTATTGGTCTCCCAGTTATTCACATTCAGGCTTTGAAGTGTCTGCCTTTATTTCAGCCCTACCATTCTTTTTTTACTCTTCTGAAGTTGCATAGAAGTTGCTCAGGAGATCAGCACCAGCATCTCTGTGACTGATATGTAAATCAAAAACAAGTGGGAAAATTGTAACAAGCCTTGAGGGAGACAGAGTGCTTCTTTATGGTACTTGCTTGATGCTCAAATTATTTCTGGTCTTCAAGCTATTTCTAAGGCTATCAATTAAGAAGGAATGAATAACTGAGGTTATTAGCATTGAAGTAATTCAGACTGCTATTCCAGCTCTCATTTAAACTGGTGGTTACTGAAACTTGTTAGTGGCAAAACAGATCTCTCCTCCTCTCAGTCTGTTTCTATTGAATTATCAGAAAACACTACTAGAGTGAGCTGAGTGTCTTGTCAAAGAGGTGTCTTGTGAAAATTAAAGAGCTTGATGTGTAAAGAGCTCTAGGTGTCAGCTAAATATCCCCTAAATGTGTCCTCAGACATGCTGAGCTTGGTTTGTGGGTGAGCATCAGCAAGAACTCTATTGCAGAGAATGCCATACACCTTATTTATGCTCACCTACAAAGAGTTCTCCCAGATGCTGAGATTCATTTACTCTGTTTGGCTAACAAAGTAGCCGCGGCAAAAGTTTTGTTGGGGAAATAATGAAGTGGAAAAAAAAAATCAATAATGATTACACTAATGAACAGTTATATAAAATCCATTCATTAAAAAGCAGGAAATGAAAGGGATTATCACTCTGCAAGAATTTTACACATGGGAAAGGTAATACAGTGGATAGTGGATATTAGATCACAAACAATGCTCTAGTTCAGAGGGAAATCAAAGAAATAAAATTTTCCTCCTAAAGATGTGCCTACAGCAGAACAAATATTGGCTTGGGGCTTAATAAAAGAGGTCTTACTGGTGCCATTTCTTCCCTAAAAAACTGCAAAAAAAATAAGGGCTGACAGTTTTCCCACCCAGCCATTAATGTGAAAGAAATCCAGATGTTCTGTACATATTGCCAAAAGTAGAAGGGAAGGTCTAAGTTGGAGTCCAAGTCAGTGCTAAGCAGCAATGAAGAAAATAATAAAATATTTTTATTTGAACCATTTAAAGAAATCAAGAAATCAATCAATAGTCCCAGATCTATATTTTTATATATATAAGTTTAATATGAGATATTTAAAACTAGGAAAATACCTTATAAAAAGAACAAAAAAAAAAAAAGGGAAGAAAGGTAAAAATTGAAAATTCCTTGGTTCACAAGTGTCTGATATCTTTTCATCTCAATTTTTAATTTTCTTCTTCATAGAAGGAACCAAACCAGTGGAAAACTAACCTAGAATTTAAAAAATTAAAAAGGTTATTTGAATCTGCCATGAGTTCAGTGTCTGATTGAAATTCAAACAAAAAAAATTGAAAATCTTGATCTATTTAGAAGAATTACTTCCAACCACAGAACCTCTCTGTCAGGCACGCATTCACCTCAATAGTAGCCAAGCACCATGTACGTAACTTACTAATTTAATGCAACCACAGTACAAAATATTGAAAGCAGTTAAATGCATAAAATTGAAATTGAATTTTTTTTTGCCCATATTTTCCTGAGTTTGCAATATAGTTACCCATTACTGGAGGCCAAACTGACTTTCCTGTGGTTGCAGGTTCAGGTTGTGGTTGCATGCATTACTTCCATGCTTTCAGTCAGTAATTACAGCAAATCCCTATAAACTTTCAAATCATCATTATTACATTCATGAAAAGTATTTGAAAGCAAAAATATGTCAACAGCACTGTTGTGCTGAGATTATTTCTAAACCAGCTTTGAAGTTGGTTCCTCTCTGAAGCCCTGTGTCCAATTAAGTTAGATCACTAAAGAGCAAATTATCTTGACAGTTTACTGTAATAGCCTAACTTTGCTTTGGCCAAACATGAAACACTGAACTTCCAGGGTATGAACTTCCCCCACCAGTGTATGTTTTGGGAAGACTGGGCTGAAGAATGAAAGAAAGGGAAAGAAACTGTTGAATCAGTACCAGAGTAATAGCCTCTTACTGAATGAATCAATGCTTTCTTAGATGCAAGGAGGGAAGAAAAATCTTGCCCTAATCAATATTCTGACATTTGTAAGCCTATAAATTATTCATGGCTTAATCTGAGTCTCTTTCTTATTCAGACAATAAACTTAACAATCCTGTCTTCAGAATGCTCATGCTTTGTGAACTCAGTTGTGCTAAAGCCTAAGCCATATAAGAGAACACATTTAGTTTGACAGAAGAAAACACTGCACATGCAATTTTACTAAAATACTAGAGCTATTTGCATGCTAACTCCTCATAGCCTGGAAAACATTAATGTGTCTTTTCCTGTGGGTCCAATTAGAAATAACACAGAAGAGAGAGTTGAGGGTGATCCAACGAGTAAGAAATTGTGCTTCAAAGAGAGTTGGAAGGAAGTAACATCTTTTGCCAAACGGAAAAAATTAAGATGGGCATTTTTGTCCAGGTGACATCTCAAGCATGAGAGATTATCACAATATGAGTTTGGGAGGCTGTGGGTGCCCCAGGGGAATGAGCTGGGTCTCTCCTTCCTGCTCATCTCATAGTAGCCACAAGATATTTGGCCAGGTGGATACCACCAAGGAAAAGAGGTAATCTTGTGTTCTTAGGGGAGACAGTGCAGCTTGCCCTTGCACAACATGCTTGTTTTTGTTTTTAACCTTGCAATCCACAGATTAGGAAGTATTTTAGAAACCCTGATCATTGGAAGAAGAATTGATGTAACAGGAAGGCGGAGAGAACAGAGAGTGGTTTTTTATCAGCACTGTTAGCTGGAGAAGGAAAACAATAAGATTATAGACTAAAGGCTTGTGGTTTGTATTTATACGTCTGAGACTTGGAGACAAAGTAGAGGCTGTTATCCATAAATTTGTAGGACCTCTCTTTCTAGAGAGCTAGATCATGCTTTTTTCTCTTGGGCTATTTGAGCTAAAGTTTTAAAACATGTTCCATCTAGGGTTTTTTTGTGGGGAGACATAAAAAGTATCCCATGTAGTAGGATCCATATTAATTTACAAATAATCAAATACTTTCTGAAATAATTTTAACTAATGAAAGGAAGAATACTTCTAGGTTTTTTTGATCAGTATACATGTATGAGGAAAGAGGATATCTAAGAGATCAAAATTTTGCAAAAACTCTAGCTTCCCCTGGAAGCATGGGTTTTCACCAAAGCAGCCTGAAAGCTATAAGCAATATGTTCTGTACTTTTAGAATAGATTTTTCAATTGAAATATTATATAACAGAAATAAAATAGAAATAATAGCATATATTAGGAAACAAGTGAAGAATAATATATACCTGTTTGTAGACCAACACAAGGTCTAGTGTAATGGATGAAATGCTCAATGTCAATACTATAAAAATCCAGACATACATTTAGTACAAGTGCTGAGCCCCCTCAAATCAAGGATATTGTATGAAATCCTGCTCTTACAATGCATGGGCAAGTGGAGTCAGGAAATCTTCATAGGATGTGTTTCTTCAGAGAGGCAGTGAGACAGCACAGTGTTCTCAGACAAGAGGAGCAGGCTGTGTGCTTTCAGTGTGCTGCTCTGTGGGAAATGAAAAAACTCTGCTTTTAAAATGAAGAAATAGATTAAAGGCCAAGGAATTTTATCCCCTTATCCAAGCTGCCAAAAATATTTATTCATCTAAAAATCTCAAGAGCATAAAACAATTCTTACTACGTTAATGTTTATACTGGGAACTTTCCATTAGTAAATATATGACAGGGAATAACCATATCCATCCATCTGCTTAGTGGCTGCCTCAGAAGCTGCTACATGTCAATTATTAATCCTCCTGGGGATAGAAAACCATTTTTATTCTGGAGGCCTACTTTTGTTTATTTTTTTTTCTTTTTTCCCTGCTATTTAAAATAATCTTCTTTTCCTACATATTTTTTACAAATATTGGCTGATTATTTTCTTCTCAGCAATGTGTTCCCTTTTCACACAGCTTTACCATTTTCTAATAGAATTCTCAGGATGAACAAAACAAATCTTTTTCAACTTATTCAAGTTCTTTTGAGACTCTTACTTTGGTGCCTTTGTTGCAAAGATGGCTGTTCCACCAATAGTTGTTGAGACATTTAAACAGCTGTGCTGTTTCTATTTTTATTGGTGAGGTAGTGATCTTTCTCATTTTTGGCATAGCAACAGACAGGAATGCAACAAAGCTATTTATAAAATAAAAATCAGAAGTGTCTAATTTAGATTAAAAAAGAAAAAAAGCCAAAGCAGTGATAGGTGATCATGGTTGCTGGTACTGTTACTTAAAAGCTAATCAAGCAAGTGATGTTTAACATCAAAGGGAAATTAACTTCAATGAAGAGGGGTTATATATTGATGCTAGCCACATTAGGAAATTGTTGATTTTAGCTGGAATCAAGAAAGGTCACTTTGTTGTTTTGTTGCCTCGTGATACTGCTTTTTACAGGATGGTTTCTGCCAGGATTGCCTTCGTTACTGTCATGGCATGGGAGAGCAGGTACACAGCATCAAAGTAAATCTTTGCAATAAACACAGGTACTAATTAAACCTACTCATCAGAACCTTCTTTGAGAAAAAGCTAATTTAATTATGCCAATCACTGAATATGACTCATTATGAGCAACTAACCTTTGCGAAAAAGTGCAGAAACAGACAAAAGTATAAGCTTTGGAAAGTACAGTTACAAAACAATTTGCTTAAGTTATTTCAGAAGAAATGAGGAAAATATCAATAATAAGATTACAAGTTTTCATTTCAGGTTAGCTTTTGAGTCTTTTTCATAGGTTAGATAAATAGCATCATATGAAAGGCAGCCTGGACCAAACCTTTGCCTATTCTGTGTGTCAGTGCATGACTCTTGGTGCAATTCCATTATCTACAAGTACTCAGACAGCCAAGGGAACAAGAATCCTGCTGTGCTGGGCAGTGCCAGGCAAAGGCACCTGCAGCTGGAGGCAGTCTCTGGCTCAGAGACACCCTGCTCTCAATAGATCCTGGCTTGCTAATGACACAAAACAGACCTGAGGGGCCTGGGGGCATCCACAAGAAGTTCCTGTTCCCACCCTGCCCCAGCCCAGGGGATCCTGGCTGCAGCTGAGTCTCTGTTTTAGAGCACAGAGAGGGAACATCCTTGCTGAATCCTAAACACAGAGAAACTAATGAACTGGCAAAGGTTGAAGTGTCTTACTTTATGCTATGGTTTAAAAGTTCTTCATATGTAACATACATCATTAAAGAAACGTGTAAATGGCAGTCTGTTGCTGCTTTCTTATTTAAAGGCAATCAGCACATTTTATTTCAGTAGACAGAATAGATATATTTTATAGACATACTTCTTTCAGTAATATGTGGTATTTTTAATTCTATTATAGTGTGCTTTTGTCCTTTCCAGATGCTAGATTTCTGCTGAAGAAAGGGAAAACTAGGCATATGTCTTGGCTTATCAAAAATCACAACTATTTCAAAGTTATTTGAATATTAACAAATTCTTGGTTTTAGGGAAGATATAAATTTGAAGTACCAGAAAATTCCACAAAATAGAATATGTTATGTAACCGTTGCGTTATATCATATTTCCAGTGGTTTAAATATTCTCACAAATCTTATGCAACTGCTGGTCTGTATTTCTTTCTCTTTTCTATAAATCTGTATTTCTATCTCTTTTGTATTTCTAAATCTGTATTTCTATCTCTTTTCTAAATCTGTATTTCTATCTCTTTTCGGGTTCAAAACCCACAGAAACTCTGAATAGAATCCAGGTAAAACCACAAGGCTTCACCTGCTTCCATGTCAAAAACAAAAAGAAAATGCAAGTGCATGTCAGTTTCAAAGCACAAAAACAAATCAGTTCCTTTGTCATCAGTTTCCATTGAAAGATTGGCAAAGGGTTGAAAATCTCTCCAGATACAATCTACACGTCGAGTCTGAAATGGAAATCAAAGGGATTTTGCCAAGGTTTGGAGTGGCTGCATGCACATTGCTTTGGCGGCTGCTTGCACCTGACAGCTTCCTGAATCAAAGGAACCCCTGCCACCTCCCCTGCTCCCACTGCTCTCTCTGGAGGTAGGGAAACTGCTGTGCTTCTGCTTTTGCTCTTGCTTTTCTTTTCGATATTTCATTTCAGTGAGCAGGCACAGTAACACAGGGATCCTAACGCTGATTAAAATTTTTCCCAAATTATGAAGTTTTGGATCTATCTTTGTCCTTCCAAATGCTCTGATACATCAGCTAGGTGTTTGCTTAAAAGTAAATGCCCAGGAACACGTCATGGTCTGAGTGCTTGTGCTGAAAGCAGCTCACAGCCTCATGCACAGTGCCTGCAGCTCCTCATCTCTCATGAGGAAAACCAAGATAACAGTGTTTGTGAACCTGTTCAAATACCTTTATGCCTTTATTACAATTTGTGTGTTTATTAAAAGATAATTCCGTTTTATGACTTCTAACTTCAAAGCTATTTTACAGTTCTCAGTTTGAAAGATTTACCAAGCAGAAAACCTGAGGAAATAAGTGGGAAAGTTTTATGCAGCCTGGTGGATAAGTGTCTGAAAAACTTGGAATTTTTTCACAATGAAAAGCTGTTTTTCAGTCTATAGCTTTTCAAGAGTCTGTCTGTCTACCTGGTGGAGAACTGCAGAATGGTGCTTTCATTATATAACACTGAAAAAACCTTCTAGTCTAAAGTAAATTGATTTCCTGCTGTATCTATCTAAAAGTTATTCAGAAAGGTATTTGATAGGTACCTTTTGATGCTGTATGCCTCACATAACTAATCTTTGACTCTAGCATATTTCAATTCCATTTCTAGAAATTAAATAAGCAGAACACTGTCCTGTCCTGCTAGGAGTAGAGCTTTTATTTGACATTGCCAGGTCAAAAACAAATTTGCAAAATAAAAACCATTGCGAAAAGTTTTATGTTGCACTAAGATGTTTTGTCTCCAGATAGTGGAAGTAAGTTGTTTATAAACAACTTAGGAGGAAGTGGTGTGATGAAGAAAAGCAAGGGCGGTGGATATGAAGTGGAATTTAAATCCCTGCTTACCATTAACATCACAGGGGAAGTGTTCCCATTGTTCATTCCCAGGTCCATCACTTATGATCTATCATGCCAGAAAGGATATAAAATTGTGGAGTGCTAAATTTGTGACAGAATTAGCTTTTTCCTAATATATCTCTTGCTATGTTGGCACTTGGATCCTGTATTGTGCTGCAGAATAGATCAAAGTGCTTCAGCATGCAGCAAGGTAAAGCAGGTCAGGAACTGTGGCTGGAGCATACAGACATATCCAAGCTTCCACTTCTGAAAAGCTAAAGTGTACAGTAACATCTGACTTAGTCACCAACTGAGGAAGCTTTTTTTTTTTTTCTTTTTCTTTTTTTTCTTTATTTAGTGGATTTTTTTAAGTCTATGGAATAAATTTTGAGTTCATGTTTTGAGCCCTGGAAAATTATACTTAATCTATATAGTTCTGAACACACATTGTTTAAATTTACCAACTTTGTCTTCATGTGAGTTAATGTCACTCCAGAAAATAGCATTTTTCTCCTCTGCTGCTTTCTATTATTGATGTCTTTAGACCAGCTTAACCTAGCTGTGGATAAATATTAGTTAATGACAGCAGATTAATTATTATCACCCACATGTAGGTGCAATAGAAGCATGCAGTAACCAGAAGAAAAATATCCTTTCTCTGTGACTCCCACCTGAAATCCTGTTTCTTCTACTGTCAACAGTACCCTCTCCTTGAAGCTCCTGAACTGCTGCTGCTCAGAGTGAGATATTCCAACAAATCATTTCCATTACTCATTTCTCCAAAGTAATCACCATGGTGTCAGGAACCGAAACAGTCCAATTATTTATTGTGATAAATCAACAGTATTGCACAATGTAAGAAAGGCAGGAGAAAGGGCCAGCATTAAATCACCCCTTCCTGTGGAAGTGAGGTTCCTGTTCCTGTAGCTTGTCTATTGGAGAATCTCAGAGCAGAAATATCCCCCCACCTGCTTCTGCCTTTCAGTAGAAAGACCATTCAGCATGAATTTGTGTCTGTGGATCATGTATAAATTATTTCATATTTATTGTTTAATAGAGATCCTGCCCCAAGCAAATGAATGATGCAGCAATAAGGGAATATTTTTTTTTTAATTCCTTTCTATTCTTCTAGAAAGTATGAGGCCAGAAGTATTCTTGCCCTCATAATGTTTCTTCTAAGTCAACTCTTCTCATGAGTGACAGCTCTACAGTTCAGTTTCTGCTGCTGTGAATGCACTTTATTTTATCTGTGGGAAGCTCTAGGCGTTCACATGAGGAGGTACCTGACCTGACTTTCAATCCCCTGCAAGTAACTATTGAACCTTAAATCAAGAGCCTGAGACTCCCCCAAAATTCTCAGACCTGGTGAGCTTTAACAGCATTTCTGTTCACCATCACAGGATGGCCATGCCATCTAAACATAAGGAATGAAAAGCAAGATTCTGTAAGTGGAACAGTCTCAGGAGCCTTGCTTGCCTGGTGTTTTCATGTTGTGACTGCATAAAGCAGTGAGAAGAATAAAAGATCAGAACCAAGGCAAGGCACTTTGACCAGGCTTGAAAAAAGCTCCTTCTCCAAACTTCTTTCTTCTGAAAGCCAGCTCCTAGACCACAGTGTTTCTTCCCTTCTCTGCCCCCAGCATGATGTGCCCTGTCACACTGTGGCTTTTCCCTGCCAGCAGGATTTCAAGTGGTGGGGGGGTCACAGCCCAGAGGCCTTGATGTGCAGGTGGATGGTGAGTCACATTTTTACAGCAACTGTGGATATTGGGGCTCAGCCACCACCTCTGCTTTTAATGCAAGGAGTGCTTCACAAAAGGTTCCATCAGACAAAGTTCTCAGCAGAGAGCAACCAGCCAGCCCTGACACCTGGCCACAGCACTGTGGCACCCTGGGACCAGCCCTGCAGACCATGCTGGACAGAGCTGGCCTGCCCCATTCCACACAGAGCACCCCACACCATTTCTTCTAATAGCAGGTGTTTGTGCATGTTAAAAAAAATCCCAAGAGAACACCTGAAAAGCTGTTTTTCTGTGCAATGCTGCTGTCTTTCAGCAGGACATTTTAGTCTTTCAAAACCTTTCCCCTTGGAGTGCAGGGGAGGAAGTTCAAGTACTGTTGTTTGAGGAGAAGGGCATGGGAGAGTGCAGAGCCCCAATAAGGCACTCTCACTCCTGCTCACAGTGGGGGCACTGTTTCCCTTTCTACATCAGAGCTATCAAGTGAAAGGAAAGATGTTCCCCTGGCACAAGACAGAAGGGCAGCACCCCATTTCTGTCATTGCAACTCTCCTCCAGATTTCCCAACAGCAGAGGACAAGACTAGGCTGAAGAGCTCTCCAAATCCATCTAGTATAGAAATGAGATTGATTTTCCTTTGAGGGCAGAAACTCAGACTGTGTTTGCACATAGCCTCCAGTGGATAATTCTTTATTAATTCTGTCTTGAAAAGTTTGAAGTTTTCTGTAATGGTGTCACTGAAAACTGACCTCTCCCATTTACCCAATTTCTCTGACAAGCTCATTAAACTGATGCCACAGCAGTAAAGCCTAACATATGATCTTCATGCAACACTGTGGAGGAAGAAGGGCACAACCTTATTGGACAGGGTGACTACTAGAGAAATTCAAGTAATGAAAGCTATTAAATTAAATGTACTTCTGGCTTGGAAGGAAAAGATTTAGAAGGGAAAGTCAGGAGAGGGAAACATTATTAAATATAATTAAGCAGAAAAATAAAATACTGGTGGCTGTACCTTTGTTTGTTTACCTTACTGACCAAAAACCAAAGGATGCTAGCAGTGGAAGTAAATATAATAATGAATATATTGAGAACTGTCTCAGCTTCAAATATAAGGAGGAAAAAAATTATAGCAATTTCAAACTGCTTAAGGGAGATAAGCACAACTCCAATGTCTTTTAAAATATATTACTGATGATGACAACAAGAGAGAAACCTAAATGAGTCCATTCACAGATCAATGCACAGAGCTGCAGGAATTCATGTTTATGGAAAGCAGCAAGGGCTGTTTCTTATTTACTGGTGTTTATTCTCAGGTTTCATAGCAGTATTGCCTTCCTACAGATAACAGAATAGTTGGGGACTGGTGTCAGTGTGATGGTGATGCCCTGAATTCTGGGGTGAGCTGAGCACTGGACCCCTCTGGCTGCCTTCCCAGCTACAATGGCTCCACCAAAAGCATGGTCTGACATGGGATGGTGGGATGGGATGGTGGGCTGCTATGGAAAGGGACATCAAAGTATCAAAGTCTTCCTGTGAGTTGGCAGGGAGACTGGAACAGCTATTAGCTATGGATCTTAGTGCTACTGGTACACGCCCTAGAAAATGCAGCATAATTTCAGAAACACATGTGTAGGTGGTGAATGAAAGTAAGCTGGCAAAACCAAAGTTGCCTCACAGGTGACCAACAAACAAGTGTGGAAAGATCCTGATGGTGTCCCACAACCAGGAATAAATGGGATCACAACACAAGAAGTGTTTTGTCATTGGCAAAAGCTAGTGCCTGCAAATAAAAATTCTTCCCCCTCTATCTCATGTGTCTCCCCCCAGTGAGGTAAATGCCAAGATGGGAGAAATGGATCAGAAGAATGTTGTTTGACAATGGATCAAGAAATAAAAGGAAGCCTCTGACACCTGCAAAAATGCTTTGATTGACCGTGTCTAATTATACACTTCTAGACAGGGAAATCCTTTTGAATTAGAAGTAACAATTCTAGATGATATAGTCTTGTGGGGATCATGGCAAACAACTGAAAAGGTTTAAAAAAATCTGTAGGATTTTAGTCCAAGGCATTACAATGCTTCATTATACATTATATTCTGATGGATAAACAAATTAAAAGCTTGGGTACTGCAAGAAACTGAAAGAACCAGAGGCCAAAATAATGTGACTGTACATCTCCAGTACAACATACAGTGAGGACTGAAATTCTTCCATATGGTGCTTCTTCCAAAATATTAGCCCCAGGGAAAACGGAATGGTTTGCATTGATTTTGTGGTGGGACTGCAACTGCTGTGTGCCAAGGAAAGCTACAACATCGATTACTGAAGAAACATCTCTGTATTCAGCATCATAAACCCTTTCCTGAATTGGAAGGCATGCAGAGCTTCAGCCTGACTCCTTCAACCTGACTGCTGGATCAGCTGGCAGGGAGCATGGTGGCCAACATCCCCAGGACTGAACACACAGAATAACAACCTAACAGTAGTGCGTGGCTAATTCAAAAGTTTAGTTCACTGCTAAGAAGGGTGGGACACAACTCAGACCATTGTTTGGATGTTTATTCTTTTTTCCACATGCTTCATTAAATGGTCCTTGAGTGAGGCATGGAATGTTGGGAGAAATGGGTTAAATATAGAAGACAGAAAAGAAAGTTTATAAGTCACTCCAGTGGCCTTGAAGCTGGGAGTAACTCTTGATAAGCCTGTGTGAACAGCAGGCCAGTGATTCTCCAGCACAGACCAAGTTTAATAGTGCCTGTGTCTCTGCTTTTGTACTTCTGCCCAGGTGTTGCATCAGGGATTCCCTGGTTAGCAAGGTAATTGAAATAAATTTACTCTTTGTGTTTCATCCATGAGTTTGTGTTTGTCCTAGATGCCTGCCTGTGCCAATGCACACAACCCTTATCTTTTACGTTTTCAAGATGGCATGAAATTGTTTGCTGCAATTTTTCCATGTCTATTCTCTGTCATCTCTTGGTGCAATCAAACCTACCTAATAACCAAGTTACATCATTCTAAGGTGGAGTAGAAAGCAAGTAATTAATGTTAAACCACTGTCTACAACATGAGATCTTCCACAACTTTAATTTTAGTGGATTTATTTTTTTATTTAAAACATGCACTCTGACAAGTAAAAGAATTTGCTCACTATCCTTTATAATGCATAAGATTTCCCAGCAATTTCTTTCCTGCCATGTTCCAACCCCTTGTGACATGAGAAAGTAGAAATATATTTGCAGATGAATCCTCAAAGTGTGCAGTGCACAGTTCAAACAAGGGATTCAGAAGAGGCACTGAAATATATGTGAAGACAGAACAGGTTCTTCACTTTAAGTTCAACTCAGCATATGCCAACCATCACCACTGCTGTTCTGCCAGTTGTGCTTTGCTAGAGTGAACACTGAAGTCATTTGCTGTTGGGATCCCCCTCAAGTCAACCTGAACTCCTCCCTTGACTTCATGAGACTCAGGTTTTTACCTCCTATACATGATGAAGTCACAGGATCATACAGCATGGTAGGGATTTCACCTGCCATGATTTCACCTACAATTCTACAGATTTCTTCTTCAATAAAAAAAAGGGCCCTCTGACAGTAAATTATAATATGGCATGAGGAAGAGTGACAGACCACTCAGTATATTCAGATGGAAAGAATGCTAATGGCTCAGAAAAATGAAAGATCAAAAATCTTTATTCAAATATGACCTGTCATTCCATTAGTTACTCTTGAAATTTTATATTTGTTTAGCACATGCTTTTTATCTCATAGCTTTAATAAAGCATAATGTTGTATTAGTGTTCCTGCAGTGGCATATGCATGTGCCACTGTTAAAGTAATCTCAGCAAATAAATGCTCAAAGCAGCTTTCCAATACAGCTTCATGACTTATTCATGAGTCATGCTGTTTGCAAATGAGACCACAAATACACACCAAAGGAACTTTCTTCTGAATCACTACCAGTGGTGCCTAATAACTTAGACACAAAGCTGCCTGTAAACACGTGTTTTACATCATAATCACTTTTGTACCAAACTATTTCTAGGTGAGTCAGATAATGAGCAATATCAAAATACTTGCCCCCATACTTTATATTTTGCTACTGTGTTTACATTGCTTTGCATTTTTGCTCCTGAGGATATTTTGGCCATGGTTTTGGTCTAAGGATCTGTTTCTTTCTTCAGAGTCAGACTGTAACTGTGATGTTTTTATGGGAAAGATATTCTTCAAGTTTACATCCTTCTTCCAAATTCCCATCTAAATTATTTACAGAATAAAGTTTGACCATGCTTGGGCTTCTTTAATGTATGAAACATATTTTTTTTTACATTTATCTGTCAAATACAGAAGTATAAATGTAGTTGAAAGCAATGCTAAAGATTTGCTGTCAACTGCTTCTGTATAAACCAAGGCATTTCTATTATGGTGACAACTGAGAATTTCTTCTTACAACAACTTTTTAGAAAGTCATCTTTCTTCAACCATATGTCCATAACTACAGTCTTTCAGGCTGCATCTGTGTTTCAGCTGCATTAAAAGATAAGCTTCATAAAGAAAGCAAAGACTAGATAAGGATTATTCTTTTAAAGAACCTAGTAATTTCTTACATATGTAATGGTAAAACTCCTCCTTTGTAAAAATCACTCCTTAGCTTCCAGTTCTAGGTTGTAAATAACAGTGAGTGTTGATGTTCCAAACCACCCCAGAAGGCAAGAGGAATGCAAGTTCTTGTTAATAGATCCCTTGGGGTGAATTAGAGTGAAGTGACACTGAATGATCAGTGTTTATAAATACATGTGTGTGTGTGTATCTATATTTTTATATCTAAATATATATATATATACGGACTTTCTTTAGAACAGTGTTGTTGCAATGGAAAGCAGGTATGTAGCCATTTTGGTTATTATTACTTGTAGTAATACAGCAAAATAAAAGCATAAAAATAACACTTGAGAAAATGTATAAGCAATGGAAAGAAAAAGAAAGAAAGGATAAGAGTAGAAAGTTCATAACTTGAACTCCTTGGGCTCATTAGACCTGGAGACAGGGAAGCCATGGAAGTTCAGTTGGGCTCTAGCAACATAAGGAGAGATAAGCATCTTGAGAGGATTCTTGGCCCTCTTGGCATAGAGGCATGAAAAGACATGATTAAGAAAATTTGAGACACTAATTAATACATTTTTCAGAGACGGAAGGCCACGCTTTACTTAAATTCACCTCAGGACTAGCCATTGGCCTTATAGCCAAGTGCCAAGTGCCAAGTGCCAAGAGAACATCTTTATACCTTATTCTTTTGGGGCAGTTAGAGTAAATGCTTTTCCTGTTATTTTTGTTGTGCTTGTTTACTTTGAGCAAATAATTGGAGATTCATTCAGTCAGATGCTTGAACATAACTCTCTGGTCAACAAACTCAACATTTTTCTTGCACATTTCAAGTCTGACTCAGTGCATATCCAGTCACTAGCAGAAAGTTAACCATTTCCAGCAGAAAATATTGTGATTATCGCCTCTTAGTACAACAGTTCCTGGTGATTACAGAATTTTGCTCATTTCTAAGAAAACTGCATCCAGCTCCTTATTCTAAATAAAACAAAAGGAAGCTATAAACCAAAATATTTCACCTCCTGAGTCATATAACCACTGAGTCATAGTAAAAAAGCACAATACCTCTATGAAGCCCTGGCCTCTGATACCTTTTGTGTGAATCTCAGCATAGCCTGAGAACATCTATCTAACCTGACCACTGGAAGTGAGGTAGATCTAAGGTGCTTGAACTAAGTAACTCAAATACACAGTTTTGATCTGTCTGCTTTTCAAAGCATACATCCAGTAACTGCTGCTGAAGGGAAACTGTCTGTTCTTGAAGAAAGTTAGTATGGAATGATATCCCCAGCCCTCATCATCCAATAAATGGCATCATCAGGGACAAGCTGGAATAAAGGATAATGATTAAAATGTTGGTTTAAAGTCTTATGGGAAAGGAATTTAGTATTTGTGGATAATACAGCAGAAACAGATGTGAACCATCATAAACACACAACTTGGATTTTTTTACATCTCATACTTGTTATTAAATGAAAACTAATCTTTTAGGCCAAGGCATGGAAAAAATCTCAGTTTGAATGATTTTAGCATAATTGGGTGATTGTTTTTCAACATTCTCAAGCATTTTCAGTGTTTACTTTCTGCTGTTCGTATTTTACTTGGCTCTGTGGGCTCTTGTTCCCTCTTTAGTTGAGAGGTCAGTGCAATTTATTATTATAATTATTTATCCTTCCAACAAACTAAATCCATGCCTTATGTAAAACCTGCCCCTCTAGGCTTTTATACTGAGTGACTTGGGGTACAGAAGTGATTCATTTTAAAGTACTATCATGTGATAAAGTCATCCCAAAAAGGAATATTTATTCATGTTTAGGAACAGGAAAGGAGGACACCTTCCCAGCATCACATGAATTTACTTAGATTGAAGGAACTTACTTCACCTCTGCCTCTGTGAAATATAATTTCCTCTGTCAACACTGTGACTGCTTTGGTGCTACAGATCAACACTGGATAAGCTTTATCTTCCACAAGAGCCCCCAACAGTAACAACTCAGCAGCATGAATCCAGTTATACACAGAAATGTAGTGCAATTGTAATAGAACATAAAAAACCCTGTTTCTTGACTGGCATTTTAGTATGTGCCAAGTTAGAGATCAAATATACATAAACTATTACTTTTGGTAAAGTCTGGGCTTTGCTGTCAGAAAGTGTAACTCTGCTGAGTTGCTTGTTACAGTTTATGGACTGATTTTCTGCACAAATCCAGATGCATCTTTTGACAGAAATTTAATTAGTTCAGCATGACAGAAACAAAGGGCACATTATATTTTTTCAATTAAATCAACAGGAGAAAATATTCAGAATATAAATATTCATAATATAGATATTTTAAATGACATTTTAAATAACAGGCTTTTGGATTTTGATATCATTACAGGGCTATCTTTAGAAATAGAGAGCAAGGTGGTGCTGCACAGAGCTGCCCTGGCAACACAGCACATGGCTGATTCCTGTCAGCAGCTGAACACCTTTCAGTGCATAAAGTGGGATTGCTAGTCAGGGAAATGGAGACTAAACAGGAATGTGATTGAAAGAGACACAAAATACGAGATTTTTTTTCTCATTCTACTCTTTCTAAATGAGTAATAAAAAGTGTATATAGCAAAAATTAGTAACCTAAAGCAGGAAAACGAGAAAGAACAATTACCTATTTTGCTCCTAAGCATTTTCTTCCTTGGTAAAGCATTTGTTGCACAATCCCTGCAACACGACCTACTGGGGTATCAGTTCAATATACTCAAGGAAGAATTATATTGTATCTGCTGGTATAAAACACTTCTGCAAGGAAATACATGCATTCCAAATAAACAGCTGGTCCTGTGCAGTGGAGAGGCTCATGTTTTCGTGTGTTTGCATAAAATCTGCTTTTCTCTTTATTATTGTGCAAATATCTATGGTTTTGTCGATCTATGACTGGTTCAAATATCAAATAGGAACTACAGTGGCTCTTAAGGGCATGTTTTGTCTTTCACACTCAAATTAGACTGATGGAACTGCAGTTATTACTTGCAAGATGTATTGTTTTGCTATCAATCAGAAACATCTCTTAGGTTCATTTGAATAGAAAATTCTATTAAAATAGGTCAGTGAAAATAAGGCATTTTAAAAACAATTTACAGTCATGGGTGAAAAATAATCAAAATACTCAAACTCATGACAGAAGTTATCTATTGAAGGCTATGCAAGAAAAGTCACACAAATTGGCATCAATTGCCTCATTTTTCCTTTTCCTCCACAATTAAAATACATTCAGTTTAAACTTTTCCCTCCTTCAGAGTGTATGAAGTAAGATGAGGTAAAGATCAATATCCCAAAAGCCTCAATGGTGGAAAAATGTTTCTGTAACTCTGGGACTTGCATCACCAAAGAAGGAATACAGGTGTATCTGCTAATGTTGCATGAAGCTAACCATGACAATGGCCTCCAGCACCTTACAGAGCAAAAGGAAAGCCACCAAACTTTAGCCCTAATGCCAGAGTTTGAGTGCATGGTGACTGAAAGGTGCAAGAATCTTGTTCATGCACTCATAAGTAGCTGGTGGTGAGGGGCAGGCTTGGCTCAATACATGGACTATATTTAAATTCATTCAGATGTACCTGTGTTAGCTTTAGGAGGTAAATGTAATTCTAATTTGAAAGATGCTTCACATAACTTGTAACTTGGCTCTTTCCTGTATACTAAGTCAAAGAAGATCTTTTTAGAAACAGGAAATACAGAGTAGATGGTGGCTCCATGAGCAGTTACATTATTATTGAATAATTTTATTAAGGGTCAGGAACATTAGCCCTTGTAAAAAGTAAGGATTGGTCACATCTAATTCATCACCTCAAAAACAATCAAGGAAATTATGTTAGCAATTAAAAATTAAAGCTGTCTAAAGATAAAATTAAAAGCTAAAATTAATGAGTGGGGACTGGACCCTCAGGTGATTTTTTTCAATATTCTCTCCCTGCAGTAAGTAAGACTTCACTAATGGTCCTTACCTGAGAATAAAGGCTTTGAAACACACTGTTTTCCAGGTCTATTATGTAGATAAGCTATCATTTGCTTTTGTTGCACACATCTAATTCTAATAACCCCAGCTAGGTTGAAAGGCATCGCAGCCACTGACAGAGGATAATGCATGTGAATAAGCACACACGTTTATGGTCTCTGGCATGGCCATTGATTTGCTAGCTGATCATGGGCAGAGTGACCTTATCTTCCTCTATGGATTTTTTCAGCTGTCTTGTGAATAATAAAATAGTTGGGAGCTGTGAATGAAATATTACTCTATGCATTTTATTACCTACTATAGGCAGCAGGTCTGTCAAATACTACAGGGCATTTAAATGCAAGAGAAGTTGTTGTTTTGCTGGCTCCTCTAAATGAAGAAGGGATCATGGCAATAGCTTCATATGGGCTTGGGATTTTCTCCCAAGATGTCTAGAACCACTTCAGCTCCCTTGTGTAGCCCTGGGTTCTGGATGCAAGATATTACATCCTCAGTTGTCTGCCAAGCATGGAGTGTTTCCTCTCATAGCTGATTCTTCAGGGTTTTCATAAGACTACTGGGTACCTGTTTTGGAGCACAATGAAATTATTTCCTATCACACACAACTCAGAGTAAAAGAGCATAATTTTCTTTGCAGTGAAATTCAGTGAAACATCTGAGTCGGAGTCACCTCAAACCTCAAGCCAGCATGATTCATTTCAGTGCTTGTGTTTATCTGCTGAAATCCAGGAGTAGTTTAATATTAGGTCCAAATTTCTGTAGCTGCAACCCCACTGTCTCTGCCCTCAAGCTGAGTTTTAAGTTTAGTTTACAGATAGCAAGTTCTGGGGACACATGAGTCAAGCATAGTCACAGCTTGAGACCTCCAGAAATTCAGTTCCAAGCACCTTCTTCTATGCAAACATCAAACAGTGACTGAACAAGGGGTATCTGTAGTATGAGGCACAGAGAGCATTGCCAGTCTCAGAGGGAGAGGATGTCAGCTGGAGATGTGGATGTGATGAAGGGAAATATGCAAATGTACTAGAGATTTTAGGTCCATGTGGAAGAAGACTCTCGTGGCTAGCTGTATCTCCAGGGCTGCAGTGTCACTTGCAGCTGCTCTGGAAAGCATTAGTTCAGCAACCTAATTAGTTTTTCCCTGATGTATGATAAGGGAACAGCAGACAAATTTTGCCTTGTTTTATTTTTTTTTCCAGGGCAGAAACTGTGCATCCTGCTGCCCCTTGCTTTTGAAAAGAAAAAAAAAAACAAAACCAAACAAAACAAAAAAAACAACAAAAAACCAACAAACAAACAAACAAACAAACAAAACCAACACCCAAACAATTGGAGGATGAGGCTGATTTAATGCACTGACCTGACTGGGGCAGCTTTCAGAAAGCAGTAGGTACATGTGGCAACTGTGTTGGACTGGTGTGCAGGCAAGGAGCAAGTGTTTATTACTGCAAGTGTTTATGGGGGCAGGAGGGAGGGCTCCTGCTTTAACCAAAACTCCCATTTTCAAGGAATCTCCAATCCTGTGTGAGACTCAACCAGTCACTTCATTGACTTTGTTTATGATTATTTAAAAAAACTATAGAGAGATTATATGATTATTTAAAAAAAAACAAAGAGATTATTTTAAAAAACTATAAGACAGACCAAGAAACATGCTGGTCTTAGTGCTGGCTTTCTGATGTTGTGAGGGGAGCCCCTGCTGCCTCTTCTCATTCTTGAAGAGGACAGAACATCTTGACTTGGTGGATGATGTCCAAGTCCTCTTGGCTTGCCAAGACACCCACAGCAGACAATTCCCAGCAGACTGGGCTGCCAGGGTGCTGGGGCACAGGGGTCAAACAGAGCCTGCTGGGATCCACATGGGGAAGAAGGCAGATGCAGTAGGTCTGGATGTTGTTTTAGTTGTAGGAGATATACCAAACACAGATATCTGAGAGTGGTGTGCTCCTGAATCCACTGTGAATAGCTCATGATTAAACTTTCTCAGCAATCTTACAGCATCGTGGTTTTTCCTGTAATTTATTCAGAGCCTGTAAAGAACTCGAGGCTTCATCAAATCTGTGCAGTGCCCCTTCTCTCTTGATTGACACTGGAGTCAAAGCAACAACTCTTCTGTCTCCAGCAAAAATGAGCTTTCATTTTTGAGTGAAAAAAAGAGAGAACTCTCATTCTCCTCTCTGAAGTCCATTCCAGGAGTATAGAAGAAATAATATATTCTGTTCACAATTCTGTTAGCTTTCTTTTAGGGCAGACTAAGTGTCACCTCACAGGTGGTTGGGGGCAGCCAGTAGCACCCAGAACACACAGGGAACAGAACCTTGCTCTGGATTTCTGGTGTATCTTCCTAAAACCAGATTTGCATCCTTAAAATCCTTTTTCCTTTTATTTTCCAATCTTTGCTTTGCCAGAAAAATGGCAGCTAAACTATAAACATGTTCAGGTTTTGGAGTTACTGTACAGTGAAATGTTAATCTGTATAGTTTCAAAACACTATGTGTAGGATTAAAAACAATCACATGAACCCAGACAGATTTCAAAACTAACACAAGACTATGAAAATGAGTGAGAAATTCTGAGGAGTTCAGCATCGAAATCTGGTTGATGGCCAGAAAGTCTAATACTTGTAAATATTAAATTAGAAAGGTACTTTTTCCACTTCTGTGGGATTTTTCCGATATCAAAGTTAAATGAGTGGCTAAGCTGAAGTACCCAGAGATATTTGAGATTCCCTTGAGTTCCTAAGACATCTGCAAGGAGCTGGCAGGTATGACACAAACATATGGGAGACCTATGCCCTTCTGCAGTGGCAGCTGTACAGCAGGTAGGATACCCCAGGAATTTAAAGTGGCATTGGATGCCTACTGGGGAAGCTATGTCCTTTTCTTTAAATCCTGCATTTTTCCATCAATTCATTTCCCATTAGTTGTGAGTCAGAGGTGTTAGAAGGGAGAGTAATTAGCTGAGAGTTATTGTTTGTCCTTCAGAAGCAGGAGATAGCTCAAGCTCAGGTTCATTGTCTGTGGAAGTCTGACAGACACCTAATTTAATTCAGCCTTTGAAAAGTGACACCAAATGTTATCAACAAAGATGAAATGTTACATGGTTGGCTATGCTAAAGCTGTGAAATCTTGTTACTTGGGTGTATGCACTGGGTGTGCATATTACACATAGGATGACCTACAGCTTTTTGAGGAGAGAGGGAAAATAAATTCAATTTCTCACTGGACTGGACTGTTTATGGGCTAGATCTCAAGGCTAATTTGCCACAGGGGATTTTGACAAGAAGACTGAGAGGTTAGGCTGTATCAACAGAACTGCTTAAATGAACTTGATGTAAAAGTTATATAAATGGGTATTTAGCCAAGTAAAATGTAGTTGGGGTAACTCATAGTTAATAGTGTTTGCAAAGTAAACAAAGGGGGAGTATAGAACAACATGCTTGAGGGGTTGATTCTTTGGTTTTACTTTCCTTGGACTTCTGTTCTTTAGTAGCTATTCATTAGAAAATAATAGCCATCTGTTTAATATTTTTTGCTTGTTAGTGTTCCTTTGACTGTATGGATATTAATTTTATGCTTCATTTTTTGTGGGGTTTCTTCTGTCCCAGTGCAAAGTACTGTACAAAGTCACAGTAATAGTTTTCAGGTAGGTGTCCAGATATGCAAAATTAATAGCTGCAATTTCCCCTGGTTCAATACCCTTATTATATTTCCTATTTAAAAGGAACCTCAATTTGGTAGAACAGAACACTAATTTAAAAACTGGTTAATGTTCAAATATAGGAGAGGGCTCTTCTAACTAATTTAAGCTTGCAATCTATTTACTTCACTGATATTTTCTAGTCATGATACAAGCACAGAATCAGAATGGTTGGAGTTGGAAGGAACCTTAGAGGTCATATGGTTGTGATTTGTCTCTTCCTGACATGGGAAGGGATGCCACTCACTGCATCAGGTTGCTCAAAGCCCTGTCTAACCAGGCCTGGAACACTTCCAGGGATGGAGTATCCACAACTTCTCTGGACAACCTGTTCCAGTTCTCAACACTCTGACAGTAAGAAATTTCTTCCCATTTCCTAACCTAAACCTGCCCTCTTTCAGTACAACTCTCTTATAGGTCCCCTTTAGGTTTTGGAAGGCTTCTATAATTTCTGTGTGCTGCCTTCTCCTCTCAGGCTGAACAACCCCAGCTTTCTGAGTCTGTCTGCATAGAAGACAGTTCTTTGCTCCAGCTCTCTGGCCATCTTTGTGGCCTTCCTCTGGACTTGATCCAACAGGTCCAAGTTCCTCTTATGCTGGGTGTCCCAGAGCTGGATGCAGTATTCCAGGTGGGGTCTCCTGAAAGAAGAGAGGAAGAATCACCTTTCTTGACTGCCTGGTCACACTTCTGATACAGCCCAGGACATGATTGGCTTTCTGGTCTGCCAGGTCTTGTCAAGCTTCTCCTCCACCAACACCCCAATTCTTACTCCTTAGGGCTATTTTCACTCTCTGACCACCTTGGAATTTCCCTTAACCAGGTACAGGACTTTATATCTGGCCTTGTTGAACTTCACAAGGTTCACATGGGGCCACCTCTCAAGCCTGTCCAGGTCCCTCTGGGTGGCTTGCCTTTCATCCAGTGTGCCAGCTGTGCCACACAGCTGGGTGTTGTCAGCAGGCTTGCTGAGGCTGCACTTGATCCCTCTGTCTGTGTCACCAACAAGGATGCTGAGCTGCCCTGGTGCCAAGCTCTGGGAAAAGCCACTCCTCACCCATCTCCACTTGGACATTGAGCTGTTGACCACAACTCTTTGAGTATGACCATCCAGCCAATTCCTTATCCACCACAGGGTCCAACCATCAAATCCAATAATATGTCTCATATTATTTATATAACTACTAGATTGTTGAATAAGATTCTGACCTAGAGGCGTGAAAGTCAGTAAAGTCTCTCACATCGCTTCAGAAGGCAGTAAAACATATTGTGATTTGTGTTAGCACCTAGCAGGGCTAACACAGGTTACCTGATCCATTGGATATGACAGGATTTTGGCAGTGACGATGTAGGAATGTAGGTGTTTTCCTTTCACTTATGAGCTGACTCCATCATGTATCAGAGTTTAAAACTGACCACATAAAATGAGCTTCAGCAACTGTTTTTCAAAGGTATAAAGACATGCCATAATAACCTTAAAAATCACTTGAATTAAGAAGATTTAAAGATAAATTTCTAGGTATTATCAGTTTGCTTGGGACAGACCTACAATAATGAAGTATAGTGACTCTAACTAAGAAAAATTTCTCTAGGACTCTTAACTTCTTCCAGGTTTCTCAATCTTTTTTCAAACAGTGCCACAACAATCACCCAAATTCTGAATCTGTAGATTTACTAAGTTTTTTATTTTGAAAGAGAACCAGCTTCATTGCATTACTCTTCTGAGTTGTTTATCAAAATCCAAGCCAGAGCAAACCTTCCACTATGGCAATTTCACTTATTCTTGCAAACTCACACTCTCCTGCTACAATTTTAAATGAAGCGTGAGGAGTGCTGGGGCTATCGTGTCACTTTCACTGAAACAGCTGCTAGCAGAACAGGTTGTAGCTCTTTGAATCATTTTATCTGCAGCACTAATAGCATTAGCTACAGCCAAACAGGTCACAAGCCAGCACCTTCTGTGATATCTCTAGAGCCACTAGATGGTAATGATAGTCACGACAAGTGAGTTTCCAAAGTGAGCTAGTATCTTCAAAGCCATCTCAATTCTATCAGGGATAAAGACAATTTTTTAAGCTTCATAAGTTACAATGCAATTTTTCCAAGTACAAAATGGACTAAGTCTTCCATTACTGAGAATAGAACCTGACAGTGTGTTCTACAAAACAGCGGATGACTTCCAGCCTAAGCCATAGAAGAATTAAGTTTTAGGGATATTCAGATCTTATATAAAAAGTCTGAGACTCTCCTGGAGTTATAGATAATAAAATTGCTACTACAGACAATTTTGAAAATAGCCTCATTTAAAGCACTAAGTGCGTTCTCCATGACAGTCACATGAAACACAGACTAGGCACAATAAGAAAAATTAATGGCAAAGGTCATGAGTAATATTGGTCATCACATACATAACTCAAACATTTTCAAAATAGTTCCTTTTTCATATAATTGATTTTGGACATGTGTTTAATAGCCATCAGTTTTCAATACATGCCAGTATTTAACATTTTTATTTCCAAAGGATTTTAAATATCTGTGCTTGTATGGTCCATCAGCGAACATTTTATGAACAAATGGAGTAAAAATAATGCTAAAGAATGCTAACAAATTATCTGCTTTCTCTGAAGACTAGCTCCTCTGAGTTCATTGTGCATGTTTTCTACAGTGCTTCTCTGGACGCTGACTTTTCATGTAATATTGAGTGAGTTGCCACTTCTTTTATGGGCAGAAATTCAAGCAAGGATACAAGAGAGAATAAAAAGTGGGAGGGGGGGGGGGAGGTTGTGGATGTTTGAACTAATACCAGCTAGCCAGTGATTTGTGATTTGTTTCCATATCTTTCATCAGCTTTTTTTTGAGGGCCCTTCAGTGACCATGCTAAGGCTCAGGTCTCTTTCTACTAAGACATTTACCTGTAGCATGGATTAAGCTCAGGGTGCTTTTGTTCTGTTTAACTCCAAACATGAGTGGGCAAGGCCAGCTTCTCTATAAACCAGTTAGGACCTAAACTTTAAAACTTTAATGTTTTTATGTTTTATGTTTTTATGTTTTATGCTTTTAATGTTCTTTTTAACTGTTATTTTGTCTCATTGCTATTGGAAGAGGAGGCAATGAATCCTATCTTTTAAATAGTTAATGTGCAGTAATGGAACAAAGTTTCCAGAGTTCATTCACAGCTAATGGCAGAGAAAGCACAAGGACAGAGAAATTCATCTATTAAGATGTAATACTGAGAGAATAAATTATCGTTATAGATTATAATATTAAAATAGTATATTGCTATCAAACATCCTATCCAAGTTAAATGTCTCATAACTTTACTCCTGCTGAAACTGTATCCATTCTAATCACAGCAGAAGAGCAGTTATCTGCAATTTGTCAGAGTGAAACAGTTTCACCAGGAAGCAAGTGTGGGAGGAATTTCAGGATGAAGAAACTGCTGATGTATGCCACTGCTATATTTTGCCACAGGCTATGTCTTACATAAAGGATTGGAATACCATTTCTGGGTTCAGGTGCTTGCTTTCAACTCTCCATTGACCCAAAGACCACCATACCTTCCTGTCCTATTTTTAGACTAAGAAAGTCAGCCAGGGAGACAGATATAATGAGTACTGAGAGTTTTCCTGTTGTAGAATCCTGGAATGGTTTGAGTTGTGAGGGACCTTAAAGATCACCTGGTTTCACCCCCCCTGCCATGGGCAGGAATACCCTCCATGAGATCAGAATATCTTCCAGGTTGCTCAGAGCCCCATCCAGCCCAGCCTTAAACACTCCTAGGGATGGGGCATTCACAACTTCTCTAAGCAGCCTGTTCCAGAGTCTCACCACTCACTCTGACAGTAAAAAATTTATTCCTAACATCTAATCTTGACCTACCTTCTTTCAGTTTAAAGTCATCACCCCCTTGTCCTATTCCTACATGGCCTTGCAGAAACTCCCTCTCCAGCTTTCTTGTAGGGTCCCTTCAGGTGCCTCCTTCCTTGAGTCACTTTATTCAAACACCTTCAGCTCAAACAAAAAGATTCTGCCAGCACTATACATACAGCTTAAATGTATATGATAATTAATTTTTACCAAACATGAACAAAAGACAATTGAGATTTCATGAGCTACTATGCTAAGCATTTGTATGTTCACCACCTCCAAGGGGAGTTCCAGGGGCTTTCTGCTGCTCAGTCAGGTGTCAGTCAGGAGAATGGCCAGGTTCCACTTCTTCAAATCCTTGTCATTGCCGAGCTGCCATCTTCAACCACCTCTGTTTTGTCTCCTTCAGCATTTCATACCTCTCCAACCTACTGTTTTACTCTCTTGAAATTTTGAGCCACTTCATATAGCCTCCATAGCAACCTTACCTGTTTGAAATGTAACCTTTCTTATGGTTCTGCAGAGAGTTTCACAGCTTCCTTCTGTCTTAAGAATATCCTTAGATGTCCAAGCTGAGGTTACACAGCTGGGCTCCACTGGAGTAAGGGCCATAAATCCTTAGATCATTAGGATGAGTATTGTGAAGGATCTTGCTCAGAGCACACCCTACAGCACAGATACAATCAGACCTTTATCTTAATTTTTAGAAGGGTCAGAATTTCACCTGTGGAACAGAGAATTGCACCACCAGTTCTTTGTTCTCACTCCTGACCAAAGGACCTTAATAGCAATAATAAATATTGGCAATGAAAGACAAAACACTTAAACATGTTTGCCTCTGAAAGAACAGAGTTTATATTTCTAATCTTTAATGGTGATACATTCTGAGAAATTTTGCCTGCAAGTAATTTTTTTTAATATCCAAATTCAATTTTAATATCCAATATCTTCAGGATGCTTTGTTCAGCTGCACATTTAAATAACTTATGTTTCTTTTATATATTCATAAATTCTGCTGTAGCTAGTGAAAACTGTTTTATGAAAAGATTAGAAAAACAGTTATTGTAATCTCGATGCCTCAGTTCATGGAACAAAAGAAAGAACATGCAAATTTGGGATGAGGGATGGACCTAAAAGAAATTATGACATTAGACTCTTCTGTGATATTTAGCAGTAATGCACTATTCATCAGTTCTCAGGCTAGATCTGTTCCTGCACTTTTAAAATATGGAGTAATTTACTGAATAGATTATGTATGAAGACATCTGGAAAACTGACATCTTTCTGATGGTTTAGGAAAAATGCAGCCTCTGTCTCCATAGGTTCTTCTCCAGAAAATTTAATCAGAAATGCAAGTCACTGCATTTCCTGGAAAAATACATGGCATGTTTCTATACATCTAGACAGAGAGTGAAAGCAACATGCTGGTGATCTGGCACAGGTTAGGTCTACTGTGCAGGTAGAGCTAATACAAGCAGAAAGTCATTTATGTGCAAGATTCTTCTCCCTGATACCTCATAGCCTGTTCCTCTGCATTCCCATCCCTGCCCACCTACAGCTCTGAATTTGTGAGAGTTATCCAAGCACACAGGCCACTTCAAGATTTATAATTTTTATTACTTTCTTTCAATTCTTGTGTTTATATGCAAGTACATACTGTCTATATTTTGTGACAGAATGTGAACCTGCAATATACTTGGCTGTAGAAGGGAGGAATAGGGGCTCTCATCATTTTTGTTAACCTTTTAAAAATTAGAATATCAGAACTTTTCTTATAACATAAAGTATGAGAGAGGAACATCTTATGCTGTACAGCATTCAGTTCAAACATTTCATCAGAAATCTCCTTCTCTTTCAGTGTTAGATCATGAAGCATATTTCAACATGAATTTCTTATTTGCAAGTTTTTGTTGATCTACTTACTGCAACCCTTGCAAAAAGGGCCAAGGTAGGGGGAAAGTTTTTTCCTCTTTTTTTTCTAAACTGCAGATAATTTTACTGGTTCTGTAAAAATCTGTTGGAGACACTATGTTGTTCTATGCTCCCTAAACTAGATTACTTTTTTTCACAAACCCATTCTCAAGGAAATACTCCCTTCCAAAGTTCAATAAAAACATAAAATTATTATTTTCTTCTTTCCTTATGAATTTTTTTACCTAACTTACTTTCTGCCTGGAATTCTGCCTACCCTACTCTATCATCCTGAAAACACAACGATGACACACATATCCCCTCAAACAAAGATCTGAGGATGAACCTTGCCATCTGTATTTGTCAGGAATATTAAAGCTCAGAGAAAGTTCTCTCTAATTCTGTGTAACAGCAACAAAGCTACTTTCATTAACCTCATCAAGAACTGGCTTATTGTCTTTTCCAGAACTAAAGAAGGAAACACTTCCTAAGTGTTTTATCACAAATGATCACTTTCAACATCCCAAACAGAAAAAGAAATAGCTGAGGTAAGAGCAAGTGAAGCCTTGAGAAGAAATGCAGGTAACTACCCCACGCATGTTTGAGAATACTTCAGATTTGATAATGTTTCTGTCTCCTATCAAGGGCTTAAGTCTTTGTACTCTAAGGGAAAAAAAACAAGCATTTTACTTGATGGCTGTGATATGATACTGAGCATCACTGAGCTAAGTAATCTAAGATGCAAGAGTTAATAAGGATATGTCATTGTGTTTCTGTACCTTCTGGGGAGTCTTCACAATTATTTTCAATAGAAAAGAGGTATGCCTATGCCAGAAACAACTGTCTAGTTTCTTTCCATCCAGAAAAAAAGGACAGAACTGTACAGGGAACTACAGAGCCCTCAATTTGTAAAAAGATCACCTGAAGTCTGTATCTAGTGGTGGATCCAAGAAGGTTGTTCAGAAATTAGAGAGTGCCCAGCAGAGTGACCAGAGAGTAGGCTTGAGGGTTCTTTTCATTTGGAAACAATGAAGAAAGTGGAGCAGCATCCCTAGTTGCTTGGGGCAGCATAACAAAGAAAATTGATGTAAACTCTCCTGAAAATGGATTCTAACATGAGCACATGCCAGAATGACTGACAGTGCCCATAAGTTGCAATTTGAGAGGAGGAGATTGGATATTAGGAGCACTTCATTGGAGGACTGGAACAGGCTGTCAATGTGGTTTTAAAAATCTGTTCCTAGAAATTGTCAGACAAGTCTAGGAGAAACCACACCTGACCTTACCTAGACTGGGACTAGTCCTGATTGACTCTGGAGGCTGGACTCAATGACTTGATGCCAGAAGTCCCTTTCAACAACATTTCTATGAGAACAAATATATAGAAGAAATGGAATACGTGCCTGGTATGCTCCCAAGTATTGTCAATAGTATTTGGTATAATTCATGATGTCTTTCACAAGCCTTTGTAGGAATTCTGCTTCAGGCACGGGATGGTGTCCACTCCGGTCAAGGTGAGGAAGCACACCAAGATCAGAAGACTGGAATACTTTCAGCTTTTTCTCTAGGGATCCTGCTTTAAAAGACCATTCCATTTAAACAGATACCCATCCCAGGTGGTGTTACATATTATAACTAAACAGCTTGGCTTTTTAGTGTAGAAAAGAAGGGAGCTGTGAAAGGTTTCTGCTCTGTGAGTGTGAGGAGTGACCTCCAAGGGAGCAGATCTCAGTATAACTAGGTCTTTCCCTTTCTGGTTGATGGCTTTTCTACAGTAAGAGAAATCTACAGTCGTTAGCAAGACTGTCATCACTGCTTGCAAAGATCATTGCTCTGTTCGCTGAACTCTCCTTTTTTAATTCACCAAGGTTACTTTCATTATAAGGAAGAAATTGGCAACTAATGAGTTATTTGTAACATTACTCTTTCCAAGTGCTAAGAGGTTGTGATATGTGTTTTAAATCAGGTTCCCTGAGCTGTAAATTATTTTCTGTCTCACTGAAAGCCCCACCTTCAACACAGTCAAAACCTAAGCAGAAAGTGTCAAAGAACATGAGTATGATTTATTTCCAGCATATCAAGACTTGACAAGTACTAAAAACTTACTAAAATAAGATGACTGTGGTAAGAACCACCCAACAATACCACATGATCCATTTACAAGTAGAATCTTAAGAGTAGAGGAAAAAAGGAGAAAATTGCAAATGAAAATATTGGACAGATGGATGTATATGAAAATCTCATTTCAGACATTCTTAGTCATAACAAAACCATGAAATGCAGTGCTTGAGTAGAAAAGGGTTGTCAGAGCAAGTATTTTCCAATTTAGAGCAAAATTATTTTTGAGGAGAGAAGCAATTTATTCATAGCACTGACAGCACTATAAAATAAAAAAAGACTCTAAAATATATTTTCATAGTGACGTAGATAATTTCAGAAGTATACCCAAAAAGTAGAACACCATGACAATTTCCGACAAATGAATTTTCCTCCTCTGCCCAGCTAGTAATGACATCTGTTTTTGTCATCTTCAGTTCACTCTTCCAGCTTGGTCACAGATTAAAAAACATGCTTTCTCTCACTTCTTATCCCTAGTGACACACTCTACCTCCTGACTGATTTTGTTGGTTTTGGCACCCATCCACCTTCTTTTATTTAGCAATTATCACTCTATATGTAGCATACAAGAGCTTCTCCTCTTAAGAAGTCCTGGACCACCTCTTCTTTTCAAGCACCTTTGCTACCTTTTTCTGCTTGCTGCCTCACTAGCTGTGGTGTTTTCTCACTCCAGAGCTCATGACCTTTCCAGCTGCCTTCCCCTCTGCTGAATCTGATCTGGCACTCACTCTGGCACCTCCCACAGCTCCCAAACTTCACAGCCGATTATCTTCCCCAACTCTCTTTCTGACTCTCAGTGCCTCTGACATCTCAGCTGCTCTGTCCACTCCTTATTGCTCCTTGCTGCTCTTTTAGTGCATATGGTTTATTTCCATCAACCAACAGGAATTTTTGTTGCAGCCACTGGGCTTTGCATGTTCTTTGAAACAATGACTTTTATTAAACTCCTACTTTTCTTTTTTTTTGTCATAATTTTTATTTGCATTTAATTGGATAATCTAGATTTGAAAAGCTAGTCACAGTAAAAACAGGAGTAATTTTGCAATAGAAACATTTTGCATCAGCCACCAATTTTATCTCTTGTAATTTACCTTCTGCCTCAGAAAAATGCTCAGCCCACTTTCATCCCACTTTCATTGTTTGCTCTTTAATATTGTCTGCATCATGAGTAGCATCTCTCATGTTATTAATTTCTCTCGCTGCATCCTGGCCATAATCAGAAGCTATGTTCTTATCTGAACTTGATGCAGATAAGGACAGAAAGTCATTCCTCTTCTTAGGAACTCCTTTGTTTTCTGTTCTCCGGGGTATAGATGGGTGCAGCAGCATGTACAGACATCCCCACCCATACAGTGGGAGACTAGTGACAAGGAAATCCTGCTGCAGATGTAATTTGCAGAGTCACATATCCTTCTGTCAACAAGCTGATGTTTCTTGGAATGTACAGTTGCTGTAAATCAGGGATCTGTCTAGTGTCCCTCAGTAAGTGATTCAGGACTGTATGGTTGAGCTGGCAGACACCAGGCTGAATCCTGGATGCAGGCTAGTTCTGGCTGCAGCAACTATATAGAAGGGATGGCAGGTGTGCTGCACCAGGGATACCCTTGATGGCAGTAGCAAAGAGTCATTTTTGGGTCTGCAGCCATATGGACAGGTTTGTGAAAACCTTGTTGCTCCAGCTGAAGCAGAATGTTAAAGGAATAACCCCTTCTGCAGCTGTGAACCAGGATATAGAAAATCCTTATATGGCTTCTTGAAGCCAGGATCAGATTTAAACTGGCTCAGATCCTGATTTGGATTGAGATAGTCTCCAGGATGGTGCAGGTAATTCAGCACTTGTTTTTCATTCTGCCACTTCCATGGGGAATGAGATAGGGAGAGAATTTTTTTTGCCCTAGAGACAGAAGGGGTTATCTTGCATGCAACATGGAATTTGCAGCTTCAGTTCAAGGCATGTGGTTCAGTTTGTACCACATCCACTTATTGTCCCAGCTGGTGTCTTCAGGAAGTGATGCAAAGCCCTTGCCATGGAAGACAGGAGGAGTCTCCCCAGGCTGCCATTGAAATAATAGTTCAATGAAGACTAATGAAGACAAATATTATTCCATTTTGTTCTGATTTTTTTGTGGGTTTTTTATGGTGTGCTTGTTGTTTAGTGGTTTTATGAGCAGTCCTCAAAGATTTGTAATACTCTTTTTTTCCAGTGTGGGTGGATCTATTTCCACATTGTTTTGAATGTTGCTTTTCAGTCACATGCTGTTCAACTGTGCATGGAGTTTAAACTCTGTGCAAATCCTTCTGATATACCAGAACAACTTGTTTGTTTAAAGTGAAATCCCTGAGAATGCTGCAAGGCGGAAATCTCTCTGGAATGAGGTATTTGTTTTGGATTTCTTGTAGTGCTGGAGAAAACACCCCCAGCTCTTGTTAGCAAACAGAAAATATGGAATGAACAGCCTGGGACTTTTATCTTTCAAACCCTAGCATCTCATGCTGATTGTAAAGACACCTTGGACTCCAGACAAAGGGTAGAGTTGAGAAACAAAGGAGAATAGAAGACAGATGAGGAAAATCAACACTACAAACTCCTTGTCATTCAACGTCAACTTTGTATTTCTACCAAGCAGATAGTATCCTAGGGGTACATAGAAGCTTCCAGCAGCTTGCACCTGGGCTGGTTCCAAACTAGCCTTGGTCTTGTGGGCCAGTTTGGGAGCAAATTCAGGTAATGTGACTCGTAAATTGCAGTTTCAAAAGCCAGGAGATGCCAAGGACAGAGACCACATATATGAAATCTTCAGTCATTGGTACTGGGCTTCTTGAAATAAAAAAGAAAAGGTGCTGAGATAAAATTTAATGCAGAAGAAGCTTTTTTGTGGCCTTTAGTACAGTCAGGATTTAATTTGATCTGAAATGGTCATCTGTGCTTTAGAGGAATAGTACTAAAAAAACCTACACACAGAAACTGAGCTTGCTGCTTGTTGTTAGGATGCTGGTATAGACCTTAAAGAATAGAAGGGATACAAATCCATCCACAACAAAAACACCTCCTGTAGTTGCTCTTCTCCATCAATTCATCCCTTGTCATGTAGCACTCATTTACATGCGTATGATGGAAATCCTAAGTGGTAGTGCTGACTACAAAGGGTTAGAGCAGGCTGGAACAAGGACAGGGAGTGATGCAAGGTACATCATACCAGAGCAACAGTGATGATGATTGCCAGGTTGTCTGTCAATAACCAGCTGCACCTCTCTCTTGGTGGGCATCCTGAAGTATCCTGGACCCTCCTCCCTGGCACACATCTCCCAGGTTTCTCATGGTGAGCCTGTGACTATTTGGCTTTTCTTTTCCAGTGCTTCCAAAGGTAAGAATACATGTTAAAAAAAAATTGAAATTCAGCTTTATAACACTTTCTATAAGAATATTCCAAATAACTTTATGTTCCCTCACAATTTCTTGTCTGTCAAGCTGCTTTTTAGCTCTTTTAGTGCCAGAGATTAAAAACTCTGCATAGAATGTTTAATCAATATAATATCCTTGAATCTTACTGTTTTTTTCTGTGTGAATATCCATGTGCCTTTCATGTGTTTTTTGAAGAATTCATTATTTTATTTTTCCAAGCAGTCAAAGTATTGTAGCCTTAAGAATTCTCATTCCAAAGTCACAGAAGTAGAGGAACTGATCTATAAAGCAATGCCTGCCTTTTTCCCTCTTAGTTCTTGTATTTGCTGTTACTGGCAGATTTTCCAAATCAATTTTGAAAAGAAGATAAGACAGGACCTATTAAAAGATAATATTAAATATCCCTCACTTTATTTTCCATAGTCTTTGAGGGAGAAGAAAAAAACGATACCTAGAGTCCCTTGCAGCCAGACATGTTTCCCTTTTCCTGGGATTTCTGAAGAAGAGACAATAAAGCCTTAATTTTGCACTTCTCTTAATAGACCTAAAATTTTACAGTGGCATTGACTGCAAAGAGAGAAAGTAAGAAAGCAAATGGTTATACTTCAGCAGCTGTCTAATTTCTGGATCTTGTCCTTGAGGAACTTAGGCCGTGTTGATAAGAGGTTACGAGATCTTAATATTGATACCTCAAAGATAACATAAGCTATAAAAGGTTAAATTAGACAGGATCAAATTATCTAGGATCATATCAATAGACCAATAGATCAATAGAGTAAATTAAATTTTGTAAACAAGGAGACATTACTTTGGGAGTACTGGAATGGGCTAGATACTTCTGAGAGCTACTTCTGAGTAATTTGAGGGATATCCAACAGTTCTTAAAAAGTTAACAAAAAGAAATACATCCCTCTGAGTTGCTAATGTGATTCAACCATGACAAAGACTAATGAAATTCTGGAATATGCAAGAGAATATGTTTTCAGTAAGGAGAGGCTATTAATGAAATTGCAGAAAGGTCCAATGAAATCTCATTGAAAATACAGGCATAAGTAATTTAAAAACATAATTTGGTCTGGAAAAACTTCAAAGAAAAATAAGTATGGAGAGGTAGAAAATTCTAATTCTTGTTTTTTAGAAGATAGAATTGCCTTTTGGTCACCACAGTAGGGGAAATAAATATAAAACTTCAGAATAACGCATCAGAATCTTTTAAGAAATATATATATATATACAACAGCAATACAGAGATTGTCTTCGGTCACCTGGGAGACACCAGGAGCCTAAGATTCACAACAAACTTGATTAAACAAATAAAACTCAACCAACCAACCAAAAAAATAGACTTATTTCTCCATAGTCTCATAGTTTTAAATCACCATAGGCTGAAATACAATGAAAAACTGCTGGAGGAGGGAATCAGTATTCAACCCAGGTTAAACAGAAGTTAATCAACACTTTGCATAGTTGGACACATTATCATGATCTGGCACGGGTCATAGCTAGGTTATTTTCTTACACTTAGTCTGAATTTCATAGGTTTGTCTGGCAGACATTTTCATCAGTCATACTCTTAAACAAAATAATGTCATTTTTTTTAATCAATGTACTATATCTGAACTTTTCCCTGCACTTAGTTTCCTTGGTTCAGTGATTTTAATGAATTTTTCTAATGAAGAAAAAATACAGAACAAAGCTGGCAGAAATAAGGTCAATAAATACATTACACCAGCCATGAGTGCCTGCATTTTTGTACCAACCTTGTTATGAACAAGGGTTAACACACTAAGCTCAGTAGAGCATGAGTTCACTGAAATCTAAATGAATCCTTGGAAGCTGACACTTCCATGGCTGCTAATGTTGGCAATAATGTACTTTATATTAGTTTGCTACTGCTAGAGATCTTCATTCACATAAAGAGAAACAAAATGACCCTTCCTTCCTTCCTTCCTTCCTTCCTTCCTTCCTTCCTTCCTTCCTTCCTTCCTTCCTTCCTTCCTTCCTTCCTTCCTTCCTTCCTTCCTTCCTTCCTTCCTTCCTTCCTTCCTTCCTTCCTTCCTTCCTTCCTTCCTTCCTTCCATCTCTCTTTTCCTATAAGCCCACTTACTTCACAGTGTAAAACTGTGGACCAGTGGAAAAATGTTGGCTGGGAAATAGGAGCCATATGGAGCATTGCACAGAAAATTGGACAATCAATTTTTAATCCACTCTTAACACAGAAGCCAGAATGAACTGTATGTATACACAGAGGACTGGGAGACCATGCAGCCAATATTTAGAGTCTCTGGGGTGATAATGAAATGGCTGAATTCTCAGCATCTGAATACTGGATCTCAACAAAGCACTTAAGCTTTTCTTAAAATAATCCTTTTCTTAAAATAATTTAGGCACCTAAATAAAAGCTAGGAGTACAGTTAGCATGTTGTATTGAATCTGGGACATGGTGTACTTCTTTCCTTTATCCTCAGTATTGCTGAGGGTGACAAGGTACAAGGGTCTCACTAAGATCTTTTCCAGTTCCACCAAATGCTGGAAGAAACACTGAAAGCTACTGTAGAAACATTTCCCATTAGTCTCTCTTTGAGGATAAAACTGGGGAAGGACAGACAGGGAAGGATGAAAGACAAAAATAACAATCACAGGGCTGGTGCCTTTGCAAGCTGAATGTGAAGGATGTATGAAAGGATGCTTGCAATGCCTGTAATCAGACTAAATACAAAATGTCAGAGGAAAAGCCATCTGCTATTCTACAGATAAAAAGAGTTTCTTCTTTTATTCAAGTGTGTATAATGGCAGTAATAATAATAATAATAATAATAATTCTGGGATCCAGGGCCAAGATTCATTTCTTGTCTCTTTGGCAGGCCCTGGGTAATCACAACTCCTCCATGAAACCTCCATTTATTTATTTTTTTTTATTTTAAAGACTATTCAACCCTTGCAGGGACCTAGCCCCAAGTTTGTAACTTTTTCTTTCAGGATCTCACAGTTTGCAGAGATTATAACTTCTGTTCTGGTAATCATATGGATATTTGTCATCCTGATGTGGCAGACAAGCGTGGGTTCTTTATGCCCCAATCAGGTAAAGTTTTATCTTAGATTTATGAGAAAGCCATGGAGTAAAAATACATCCTAAATCTATTCCTCAGCTTTATCTTGGCCCACCATACGGCAGCATACTTTTAGATTGGTTAATCAGAATTCCTCAGGCATTCTAACCTGTCTAATACCAAAATCATTAATCTTGTGTCTGTAAGATACTCTGCAGATCTGTTATCACCAGGCACACATGAGCTATATGACTGCCTGAACTTAGTAAGCAACAACAGTGTATGAATTTTGTTTCCAAGATTTTTTCCAGACTCATCTGATCTATGTTTCTTGCTGAGATTTCCAATGCTAGGTATTTTGGTGAAAATAACTGTAATATGCCTACTTTTTCGGTAGGAAAATTCTAAGTATTAATATTAAAATGTTAAACTATACTAAAGACTGGGATTAACTATACACCTTGAAAAGCAAAATGAAGTTTTATCATTCTGTCAAGAAAACAGATGTTTCTATAGCCTATTTAATTGGAAATAAGTTACTAGACTCTTAAATTATAGATTAATTTGCATATATCTTCCCTGTGACAAATGAGTATCTGCATAGCTACATACCTTTTCATATTTCTATAGAAAGCATGCATGCACATGAGGGTGCTGGTGTGTAAGGGTGGTAAACTCTGCACACATTATCTAACATTTTAAGCTGAACAGAAGCAACCCTTCTACCTTAAAAATGTCTTAAAATTGGCATTCTCTAAGCATTGCATCCATCTATCAACCAGTCTGCAAATACTTCACTTTCCACAGGGCCTTGAACAGCCTCCAAGTGTCAGGTTGGGAAGTGGCATTTGTGTCTCACTGCTGAGCTGTGAAGGGTGCAGTTCTCCTGACACAGGGCACCCTGAGCACAGAGAGCTGCTCCTGTGGAAGGAGGGGGTAGCAGCTCACACGTGCTCACTGTTGTTCATATCAAGGGGCTGTTCCCCTCTATTAGGCTGACTCCTAAACCAAGGAGCTGAAAGAAGTAATTTTGTAACACTGCCTTAGCTAAAATCCAGCCAGACACAGGATAAAAAATCAAAAGTTTCTGAGATCAGCCTAATAAGCTGTGTAATTTATCTTCCTGCTGGCATGAAGCCTATTACAATGCTGATGGGCAGGCCCAGGTCATCAGTGTCATCATTCCTCTCACACCAGGCAGGGGTGAGGATGAGGAATTGTGTTTCCTGTACAGAGGGCTGGCAGGACACTTGATTGAATACCACTCCCAAGTAAAAGAGTAAGGTGGCCTTTACACCTCCACTGATCCAAGACACGCTGCAAGTGCACATCTCCAGACACTGTATAAAATATTTTGCCCCTTTATCACAAATAGCTTATAAATACACTTCTAGAGAATTTCAGCCATCATGAATTCTCTAGAAGTCAATAGAGTCAGTTCCTCTGGCAGTCTTCAGTTTTAAATGGTATTATGCAAAAAGGGAAAGTTGGAAAACAAATATAATTTTGTATAATTGAGCACACAAAACGACATTTACCCATTCAAGTATATTCCTTTATATATTCAAACATTCTCAATGCATTTCCTTTAGGACTGTCATTTGTTCTGCAGCCAGCTTGCTAAATTAAACCCAGGTTACAAAGAGAAAGGCAATTATCTCTATCAAAGGGAATTAAATTTAAAAAGGACTGAATCAGACGCTTGAATTAATGTGGAAATGCAAAACCTGTTTATAATCTTTCCTCAAAAAAGGACAAAATAAAAAGAGCAGTGTTGCTATCAATCCTTCAAAATATATTTGTAAAAATTGAAAAGTGAAGCTTTTGGATTGATGTGTTCTAAAACAGTTTGTATCACATAGTTCCCATCTATCAGTTGCCAAGCACTTTTGCAATTTAACCATCATATATTGATCCTGATGAAATAGTTACCTGGAAGAAGGATGTCCTTTCACAAAAATTCTGCAATAAACTTCAGTGAAATGATTGTATAGTGCTTCGCTGACATGAATATTGCAGTAACCAATTCGAGCATACATTTTTTAAATGCCAAGTAATTACAATAGTTCCATTTCAAAAAGAACTACAGAAAAGTTTTGCTAAATGCAATTTCTTGCACTTTACATTACATTAAAAAATCAGGAGGTAAATCATCATGGTGAATCAACCATGCATATAAAATGCAATACATATGTCAGTGTATGATTAATTACATGCCAATATAATATAACAAATGTGTGGTTAATTGCATTGCCTACTGCAATACTTACATTCCTACAATAAATTTAAGATTCTAATTATTTTAATAATTAAATCATTTTCAGAAACCCTGACACAAGAGACAAATTTTTATTTTGATTATATTGCAATCAACCTAATGGTACTTCCTTTACACATCATTAAGCAATAATTTATGGTACAGTGCAAACTAACCAGACTAATCCTAAGAATATCAAAACCATGTACCTATTTTGAACATATTGCATATTCCTTTGGCCTGAAGGCAGTGAAGTGAATTTCTAGCTGATGTCTTAAACATAATTTTTAATCTGATTTTGGTTTTAACCTCTCTATCTATTCCCCATACACATCCTGTTCAATGCAGAAGAGCAGAATGGTTGGAATTGGAAGGGACCTCTGGAGATCATCTGGTCCCACTTCCCTTTTTTTCTGAGCCCTTTTAACAGCCACCATACAGTTTTAATCATATCCGTAGCACACTTCTAGCATCTATCAATAATTTAGCTATTTCTTATAAACTATTTAGAGGTCAAGTCCTAGTACAAAGTGTAGCCAAAAGTACAGCCTTTTCCTGCCTGAAAACACAGAACATGGGCCCAGAGGTGGGCACAGGGCAGCTGGGTCCTGGGCTCATGCCAAGGACAGGTGAAAGACCTTTCAAATATCCCAACATGCAGAAACACTCGACATCTGGATTTCCGAAGGATGAGAGCCTGGCAATGAAGCACAATCACTGTATGATCTAACCAGCCTGCAGTGCAACATGAATATTTTACTGGGGAATTTAACTGAATATTATGCTTAATTGACTTTATGGAAACACACTAGAGTGGTGCTTCATGTGCACAGCTAAAATAAAGGTACTTCCTAGATTCCTAGACTGCCTAGTTTGTGCATCTGATGAATTAGTTTGGCAAAAATGTCGGCTGATTTTTCCAGAATGAACTGTAGAAATACCAGAAATGTATTATCTCGTTTAATTTAATTTTTCATCACGAAAGAGTCCATCTGATTCACAAGCTAATTTTAAACCTCCTGCACCTGGTAAGGGAGCAAAGTTATTTGATGGTGGATGTCTCTGGGTTACACGTTTCGTGCTTTCCGTGTCCCATGGCATCCCCCAGGGACAGTGCAATGGAACACTGCTTCCCTAAAGGAAGCTTTGCAGCTGGATATTCAAACCTTATTCGGATGGAATAATAGTTCCTATTTGTTCAAAATAGAATTTTTTGTTTGTTATGATAATTATGGAAGTGTACTTCAGTGGTTTACTCACCATTTTAATAGGCAAGAATTTAATTTTTTAGCAAGAAAGGAAGTCTGGAATTTGTTCAAAATTGAGCATACGTTGGTACATACAATAAAATAAAGCTCCACCATCCTCCACTTCTATTCCTGTTTAATCATTCCTTCGCAGAGGGAATGCTGGGATAGGATTAACTTCCAATAATTATCAGCCAGTGAGAAAATTCACAGATAGGCTGTGGCTCAGAGCATAGACTCAGCATGTAAATACATCCAACGTGGATATTACTGGGTGAAGTGGTGGAGAAAGCTAAGGGTTGGAACAAACCTAATACATTTCTTCAATATACCAAAAAATGTAAAACCTCTCTCCCTTTCAAAAACATTACTGATTTTAGCAGAGAAACTCTTCAGAAAGAGCTGAAGGATTTGAGAAACATGGAATAACTCTGTCATTTTTTTCTTAACTGCATGTCAGTGTTGAGGTTGTGATTTTTTATATTTAGTTGAGCAAGAGTCTTGCATGGAACACAGTAACAGAAGAGGCAATTTTAGTCATAGTGTTGAAAGAAACAGCTGCTATTTGAAATTATGTCTTTTTGCCTTTCTTCATGTTTTAAATGTTAAGTAAAATAATCTGTCCATTGCAGCCACAGCAAAGGGATTATTTAGACTAATGTAGCAATCAGTTGTTAATTCCCATTGCACCTTCAGTTCCTCTTGCTTTAATTTCACTCACCACTGCTTGGGGGGAAGAACTGGTTTCTTAATAAACTACCTGTGAATCTTTTCTACAACTACTAACAAAATACTACTGAAGCTGCTCTGCTTCGCAGAAAATATTTGAATATTCTCAAAATAAGAATTTAGACCCAAGCCTTAATATGTTAACCATTGGACCAAAGTGTCATTCTAATGCTCTCCTGACAAAGATTCATAAACTTAAAAGAATTGGCACATCTTTGGCAAAAGAAAGTGAAGCCCACCTTTGAGCACCCATAGTTCAATGGTTAGGCACTGACCTGAGAGCCAAGAAACTGCAACAGATGCAGTCCCTGCTCCAGATGCAGACAGTTCTGGGCCCCAGTAATCAGGCACATAATTGCCTCAGCACTACAAGCCTATGGCACAAGCTCTCCAAGGTCAAAATGTTAGATGCCACTGATTTAGCAAACAGGGTGTTTAAATTTTTACTTAAAACCAAAGCATTAGTGACGCTTCTTAGAAATGTGAGCCTTTTTGTGTCTTTTTATGCATGATCTATTTTTCAATGTATTTTCTGTTTAAAACAGAGGTCACTTGCCATTTGATTTCTGGGTCTGTTACTGGTCTCCTTTTTGAGCTTGAGTTAGGACTTCAGTTTTTCCAGCCAGCAGAAAAGATATGATACTATTTTCATATTCATCCATTTCTGAAAGCTAAGGTACGCCTGGACCCTAAAGATGTTGTTCATCTTTGTAAATTTACAAACCCTTAGGGTTTTCACAAACACTGTAGTTTCTGAAAGATATTTTGAGTAAATGAAGTACAACATCAGCTTCAATAAACACAGAATTTCTACCAAAAAATTCTTCAGAGAGCAAATTTTATATATCCATTCTCTAATCAGCGTGATTTTAATCACAAAAAAAAAAGAATAGACCAAGCACCATGCCATACAAATTTGTCTTGAACAAAATAGAAAAAAACACTTTGGGGGAAATATTCATTTAAATTGTTTCCATTGTACCTGGTTCCTCAGGTACCTCCTACATAATCCAGCTTGGTATTTTTGCAATTAAGTCAAGTTCTTTAACACAGTAGCTTTCTTTCTTCTCTCCTCCTGTCAGTCAAACCATATTAAAAAAATCTTCCACCCTAAGCCAGATAGCTTGCTGTAAAGTGCTCACTTTTCTCTTGAAAAATAGATGTGATGTGAAACCCACTGCTTGGTACACTCTGTCATCAAGTCACCTGTGTGGCATAATCCCCACCCTGCTATGCAAGAAAGGCATCATGTATTCAGCTGTCTGTCACTTCTTTATGGTCGTTAAACCTTTGATGGAGTCACTGAGCCAAAATAGAATGTGAAAAATAGATGATCCTTTCAAAGCTTTATTAAAGGGTACCAATACATGCATTTAAAGAAAAGTATAGTGTTTAAGTGTGAAAGGAAGAATGGGTATCACAGAAGGGGCGTGCTGGTTTTGCTTTCCATAAGAATAACAGCCTGCATTTTTGGTTATATGTTAATGAAGATAAGTTCTCTGCAGCTTAATGGCAAATTTCTTGTAAACTTTATGTGAATAAGTGAACTTGAAACAACTAAACATTGTCTTTCTACTAATTAATTTAAGCATTATAGTGTAAGACAGACAACTTTGCCCTTCTTAAAAGGAGGAGGAAAAGAGTAAAATTCCATCTTGGCTTTCTTCATTAAACTGTGCACGTTGTCTATTGATGCTATAGACACTATTGAGACATGTTCCACTACTGTCTATTGATTACATACACAATTTTATACATCTTTATAATTGAGGCCCTTAGATCTATGTCTAAAGTTATTGCATACATTAAAAAATAGAAAAATACAGACCCAGTGTCATAATAAAGAATGTCTTTCACTATACAAGAAGCACAGCATGATCTTTTCATGAAAGCTGTTATTAATGGGACTTAGAGAACTTTGATTTCCCAAGTGCTGAAGAAAAATCCCCAGAACATGTAATTTCTTAAACACTCAGTTAACTTTTGCCTTAATTAAGAAAACAGATATTGTGCACTCCTGAGTTTGAGTTTCCAGATGCATGTTTTACATGGCTTCAGCCATCTTTCCCTGCAGCCTTGAGGACTAGAACATTTCTTTCCTTATAATGAAATCTGAGACTCATTAATTCCATGCCTGCAGAATTTGTCACAAATGTAGATGGATTGTGAGGTTGCCAACAAAATCTTGAGAACTGGCCGTAGTAGCACAGCCCAGTGTACTCAGAGTAGACTAATGGGCCTCCTACACCTCCACAGGCAGACCCAGCAAAACCTTCCCTCCAGCTGATTATCTCACTTGGGTTTTATTTTGGTATCACCCCTCCAGTCAACTCATTAATCAATGCTTGCTAACTAGAGAGGGAGTTTGCAGTAGGAAGTGGGACATTGAGACATGCAGCAGCCAGAACTGTAAAAATGCTTGGAATGGATGCGTCAATCTATGGATTCCTGAAATAAGAAGTGAGTAGGTCATGTTCTCCTGGTACTTGCCAAAGGTCAGTATTTTCAGAAGTTGTAACTGTAAGACACTAGAAAATGGAGACATTGCACTTCAACTATCTGCAATTATCTTCGGGATTCAGAGAAGATGATATAATGAAAGGAAGGATCCTTTATCCTTCCTCCATAAAGAGTTATCCTAAGGAGATATCTTATCCATGTTTTTAACTTAAATATCCTTTTACCACAAAAAAGATTACACATTAATGTGTCCAACAAAATACAAATACCACTTGTGAGACAAGTATAATATACAGATTTTAAAGATAACAGCTACTTTCATCTTGATAGTAGAGTTGAAGCTGAATGGAGAACCCATGAACATGAGCATGGTTAAACCTAGGAACGACCTTTGACTGTATCTTGAAAACTGAGACCAAATTTCTGCAATTTAAAGCAATAGATAGGGATGATTGGAGATCTGCATCAAAAACACCTGATCTAACCCTAAAGAGCTGGAGAAACTCTGTTTCTCTCCTTTGCATTAAGTGCTCAGCAGTTTTTATCCATAATGATTAAAGGAGGTGTGCATAGTCTTAGAGAAGGAAATCAAGAGGACGCATTTATTGCTTGCACTACTGTCTACATTCAAGCAAGTAATAAGCAACAAGAGAAAAACAGTTTTGAAGGTGGATGACAGATTCTCTAATATATGTTTTCATGCAGTCTGCATCATTACAGCATATGTTTCATTTCCTCGTTTTTTGGCATACAGGTTTTATTAGGAGATGTGAGAATTTTTCTTCCAAAAAGGTGTGAAGACAGGCATGGGCAAATTCATAATACAACTGGAGTGTCCTTTTGCACCACTATATTATGTTTGTTTGGTCATGCATGTAATGACTTTGCTGGAAACTGTGTACAATTTGGTGGTTAGAGACACAACTAAAGAAAGAAGAAAAAAAGGAAATAAAGGTATTGAGCTAGAAGAAAAAGGCCCCAGTGTTATATTTTGGAGATGAGAGGAAGCAGACCATGTAACAAGGGAAAATGAGAATGTGGAGGGTGGGGCTGTTTGGCGATTGCATTCATGATGTCTACACTAGGTAAACAGCAGTCCCTGTTCAACAAGTAGATTTGTTTGCCATTAGAAGTATAAACAAGTAGATCTGCTGTCATTAAAAGTATATAACACAAGCATTTTGTGTTACCTTCTTTTTTCCATTTCTCCAAACACAGTACAGTAGATATCATGTGGAAACACAGGCAGCTAAACTCTTTCTCAAAACCTTCTCTGTTTAGTGGTAATTAGTTAATTTCTTTAATTGAAGGAATCCTTGATTTACCTAAAGCTAAATGAAATATTCAGCCATTAAAAACATTTCCTTCCTTCAGCAATGGCTTTCTTCTCATGGAGAACTCTTTGTCACTGAGTTTCTCCCACATTAGTCAGGGATTGTTGCTCAGCAGAAATCCTACTCTGTATAACTACAGAAACCAAAATATCTGATTATGTTATCTGTAATATAATTTTTTAATCTACAGAAAAAAAAACCCAAAAGTACCCCTTTTCATGCTGCTAATTATATACATATATGCAGACAGGAATAGGTAGTGGAGTATGAGGAAAACTTAGGAAATCAAAACAAAGGAATGGGTCTCATATTCCTGCCCCTTTGTTATGAGTTTGGTATGAAAGCAAGAATTCCAAGGTCTGATATGCTCTTTGTGAAAGCCATTACTATTGCACAATTCATAAAAATACAATTATGCTTTAAGCTGCCACTAGTTTTAACTCTGCACTTCTACCATCTCATACAATTGGAGATGGTTACAGACTCACAAATATAGAAGGTCCACCTGCTGCCTCAAAGCCAGGATCTCCTGTCCTTAGGCCATTCATGGCACATTTGTCTGCCGAGTACCTCTCATGGTGGGGATTCCTTCACCTTCCCAAGCTACATATTCCAGTGCTTTGCTATCCTTGCTAGCACAAAGGCTTAATGTGTAAGCCAAATCTTCTCCATTGCAATTAAAGACCAACATGTCTTGTCCTACCCTTAGCAGAGACAGGACTAAAACTTGTTAGTAAGACCTAGTTAGTCTCTTCTTATTTACTGCAACCCCTCATATACTGAAAGATTGTTTTCACATTTTTCCTCTCTTTTCCCTTCCATTCAGTTACTCCTGACAAAAATACACCCTCTAAGACAGTGAGCCTCATCCCTCAGAGACCTTGCCTCAGCTTTGTACAAAACTCATGTGTTTCTTACATTTGGACATTCAGCAATGAGCACCCTTGTTCACTAAAAGCCCAGTGTGTGCTGAATAGAGTAGGATTCTTCCACATGCTCCATAGATTACACCCTCCGCTACCCATTACCTTGTGGTGCTTGCCTTGCTCACTGCAGCACAGCATTGGTGACCCATAGTTGATGTGAGAGTCAGAGTAAGTTTCTGATCTTTTCTCTAGAAAAAAGCTATTTCATTAAAGCAGTGAATGGAACTGCCTTTTCACAGCAAAATCTAAAGTAATGATAAACCTAAAATGACCTCTTCTTAGACCTACAATTTTGCACATGGAATTTTGCACGCAAAACCAAAGAGTAGAAACCCCTGCATGTTTTTATTGACTTTTGAATGGGAGTGTTTCTGAAAAACACTTGTGCTTGAAGCTTTGCTTTTACAGGACTAGAATCTATGTGAAGGCAAAAAGCCTTAACATTTGAAAGACCAAATTTCAACACTGAAAATCTTACCTAGCAAGTACCAAGTCACAAACTTTGGCATTTCAAAACTGATCCACAAGGAATGAAGCTGATACATTAGCAATGTATGAAGGCAGGGAGAAAAAGACAGGGAGTTAGAAATTATTAAATGGGTTTCAGTTTAAATGAAGTTCTTACTAAAAGAAAACAAAAAATAAATACGCTGAAGGCTCAGAAAAGGATCGTGTGCAACTCTTCAGCTCATCTCTCTTGTGTCAGCACTTTTCTCTTTTGGAGAGGTCTGCTCATCCTGCTGCCAGAAGGTGCCTTGTAGATACTGCCAAGATGTGCAAATCACATCAAGCCACTTGAGTCGAAGCATTCTGACAGCCCCACTGCTTCAGCATGGGAGCTGAGCAGGGAGAAGGATGAGGGGCTCTGCTCTCAATTGCAAACACACTTTTTTACAAGCTATGTGTTGTTTACTGATTTGGGCCCAAATAAATTCCCCATTGGCTCTCTGATGGAAATTTTAACCAACTTGAAAAATTTTATGCTGATTTTCACTTTTTTGTCTTTATTACTTTAGTGTTATCCTAGGCTCATCTCAGCAAAAAGTGTGTAGGTCTGTTCCTAGAATCTACATCTATTTTTTCATTTACTTCAGGTACCTCTAGGAATAAAAAGCTGAAAATAGACTTCAAAAAAATTAAATAAGAAAGTTAGTAGTAGTTTCTGGAAGAACTTCAGTGGCTGATAGAAACAATTCCTGAGCAATCAATTAATTAATCATATTTCAGAAAGGGAGTATGATTTTTGTTTTGATGCTTGCAGAAATGATAAATAAATAATCCAAGGACTAAAGTCAAAAAACGAAGAGTTGTTTATCTGAGCAGTGACAGCAGCAGTGGAAACACAGTAAATAATTCTAATAAGACCCCTGACTGCAGAACTGCTGTCATAGTGTTCCATAAATATATCATAACTGTAAAAATACTGAATTTATATTCTGTAAAAATTCCTTATGAATAGTCTCTTCTACTAAAACTTTTCCCTAGCATTAGAATCACACTTTTTTGTGGACCTTACCAAGAGGAATAAAGCCCTCTAATTCAGTTCCACCATTACCAAAAATCTGGCACACTAAAGTTAGAAAAATGTGTTCAATAGTCACATTTGCAGGGCTGAGCTATGCAGGATATGAGACAGTGAAATCCCTGATAGCTTTAGGAAATACAGGAGAATAGAATCTGAATTTCCAGAAGTGATCCAGCTCAGGACAGGCTTTCTGAACTCATTGGGGCTGTCAGATTGCAGGAGCAAGCTGGCAGGGTGTCTTCTGTAAGCCTTGGCTGCCAGGCATCCATCTGCCCCAGCTCTGCTCTGTGCCTGCTCTGCTTCCTATGTCTGCTTGTGCCAGTGGGTGGGTGTTGCAGGCTACAGCCCACAGACAGGCCCAGACACCCAGAGGCACATGGCCATGTGTGCAAAAACACGTAGCTTGTGATTAAATCTGTCTGTAGTTACAATGAAGGCAATGGCCAGACCAAGGATAAGTGAGTTTCCGTGGGTCTCACCAAATTCAGTGCAACAGGCCACAGGGTGAAGTTGTAAGGTCACAATTGCTGAGACTTGATAGTAAGGAGAAGATAAGTTAGCACATTAATGGGTCTGCCTTCTTCCCACTTACATCAGTAAGTGTCTTTAATGCACTTTAATAACCAAGGCTTCCGCTCTAGGAAATCACGGAGGGGGCATTTGAAGAATAATTTCAATCTAGAACTGCTCTGAAAATTGAGGACAGATTCTAAAGCTTTAAGGTGTCTTCTTTATCCAGTAAAGAAAGAAGAAAAACTCCTAAGTGCTTTCTAGACAAGGAAGAAATATTAAATTACTAAAGGTCTGTTTTACAAGGTTTTACATATCATTATGTTGTAGCAGTTCTGGGCATATGAGACCATATCGTGGACAGTATTAGCATTTAAATATAGATTTTATTTCTTGTGTCCATCTGATTCTTCTTCTAGATCCATAATAATAGTAGTACCAATGGTAATAATAATAGTAAAAATAATTCTTACATCATTATTAGAAAAAGGATGAGCAACCTATCCATTTGGGATCAGGGCATGAATAGTGATGGGAGAGTTTATAAAACATTTCCTGGTGTTATTACACCCACTCAAGCACCAAGGAAAATCATCTCCAATATTTTGTACTGAGCAATTATCAGTTGCTTTGAGGACATTGCTGTTTAAATTTTTTAACTACAACATTACAAATAATTGAAGATCAAAATAATTATATTAGCATGAAAATTTTTTCTTACTGATAAAATTAATAATAGCAAAGATAATTGATCTGCTTATGAAAGATAGTTGCCTCTGAAGAAGAATAGCTAATGCTATATTTATTAAATAGGGAGACTAAGCACACATAAGGATTTGTAGTGTAATAAACCATATATGAACTGGTATTGTGAGAAAGTCACATAAACATGCTGTGTTCATTTGTAAGATTTCATTTTTAAGGTTTCCAGATTTCTGTAATTGAAAAAATTTAAATGCATATTTTTATAATCATTTGAGCATATTTTATTGGATCTTTCATATTTGTACTATACTTTTATTTATTAATAATAATCTTAAATATTTTTTTTTTAAATCGGAGTTGCGTCTTCATCAAGGAAGTTCAATTATCTTCCACTTGATCTTGCTGAAAGGAAGGAAAACTGGTTCTTTTGAAAAAAAGGAAAAGAACTTAGTAGGTCAGGAAATCCATCCCATAGCCTAAAAACACAGTAAGAAAAAAAATAAACCAACCTCTAGTGTGTACCTTGAAAAGAAAGCCTATTATTGTAATGAAAAGGAAGAAAAAATTAGCAAGTGTCTGTTCTTCCAAAGCTCATTTCCAGCCTTGCCAAGCTCGCCATCCCTGCTGTAACCCTCTGACCGCACGCAGCAAGCAGAGCTCCTAGGGAGAGCGGCAGTGTAAAATGAGGATAAATGCCTTACATGCAGCCATTTGTGCAACACTGGAAAGCATTTCCTGCCAGCAGCCATTTACAAAGGACAGGGCTGGAAATGGGCAGAAGGCATGTGCCTTTGGGAGGAGTTCTGTAAGGCGCTGCCACGCAGCTGAGGGCAAGGAGAGCACCTGGTGCTGGGCCTAACGGGGAGTTCATAGGACAGCCACCATCTTGCTCACAGCATGACATGACCATGCAGATAAAACCCACACATTTCCAGGGCTGAAGATGGAGCTGTGTCTGTGGGGACCTTGGCACTGTGCCTGGCTCTAAGTCCCAGTGAGGGGAAGCTGTGTCTCAGCCCTTCACTCCAGCACTCGTGCCTCCTTCCACAGCACACCCTCAGCTGGCTTCTGTCGGCCTTTCCACACAGACAAAAGAACCATCCTTCCTTCTGAGAGCAGCAGGCACAGCTGCTGGCATGCAGCTGTCTGTCTGTCCAGGTGTGCAGCTCTGCACAGTCAGGGGATCTAACAGCAGGGAGCACAGGCCCCTGTTAGAGGAGCCAAAGAGGTTCCTGAAGGAGAGCTCCATCTGTAGCGAAGCCCACGCATGGCTCCTTGCACTTAAAGCTGGAGATGTCTTGCCTCACCAGTTTGTTTAGAGGTCTTCTAAAATGGGCTCTCCAGACATGGTAAGGTGCAGCCAAGAGAAAGGAACTGCTAAGCACACTGCTTTTCCTGGTTTCCATAAGTCTTGTGACTGTCACACTTTCAGTCCAATACAGCGCAGCTCACCAGGAGAGGAAAGGACAAGACCTTATGTGCACTTTCCTGGTGTCTCATCCCAGCCCTTTAACCCCATGTCCAAGTATCTCCCTGTATTACTTCAAATACAATCTCTTTTACCCTCACAAAACCTTTCTGATCTTCTTCCCATCCAACCTCACACTCCTCATTTGGTGCTGGGCTGCTGGCTGCTACCTCTGAGCAACCCCTGGCACGATCCCATCTCCAACATCTCCTGTTACACTTCTATAAAAGCATTTTCATGCCTTTCCCCATGCTGCTTCTCACTTCAGGAAGGCCACAGACACAGCTATGCCACAGCTATGTTCTTCCCCTTTAACTCCCTATTCAAATTTTTTCTTTGTCTAGAAGCTAACGAAGCAATTAGCCACAGTTATGGTACAAGGATGCTGGTGGCTGTCAGGATGGCTGATCTGATAACATTTTTACTCATATAATTTCCCTTTTTTTTTTCCATTCTCTATCTCCCTCAAGCACATCATGCATTGTCAGCTGTTGTGGATTTCAAGCATAAGTCACTTTTTAAAGTCCTGTTTTCTTTAGGTTTTGTTCAGTGCCTAGTCAGGCCTCTAGTGGTAGCCTGCTCTCCTTTACTACTAAAATACAAATTATTCTATTTGGAGAAATGTTAAAATACACCTAATATTGAAACAATTCAATAATACAACATAGTAGCAACATAATTAGCAGATCTTCTTCTCCTTTCAGATTAGTTATATTATTTCTCATATACAGAGATTTCTCTTATCTCTGATAAGAGATGTTGATGAGGAGCAAGAGGAGGTAAACCCATCAATACTTAACCCACACAACAACACTGTAAGGGAGACTTGTCAGAGTACCAAATATTTCTGTGCTGTGGGAATTTAATTATGCCTTGCCTGCTTCATGGGAACAGTAACCTAGATACAGAGCACAACTGATAAACACAACTCAATATTTGGCGTGTTCTGAACAACTGTATTTCAGAGGAAATTATTTGAATTCATTTTTATAGATCATAAGCTTGAAACTGAATTACAGCCACAGATTTTGGCTCAGCAGAGTTCTCCAAACTGTAACAGCAAAGTCTGAGATAGGGTCTGGGGTTTTTAGCCTTCCAGAAAATAGAATGAAACTTCCTTTTCTTCTTATAACATCAACCCAACCACTGTATGCTTCACCCAATAGCAACATTTTTAATGATAAATGTTATTTTTCCATAAATTTGGACTAGGTGAAAAAGTGCTCTAGGTTTAAAGGAATTGCTACAGGTTGGGAACAAATGATAAACAGTTTTAATCAGTTATTTTATTTGTCTACAAGAAAAAGAAGAGATTCAGACTGATTTAATGGGAATATGTCCACTACATAAAGATTAAATGTGACTGCTTCACACTTTGTTTCCAACCACTCAAGATTTTCTGATGAGCATTAAACTCCAATTTTCATGAACAAATACAACTGGTAGCTCTAATTGTAAAAGCATACCTTCCTTTTGTTTCATCATCCTTGCAAGGAAAGTATCTTCAAGCCTCTATGGTTGATAAATGAATAATGAATTTAGCTCACTGTGACTCAGCAAAGGAAAATGCACAATGTGAAAATCTCAAAAGTAGTACTAAATTGTCAAATCAAATATAAGCAAGACAGTTTCCCACCTACAGGTGCTGTAGATTAGCACTTGGGGGCCACATACTTATCTTGAGTATTTACAACTTCACAAGCAAAATAGTAAAAAAGCAATCTAGATTTGAAACTGTTTTTATCAAGCATTTCTCATGCAGAATTACAGCACCACAGGAAAAAGGGACTACACCACAGAGACACAAACTGGTGCAGAAAATCTGTGCTGCATTGCTTAAAGTTTTGATAGTCTGGCACAATCTTATTTTTATTTCTAAAGGCTTGTGGACTTCTGTGTACCCCTGTACCAATTAAAAACCCACTTTACTCTTAAATGATAATTAAATTATTTTAAAATTTAACACACTTCCTCTATCAAATTCCTAAATTCAGCTGTGCTGAATTTTGTAAGGGATTGCAAGGAATCAGAAGAGAAAAATATTTTTGTTATCTTCACCTTTACCGTGTCTCTGACAGTTGCAAAAGTGTCTTTCAGAGGCCACTCATTTCAAGGTGCTTCAGATTTCAGTTGTAACATTTTTGTTTATCCCCAGTAATTATACACTTATCAGGCTGACTAAAAAAATGCAAAGAAAAACTTTGTTCCACTCTATTAATGAGTTTTCAGCATATCTGATACAAGTTATGTAGTGATAAAAGCCATTTAATCATGCAATTAATTATTTTATTTTCTTCCATAAATGATGCATAAAGTCAAGAGAAAGCAATAGTACTCTAGTCACTGAGAAATTAAAACTATTAGGCATTTAGGTGAGAAAATGTGGATTTAACTAGGATTACCACTTGAACTTACAAAATACAAGGTATTCAAATAGTTAGTATCCACTATAACCCACCTGAATTTTTTTTCTTGTCTGATTAAGCCCAAAATAATGCTATTATTAACTTTTCATTTCTGGCCTTTATTGCTTTTTATATGCAAAGGTAGTATGCCTTGTTTAGCTTTAGAATGAAACTTTCCATAGTCACTTGTCATCTTTCTCTACATTTTTGCTTTATTTTCAAATGACAGGTCTTAAGACTGCCAGGCTTACACTTGGGAGAGGGTGATGAGTGAAAGCTGAAATTTCTTAGGGGTGGTTACCCCATTCCACCCAGCCTGGAAAGGCACAGTAGTGCTGGCTGCAAGGTAGCAAGCTGTGCATGTCTGTGAGACTGCAAAGGTGTAGTGTTGGCAAGAAATCAATTCTAGTGCTGATATCTACTCGCAAAAATTCACCCTCTCTTAAAGAATCCTCCATTTTAGTGTTTTACTACTTTGACGCCACATTTGGTAAGTTTTTATGTATCCTTGTCCCACTGTCTTGCCTAAGGAGCCTAAAACAAAACATCTGGAAAGAAAAGTAACTGCCCAGAGATCTTCAACGAGCACAGAAGTACACTTCGCTTTCTACTTCACAAGACACTGCATTGCTTTTGCTGCTGCAGAATCTCATTATTTTGTACTTTTTTATATATTGGGTAAGCCACACAAAAGCCATGAGAAAGTTAAGTTCTTCCCACATCCAGTAAAAAAGCTCAAAAGCAGATGCTGAAGGGATGCTTTAATTGTTGCTTTTGCAGAAAGTAAATCATTACTTTTGCTGAAAGAAAAGTCAAGGCTTTCACTTGTCTGCTAATAATTAAAATTAAAACTGAATTGCCACCATTAATTAAAGCTAAGTCACAGATTACATTTATTTCAAGATAACTGTACAGCTACATTCCTCAAGACTGCACTTTCTTTTCAGAGAAGCGAGAGTTATAATGCTGCCAAATAAATTTTTTCACCTTCCATGGAGAAGTATGTAAACAGTGAAATGGAAAATGTTATGTAACAAGAAATGAATCAGCAGGAAAGATTTTTTTTTAAATTCATCAGCATGAAATTATACTAATTTGGAATCTAATCAAGTCTGTGCTACGAGCAGAATTAAGGGTCAACACAGTATCTCCTTCAAGTTGGATACATTCTGAGTGTTTTCATAATTCATTCAAATAATTCATTCCATTCATAGGGTCCAAGGTCAGAAATAAAATAACTTCTCTGAGTAATAACTAAGCAGAAACAAATCATATATTGCAGAAACAACCTTTAATCAAAGATATAAACATTTATCCAGATATGTAACTCAGGTTCTGAAGAGCTGTTTTGTGTTGGCTTTTGTTAATTCATTTGAAATTCAGAGCAGCCTTAGCCTAGACTAAAAATGCCAAATTGAAAATTAAACTAACATTATAGAAAGTAACAGATGGGAAAAGGAGAGGTTTAAACACAAAGCTAAATGCCAGTGCTGGAAATCAAGCTGCACCAGAAAGAACAAAAAGCAATTTATTCAAAGGATAAAGTCCAGCAACTGAATGGCAAGAAACTCATAAATCCTTCAGTACAACATTAAAAATTAAAACATCTGCTTTACTATAATTATTAGAAACACCCAGGTTTGGTGCCAGTCGTTCTTTTTGTGTATAAGGCCATCTCTCTAATCAACATAGAAGCAGCTCTGCAGATGTGGTATCCACTCCAAAGGTTTTGTGCAGTTTGAAATCTTGCAGAATTTTCACATACTTGAGTTTAGTTGTTAATGAATATTTGGGCTGTTGCTTTTCATCCAACTTCTCTCTATGGCTATGCTTTCATATAGGAGGTTTAGTGTCAAATTAAGGTCAAATTTTTAGTCTTGCAACAAAGCTGAAGACAGAGGCAGGAAGAAGATACCATACTTAAAAAGTTTTTTTTTATGGCTTGGTTTTTTTTAAGCGAATGGCTGAGCTGTCATCACTCAGGACTAAAACAGGTCTTCCTGGAGGGAGAAACTCCCTGCTGCATGATGTGCACCATCCCACCTACCCTGCAAAAGGAAACAGAAGGCTGCAGCTCAGTGACCTGTTCCAGTGGCCCTTGCCTGTCCTAGCAAACAGCAGAAACAAACACCCAGCACAGCTGGGAACTCCAAGCACTGTTCTCTGCCCCAGGGTAGAGCAGACCCTCCCTCACTGCAAGAATCAAGTTTGGGAAAGTGGAGCAGTATTAAAGAGGACTCACACAAAAGCCATCAGTCCTGTGTCACTTCTGTGTGCTTTACACTTTTCTGTCCTTATTTTGATATATATTGGATGAACATTTTGACTTGCACTAATCAATTACAACATCATAAATTAAAATTAAAAAAAAAGTGCAAAACATAAATTATAATCTTGCCTACAACTGGCTAAATAGGGGAACATGATCTGGAAAAGCTGCATGGAGAAAATAAAAGGAAAACTGGTGATTCAGAGTGAACCTAATTTATCACAGGCATGTGTGCAATTGTCTACAGTTCTAGCATTTAATTAGGACTCTTGTCCTCAGGAAAATAAATTGAAAAATATTCTTAAAGCCTTTCCTTCAGTAGACAGGAAAATAAATGTAAAAATATATTTGAATTTTTTAACATTCAACTTTAATGTATAATTTAGTAGGGCAAATAAGGCAATTTACATTGAAATTTTGTTATACATAATAATTTAAGAAAAAATAATTATGGTATTAACATTGTTGCTATTTAACATTGTCAAATAAATTTATTATGTAGTAGTACCATGTAGTTAGCTACTATCTGATTGGGATTTCTTTGAACATATCAAAATTAAAATATATAACACAACTGGGACGATAAACTTTCAAAGGCTTTCCTTAGTCTGGAATACATCAGGAAAAGTACCAGGAGAGTTTCTCATCACCAAAAGTCATTCAATACCTTTTAATCCAACCAAAGGATGATGAGACTATTCTGAAATAAAAATAGCTTTTTGAGTGTTTTGTTTCAAAGAAGGATTTTAAATTGTCCTTGTTTAAACCTATTTGCCTAAACCAAACTAAATAGCTTTTCAGCTGTCTTAAAAATCTCAAGCCCCTCTTCAAACCTTTTCACTGTCTTTACTTCATCTCCTGCATTAGATTTTATCTCTGTGGATGAAATCCTGTTCCATACACACACACATGCAAGTGCTCTCTTCAGTGTCAAGAATTCAGCTTTAACTCAGTCTGGGTGATTTAATCCTTTCCACAGAACATTTACTACCAACATATAAATCCTGCGTATGTTCTTCTTTTAGCTTGCATCTGCTGACCATACTCATCCCTCTCTTTCCAGTTAATTATGTCTTTAAAAAATGCTTTCCTTCTCTCCAAAGAAATAAAACAATAAGGTCTATAACAAAACAATGAAGGTCTATAATAATCACTTTTATTAGAACCACCATTGTTGATATGGTTACACCTACTCTTTACTGCTCTTTAGTCCACAAAGCCCCTAAGAGCCACGACTCAGACAGGAGCCATTGGTTGCATTTCTCAGGCTATGAGATAGCCTTGGGTACTGCTGATCCAGTCACCCATCAAAGGCCCCAATTCCTGTTGCCATCAGCCACAATTTCTTGACTTTGCACAGTGGATTTACATCAAAGCATCATCTCTAAATCAATGCTTCATACTTTCTATGGCGGAAACTTGGTGAACATTTTGACATGGAAAACAGATGCTGGACCTCACTGAAAGCAGTAATTGCATTTAGGAACAGTGCATTCATACATTCCCACCCTCCAGATAATTGGTAGGACTGTCAGAAGTCTTCAGACTCAGTGTGACAGGCACCTGCTACTTTGTCAATGTACATGAATTTCCCTTACTACTATGCTCCAACTTACTCGTGTGGTATGCAAGGTGCATCAACACTGGCTGCTCTGTACTTACTACAGCATTAATAAGGCTCTTTCCAGATTTGGATCCAAAGATTGGAGGCTGAGCAGTGATTCCATTGCAATGAACCAATTTCTGTCCTTGGGTCTGCCACCACTGTTCCAGGTACAGACATTTGCATGGGGGCAAATGTGCTCATGTCTTGCCTGATGCCAAACTGGTTCCTGGAGGCAAAGGACTGTATCAATTATCTATTTATTTTAGCAGATGGATAGTGCTCTAGTCTATCTTAGTATTAAAAGCAGTTTTACTTTGCCTGCTTCACAGTTAACTCAGAAAATGTGTGCTGGTGGGTTTATTCTTGCATGTGACTGAATAACCTAATTCTTCATTTGAGAGAGGTTTTAGGCTGTTAATAGGGAATATATTTTCTATATAGTCAGAAATAACACCTTTTTTTCTCTTTCATACTAGGGCTTCAGCTTTCAGGGCATTGTGTTTCTTGACTGCATCTCTTGTAAGTTGGTCTTTGTGAGATTTCACAAATGAAACCTCTTGCTGTGAGGTGAGTCGCTGTTCAATTACCAAAAAACAGTTTTGCTAAATAATATAAGCCTTTCCTATTGTTTAGCTTTTTTAATTCAATAGTTAAATTCTACAGTAAAACATCACAACCCTCTGTGATGTGTTATATTTGTTCCTCTCAAATTCAGTGCACATTCTTAACCCTTTCACTGAGAAATATTTTCCACAGCCACAGACTCCTTGTTCACACTGGCTGAGATTCGCTGACTTTCCTTGTGAGAGCACTGTAGGCAGTGTAGCAGCATACAGTGTGTAGCCCCTGCTCACCTTAATAGAGGACCTTTGTCCTTTCAAGGGCATGCAGGTTTTCTTCCAAGGCTACATCTCATACCCAATATCCCTTGGGAAGCTGCTGCAGGGACTCCCAGAAGTTTTCCCCTAGGTGGAGTCCTTGCTGTCCATTTTGTTTCATGGTGTGATTTCTAAAAGGTATTCATTGCACTATCCATGACATTGAATGTGGGTCAGTTTAAAACAAATTTTTCTAACAACCAAATTGGATTGTAGTCAGCATTTAAAGGAAGGGGAAAAAACCCCAAACTCATTTCCCTTCATTACTTCACACCCCTGCGCACCCCAAAACCAAAAACTCCAAATCACCAAAACCAAAAAAACAACAACAACAACAAACAACAAACATGTAAGAAGATGTGGAGATACATGGCTCATCTATGCCAGGGGTGGTGGCAGGTGAAGATGGTGGGGAAATGAAAAGTGGTAGATGGCTTGGATGAGGGAGTTCCATCTTCATTTATTGAATGAAAGTCCCTGGAGCTGAACAAGGGCTGTCCTTGAAAGTATTTCTATGTCCAGTAAAATATGAGAAAAATGTATCTGTCTGTGCTATTCCAGTTCCTACACTGACCTTCTAAAATGAGATTTTCAAAATACCACACTTCTAAATGAAAATAAGATGTAGCAGCATAAAAAGGCTTTCTCTGAGACAGAGGGAGAAATGTAATGCATAAGAATTTATGAGTGTAAATTGGCAGTTTAAAATAAAATATAGCACAGATATTTGAATTTCTAGCACAGAAAAGATTAAAACCCAAAATACCACCAACTTTTTCTAATAAATAGCTTTTATTTGCTACTCAGAGTGCCTTTTAGGAATCTTCAGAACTGTCAGAGATAAGCAGTTATTTCCATTGGCAAGTACCTTGCAAACATATATTCACTACAAACTGTGAAAATAACTAATCCAAGTGACATCTACTTCCCATTTTTGTCAAGTACCCAGATTGGCAATTTTCATAAAGATTGAGGAGCCAGACAATGTTTAAGATTGTTGTTTCTGTGTGTGCACATATTTTCCTCTTTGGTCCAACAGATTTCCTACAAATCTCAACCTTAAATCAATTCTGTTAATGAACCATAGGGTGAAACTCCCCTACCAATCCTACAGCTATGAAGCAACAAACCCAGTCTGGCACAGTGAATCATAATACTTAGGGTAACTAAAAAGAGAGATGTAAAAGTCAGAATCACATTTATAGACATTTCCTTCTCCTGCTTCTCCAACTGCGCCAAGTGTGAAAGGATTTAAGGTCAAATCCTCAGCAAGCAAAGCAGTGTGTGTTAGTGCAGCATGAAACCACCATCCTTATTTTCACAGAACCCACTTACAGCAAAAAAATGAAAAATTTCAGTAAGCACAGCTTTATCAGAAAAACAACAACTAATTCTAAGAACATTCACGGCTGAGTGGTGCTGCTCTATAGATGATAACAATGCCTCCACAGAAGCAATGACTCCTTGGATCAGTTCATTGTCTCCCTTATCTGTTACTTCGAATATATTGTTATTTACTGTCAAATGTTACCATTTCTTTTCAGCCACTTAAAAATTAACTGAAGAGTAGGTCTTGTAACCAGTAAGTACACTTACAAATGAAAAGTTTAGCAATAAAACTCTCAAAAAAGTGGAAGTCATCATTATTCTGTGGGTATACAAAGGAAACTTATTTTTACTGTACTCTTAGCCATAATGGATTCACTGGCTTTTTTTTTTTTTTCCTTCTGTGAACTCTTTGCTCTCAATTCTTCTGTGCTTTGTGGGATCTGTGTGGAAGAGCATGCACAGCCCTGGCTGAGTGCTTACCTACACTAGTAGTACACAGGAAGGAAGCAATGAACTATGCCCACCAGCTTCCCCAGACTCTGTTGCAGAAGTCATATTTTTTTATGTCAGCAGAAGATGGTGTTTTGGGCAGAATATAAATTCTTCAACTTTATGACTTAGGACTGAAACAAGCTTTATGAAGTGCTTGGTCTATGTTTGAGATTTATACTCAATTTTTTTTCCACTCTAATTTTCTGAAACTTTAGTGTTTGAGAACAAAATTCAGGTCCCCTCCACATCCGATATTAATTATTCATAACTGGTTGGAGTGGCCTAGAAGGGGCCTGGGCATTGTTGCACCTCTGTCTATGCCACGAGCTGAGGAGAGGGGTTCTGGCTCTGACATTTCCTGGCAAAAGATGACAAATATCTGCCAGCTCCATGTGCTGGAACATGTTGCCTGTATCCTTCCCCAGGCTGTTGTCTGGCCACCTCACGCACATCAGCATTGGCATACCGAGCTGCTGTGTCAGCTGGGGCACCCAAGGGGGCTGACACACACCCCCAAGCTTAGGACCTTCACTTCCACTCTCCAAGAACCATGCACTGTTTTCAGACCTGTGGATTAGTGTCTCTGACTTGTACAAGGAAATAAAGGAAGCCTGAAGCTCAGACACTGCAAACTCAAGATAGCCAGTGGAGGTTCCAGGATGTTTCAAAGGATTTGCTGCTTCAAATCCTCTCCTTTCTTGCTATGATCCACACCTTATGGTAAGAATGAGCAGCAGTAACATCCTCAGTTCAATCACTGCTCATTCAGGGGAATGGCCTTGTTAAAAATTCATTTTTGCAACAATATGTAAAATTATTGTAAATCATATTCAATAAAGAAGCAGTGTAATTGAAACAAAAAGAGTGCTGTGATGCTTCCATAATTAAATAAGGCTGCATCATTTGGAGTTAATCCATTCGCCCTAGAACACCTTTTCAAAGTTAATAGCCTAATTTCCACATTCAGAAGTTTATTATTCTTTATATGATCAGTGGATTCTGGTGGTTTTATTTGATTGTTAGCTTTATAAGTGAGAATTCAGGGTATTTAAATAAAACATGACATTTTATCTACAGGAAGAATGAGGTTACTTTAAAGATTAACCTGAAACGCTTTCCAACTCTTTCATTTTCATGGAGGGGTCAGAGAGTCAGGCTCATTTGAAAAATAATCCTGGACAAAAGAGGAATCCTAGAGGTTTAATTCAGTCTTTCCTTAACTTCACTGGTACCAACCCCTGTCCTAGATGAGCCATGGAAGCAGATCCTCCTTCCATTCTTGTGCCTCCAACAAAAGCCTGAATACAAGAGATCAGCATCAGAGTGTCACAGCATTGGCTTGAGGACAGAGAAATCCTGCATGCAGCTGGAGATATCTATAGGCACAAAAGATATAAGTTAGGGACTGTTGTGCAAAGCACCTACAGGGGCTTGTCTTTCTGTGAATGCTGTTTATGTGGTTCATGCAGTGATATTCATTAAATGTTCTGAAGGCTATGAAAGGGTCAAATTTTTTCCTGTTGCTTTATCTTGCTTTCACATGATTAATTACTGCCTACCTGTTAGAGTGTTGGAGTGGCAGCAGCTCCCGAGGGAAGCCAGCCTTGACTGGTTGAATAAGCACTTTCCCAGACTCTAGCAAAGTGGAAGCAAATTGCCTCTACAGCAAAAGTGCCTTCTGACATACCAGCCACCTTCAGACTGAGGAATTCTGCCTGCTTCCTCCTCCTGTGAAATGTCAGGCTGCCCCTTCAGAAAATGTAGGTAATAATTAGGGCAAAACCTAAGCAGAAATGGTCCTGTTCTGAGCCAATACCATTCCACTCTGAAATCCTTGTAGCCATCCCTGTACCTCACCTCAAAGACTTCTCACAAGACTGGCACAAGAGGCTGCCCAGACTCTGATTTCTCCTTATGGGCTCAGCTCCTTGATCTAACATGGGAGAGGAATGCAGCAAGGGCAGTAAAATAACTCATGCTGACATGGTAGCATTGCTAATAATATCTGAACGTGTGTGTATGGTTTCCAAGAGAACAAAGAAAGAAAGCCTTTGGAGGCCAGAAATACTTCACAGGTACTGCTAATTTCCTTTAGAATTACACAGTAATCACAGCACCTTTTTATTGCTTTGAAGATATTTATCTTAATACTACTAATTCTTACATAATTATTTTTTTATTGGAAAAGTGTTTGTCTAAGTTAGAATCAACACCATGTATTAGTAAACACTAATGCTACTCAACTTTTAATTACAATAGTGCATTGAATAAATTAACTCATTGATTTTTTTTTTCCTCTGGTTTATATCTAGGATCTCAGCCCTTTTTGTTGTTACATTTTTAAGCAGTTACTAAACACATATGTGTATATGTGCACATGTATTTTTACATGTAACAATTAATTGATTAGAATTGCTGCAATTAACAGCCTACAGTGATGGCCCACACAAAGAAAACAAGCATCACTTCCACATCATAAAAGTAGTCACTTAAAATAACAGTAAATGAAGGACAGGTCAACTTCTGACCAAATTAAACACCTCAGAATGATCAATGCAGACAAATGTGACATATGCTATCCCTAGTGCAGTCTTGGAAGAAGTCAGACAAGCCAGAGCAAAAGCCATTCCTTTGAAACATTTCATGAATATCAACACTCCCCTAAGAAAAAGAAACAAACAAGAAGACAGCAACAACCGACTGAACACTGTGTTTTCTAGAGGCAACTTAATTATATCAACTTTGGATTAATGTCAGGAATAATAACACTGACAGTATCAATCATTGTAGAGCTTCTTTTGTGCATTTTACATCAAGAATAGGCTTTCTAACATTAATCTCAGTGAGAGCTTGCTGCTGAAATCCATGTTCCCAGTTAAAAAGAATGTCAGGTGTGAGGAGAATAAAATGCTTACAATACCCTCGTGTCTCTCCTGGTGGAGAAACACATTACAGACCCCAGTGGCAGACGATTTCTGCCTGAGGATTTTTGCTGACAGCCAGTGCATTTATTGATTACCACCACATGAAGCTCAACAAAAGATCTAATAACAGACTACTCAACACATAGCCTGGGGATCTATCTGGATGCTTAAAAATCTAGTACAGGCATTTGGAAAGGATTTGTCAGGGCTCTTGGCTGCTTCTGGTGCTGTGGGACCAAGTTCTGCCACAGTGGCAATGCCTGGCCCTGCCTGCCCTGGCTTGACCTTGTTGCTGCCCTCACCTCCCAGCTTGCCTTCCCCTGGGGAGGAGCCCAGATTTTGCTGCATCCCTACAGAGTTGTGTAGGAGATGATTTTAGAACATCTCTTTTAAATGTCAAACCACTTTCCCTAGCTGAACATGTTGCATGGTAATGGGTTATTTCTTGGCCCCTGGTTCAAGGCCAGACAGTACATTTTATGTTCAGTGTGGGAAAAGGAGTGAAATTTTTTTCCTGCCTTTTTTCTGTTCTGTTTTGTTCTATAAGCAGAGCAATTATGGTCATACACCAAAAAAAGGCTTTCCAGCTGTGGAAAGTCCCACAGGAGAATTTTGAGGAAAAAATTGCCTCTAGAGTATTTTGCTGGAGGGTTGATCTCTGTTTAGTGCACTGTCAATGCAGATAACTGATCCTCTGTGGAAAGCACTACCAGACAGAACTCCAGATGTGACAGCTGGGGAGGATATAACAACATTGGTGACATTCACATGCCATCAAACACCTGATCTTCAGGAATATCACCTGTCCCAGGATCTCCAGTGGAAACATGATACCAGGCCTGGCATTCCCCAAGGTATATCACAAGGACATCTAAATGTAAGAGGAAAAAACACATGGTGCTAAAATGGTAAAAATATCCTAAAGATATTTCCAAGAAATCCATTCAATGCCCAAGATGTGTTAGGCTTCTGACAGCAGCTAGCCACATCCAGATGAAATAGAACAGCAGCTGCTAGAATACAAGGACTGTGTGATTTACAAAATTATTTCTGGGATGTCCTAGCCTTGGGCTCAATATTGATTCACTTTCTATGTCCTGGACAAAGAGCAGTGCTCAGAGCAACATGTGATGCACTTTTCTGAAGGGTTCTTATCATGGGACCAGGCCAACTCTTATTTAGGATGTTTCCAGTAGGATTTGCCCAAAGCCCCTGTCAAAATATCTCAGCACTGCTCTCAATAATGATTAGAGGTATTGAGAGGTTTTTCATGCATATATAGATACATGAACAAATAAAGACACATCATCCAAATTTCTGGTGCTTTTATCTTTGTATGGATTGCAACACCCTGTGATAGTATTAGATAGGAGTAATTTGATACTCAACACTTCATCTTATACCTGCACCCATGTCCTTAATCCATGGGACCAGCCATGGACAGCACTACGATTCTCAAACCACTGAAAAAAATCTAGCAGCTCCCATCCCCGCCAAACCCACAATTTAGCAGAATTACATTTTCTTCTTCCTCTCCAGATGTTCAATTCACACATGCTCTTGGACCTCCCTTCCCTCAAAACCTCCTGATGTGAAGGCTGGATTCAGTCCAGAAGCAAAAGGACGAAGAAGAGTTACTGACTGAAGTGCAATTTTACTCCAAGCTTTCTACATCCCTTAAGTCCACACTGAAACTCTCTGTCCTCTTATTCAGTAAAGGCCAGTGCTGGAGGCAGTGGGATACCAGCAAGAGGAGAGGAAAGGCAGGGGTGGGCAATGGTGTAACCAGGACTGATGCAATGAAATGTCCTAGTTCCCACCTTTCCTTTCTGGCTCCAGACACAGCTTCAAAACATCTGAGGCAGCAGGAAAAATTCAATCCAGCAGTAATTTGCAAGGGAAATACAATTCATGCATTAAGATTATTTCACTAAATGATTTCTTTTGCTCCATCACAATAGTGCCTTCCCTGACTGCTGCTAAAAAGGTCTGTAAACTCCACAGGGGACGGGCTGAAAAACACCACCAAGAGTTACTTGATGGCTGGCTTTTTGCACAGGAGCTCTGCTGGAGTCCTGTGTCTTTGACTAAAGTGTGTGCACCGCTGCCACATGCTAAACCTTTCAGAAAGGCTGTGGAGAAAGAAGGGCTGCCACTAGGATGTTGGATATGAAAGCACTTTTCTGCATCCCAGGGATATGGAGGACATTTTTCATTGTTTTTTTCTCCTTTTTGTTTTTTTTCCAAATCAAATTGCATATTATTTTAAAATCTTTTATTTTGAAGTAGCAGCATGAGCACTTTTTAATTTATCTGACTCTGACATCTAGTGCCTAAGTCCACATCACATATTAACAGCAACAAAAGCCTAAGGCAGCCCTAGAGACAAAGACACTTAACAAAGAGAATATTGCATCAAATCTGTGTTGTCTTGCACAACAATCTTGCACATCAAATCTGTGTTATCATATGGTAAGTTTGTTCCTGAGTTCACCGCACAGTTACACCAGTGGCTTTCTAAAAGCAGTATCAATTTCACCGAATTAAAAGATATCTAGTGGAAAGAAAGTTTCAAACTTCATATGGGAGTTCTAAACATTTTAAGGGAATGTCACTCTTCAAGTGACTGTTCTTAAAAAGGACATAACTCCAGCCTGGTGGGATCCCACCTGCCCACAGATGGGATCTGTCCTCTGACAGGACAGGGACCTGTTGAAGCAAGTCCACAGGAGGTCACCAAGCTGATTATAAGTATGGAGCACCTCTCCTACCAGGAAAGGCTGAGAGAATTGGGACTGTTCAGCCTGAAAAAGAGGAAACTTGGAGGGATCTAATTGCAGCCTTCCAGCACCTGAAGGGAGCCTTCAAGAAAGATTAAGAGAGACTGCAAGAGCTTGTAGGGACAGGACAAGGGGGAATGGCTTTAAACTGAAACAAGGTAGGTTCAGATTAGCTATTGAGAAGAAATTCTTTACTGTGATGGTGATAAGACATTGGAATGGGCTGCCCAGAGAGAGAAGCTGTGGGTGCCTCATTCCTGGCACTGTCCAAGACCAGGTTGGATTGGGCTCTGAGCAACCTGGTCTAATGAAATGTGTCCTTGCCTATGGCCAGGGGCTGGAACTAGAAGATCTTTGAGTTCTGTTATGACCCAAAGCATTCTATGAGTCCATGGCAATGGTTTTCTTTGCATTACAGGTACCAAGACCATTATTTTTTTGTGTTGATAATTCTTTTTTTCACAGAAATGTTGGAAGAATCATGGAAGAAAGTGTTTGAAGAAGTTCATTTGCAGATACTGTCATTATAAATACCATTTCAGCTGTCCTTTATAGGATGCTACATACCAGCATTTCCTGGGACTGGCATCTGAATCTGAGTTTTCTTCAGCAGCACTCCAAGTTTTTGACGTGGCTTTTTGTGTGATCAGTTTATCTTAACTTTCAAAGTAACATACATTAACTCAGCTACTCAGACTTATTAAAGCTACCTACCACCTCTTCTTCTGATGAAACACTGAAACAGATGCACTTGAGAGGAGAAAGGAATTCCAGCAGAATGAACATGAAAGCAGAAGACAAGCTGTCCCCAGATACAGCCATATGTGATAGGCACAAAGCCTTAGTATTTAATACTGTTGCATTTTTACTTAGAGCATTTCTATTTCTATTTCTATTTCTATTTCTATTTCTATTTCTATTTCTATTTCTATTTCTATTTCTATTTCTATTTCTATTTCTATTTCTATTTTTATTTCTATTTCTATTTCAGTTGTATATTATTTATATTTATATTTTACTTAAACATTAGTGATTTTAAACCATATCTTTATTTAATCATTATTTAGTGTAAGACACAAAACCTTAGTATTTTAGTATATAGAGCTGCAATGAAAACTATGCCCCTTTGTTGCATATTTCCCATTACAACTAAAGTAAAACATGAGTTACCATGCAGTCCCTTCCTGTAATCCAGTGCCAAAGAATCTGTCCATCCATCCACAGGTCCCTGCAAGAGTAAGTTAGCCTTTTCACTGATCTCATGTCACAAATCCACTGATGGGAAGGGTTCAGATAAACTAAATTACAGGATATAACCTGGAGGGCAAAGAACTCCCCACACAACAGTTTATGACCAGCAACAGTGACTGTAGGAATTCAGCCATTCTTACCCTACAAAGTCTGAAATTCAGAAGAGGGAGAGACAAAGAGTGAGGAGCAGGTTGTATGCCTTGCACACACCATTGGGTCAAGAGCATACTCAAGCAGTTACCAGAGAACCATTAGAGCACTGCAGACCCATGTTTTATCTTGGATTATGATTAGTGCTCATATAAGAACTGTTGCTAAAACAAAGAAAATTATTTGCAGTTGTGGGAGGCAAACAAAGGGGCTTGGGCTTTGCCTATACCTTGGACTAAGATGCTAAAGCCCTTTGCTTCCTTACAGAATATCATATCAAAAGGGCTGACAAGACAAGAAATTTGTAAGAGTTAACTTCTGTGGAATTAAAAAATGCTAGAAATAAAATCCTTTTACCAAAGATGGAGACCACTTTTCAACACAACTGCTGATTAATGACCTGTTTTGATCAAATATTTAAACCATTCTTGTCTAAACTGCATAAAGATAGAAAAAGACTTATTAAAAGACCTCTCTGTGTTTCTTGGCAACAGATTGTTTGGTTTGTCAGAGTGAAATGCATTTTCATAGGACCTCTGATGGAGCTTAGTAGGAAGGTAACGCACACAAAAGTAATTTGACTTGACAGTCTGAACTAAATGGTTGCAGAGTGATGAATGATAACACTACATTTTCATATTTATATAGTATTTATATTATTTGTATAGTACCTTTTAAAAATAGTAGCACTTCTAGATTTTCTGTAACAGAACCCAAAGAACTTAGAGTACCCCTGGAAAGGCAATTCTGTGTTCTGCCAAAATGGTCAACAGGGACTTAGACCCAAAAGGAGTCAACCTTCCCACAAGCTGCAAGATATTCTTGGCCTTTCAATTATGTGAAAATCTGGGAGACTACAGGAAACAGATGTGTTCTTCCTCTGTATTTCCTCCTCCCAGTTCTTGAATGAATAAATTGGGACCAATCTTCCAAATGCTACAAACATAAGAGTTCACTGCCCTTCCTGTGCTAATGGCACAGTGAGTGCATGGTGTATGGCAAAGAACACAGCATGTGATCATGGCTATAAACACAGTGTGAGCACACACACAACTCTACATCCTCGAAAATGAATCATTCCTTATATAATATATACTCCAAATAAGTCACTTCCAGATATTTGTGAATATTTGTGGTGTTACAAGGCTTTATGATCTCCCACATTTATCAGTAGCTCATTCCAAGAGCACAGGACTTTGAAAGAAATCAAACCTTTCATTACAGAGAGGAACTCAGCCTTAGATGGTCCTTAGGTCTGTCCCAACAATGGACCTTAACAAACAGACATCACACCTTAAGCAGACAGACAACCAACAAGACTATATGTTACACCAGTCTTTCAGATTTTCTAAATTGTGGTTAATGTTCACCAAATGCAACCTCTGTTAAAGGCCTCGTCTCATCTGACTTTAGGACCTTGCTTTTTAGCTCAGCTAAGCAGCTCTAGCAATAAAAAGCCAAAATCCACAAGCAACTTCTCTTGCTTTCAGGCAAACTGAAAGCAGACAAAAAGGCATTTAGGGTCAATCCCTCACCAATATTTTGATGTATTTTTTCCCCTTCTTAAACACCTTATCTCAGCGGTGCTACCCCCATCACTGATGAACTTGGCCTTGGCCAGCAGTGGGTCTGTTTTGGAATTGGCTTCTCCACTGGACATAGGGGAGCAGAAAGCTTTTCAGAAAGCTTTTCTTGCACCTCCTCACAGAAGTCACTTCTTTAGCCCCATCTCCACTCCCCCAGCTACCAGAACCCTGTCAAACAAACACAACACAGATAAACTTTACATCTGAAACCTTTTTACCAAACTTTAAAAACTAGTCTAACTAGTATATTAATGCTGATTTTCTATAAACACATTTAAAATTTAAATTTTTGAAGTTTAGGGTTTTTCCACTATGTCAAAGAAGATGGTGATGCTTTCTCCCCAGGAGAACCCAAAATACAGTTTGTATATTATTTCAATTAATAACAAATTACATAACTAGTAGAAGTAATTTTATGTTACAGTTTGGGAAGGAAGCGGGAAACATTGATACCTTAGGGGAAATGCAAATAGCAAAATGTAATTAGTCATATTAATTTCTGGCCAAAATAATAGATTTTGTATCTACACACTTATTAAAAGTTTTACTAAGTGACAACAACTGGCAAAGACTTTCTAATTGTAACCAAGAGACAGCAATAACGATGCTTGGCTGTTGCACATCTTATCAGACAGTGCATTTTCTGAAATGTTGAGGAGGATTTGTGATGGGTCTCAAGTCAGGTCTCAGGAGACAAAATATCTTTTGAAAATCCAGGATTCATTCTTGAACCAATTGAACCACCAGCATTAGTTTGACTGATTTTTGATATTTAATTTGAATGTGTGATCAACTCACAGCAAGGGAACAGAAGCTCTGTCATGAAAAAAAGGGAATATTGTACAAAACTGGCTTTTTTCAGTGAAGATTCACAGCACTCTACCACTGACTTCTGTTTATACTCAGTGCCACTCATGGCTTCTCCAAAAAATTGATTTAATCTGAATGTAAGAAGCCACTGCAGAAGTAAACCTTGCTCTTACAGATAGTTTCAGATATCCCCCACTAGTGATGGTGCCAAAGTGCAGCTTGGCTCTTCCTCAGAGCTGATCTGCTGAAGCAGAGGTTTCACCCCTCCTGCACACTGTTTGGCACCTCTGCAGACTGCAGAAACCAACACATGGCCATGGTCTGGCTGCATGGGGCACCTGGGACTTTCTTCTCAGGCTGGAAGATCTTTCAGACACAGTGCAGAGCTACTGAAACCCCTGCAGCCACCAGCAGAGGTGGGACACTCCTGGACACATCTTGGAGCTGTTTCTCAGTCTGGGGGAAGAGCTGGGAGTGTTTGTGGCAGAGCTGGCAAACAGCTTAGACTAACAGAACACTTTCAGAGTTAATTTTTTCTGAATTTGGCACATTTCTCAATTTTCATGCATTTTCACGTAGATTAAGACAGAGTCTTAAGCAACTGTTTTCCTCTGTAACAGATGCTGTGAAGATAAACTCCTAGTATCAACACTGGTAGGCATCATCTGCACAGCAAAAGATCTTTAGTTTTTCCTTATTCAAAGACTACAGGTCCACTTAACTGCTGAGTCTTCATCAGACCTGGATGGTACCATGTTGATACATCTCACCAGCTTCATTTTTCTTCCTATACTTCTTCCACATTTTTTTTTCCAAATTGAAGCAATAGCACTGAATTCAAAGGCAAGCTGTGTAATTGTAAATACTATTTTTAGTTGTACGATGAAGAAATATACACTTTCAGTGTTGTCATCAGTATTAAAAGCATACATATGAATTTATTTTGGGAAAAAACCAAATATGAATATACTGATGGTGTACTTCAGGGCGAAACATCAAAATGTGTAAGACTAATTCAGGCATTCAGAAATTGATGCATTGTTTCATCTTTATTTTTCAGAAATACAACTCAAAACCCAGCCTTAATAAATGCAAAATAATGAGTGCTCCTCCAGAATTTCTTGAAAAGTTTTCATCCAGAATAATCAGACTGAATTCATCTCTTAGAAGAAAGTAAAATTCCCCCACGTGAGCAGAAGCTGGGGGGGGGGGGGGGGAGTTTTAGTCAGTATGACAGAATTTCCAAACAACCTCCAAGAACAATTATCCTTACTAAGTAACTCTCCAGTTTTTCCATGAACTTGGACCAAAATCCACAGTTAATAGTCACTCTTTCCCCAGCCCATAACTCTGGGCAGCAGTACTACAATATTCTAATTTGAGCTAACTCTGCTACAGGAGTTCAAGAAGAAAGGTTATTTTTTCCCCTTCCTTTGGCAGATTATTTTAAGGTGTCAATTTGAATTTTTGGCACTACGTCAAATCTTTCTGCAGAAAAGCTGTTTCTATTCTCCACAGGACTCTTAAATGTAGAAGAAATACACTTCATTCTCCACAAATTGTAATTTTTTCCATTATCCCATTACTATAATTTTCCACAATGATCTTGACAGTCTTCTTGGCTCTGCCTTACCAGAAGAAAGGGGTTTATTAATTTGTTTTGTCTTGATAACTTTTTCACCATGAAGAAGATGCCAGCCTTTGGTACACACAGCTTGCTTTGCAGCAGAAAAGAGAAGAGCAGTAGCTGTGGCTGCACTGTGAAAACATATCTATTTCACAGCTCTGTATTTCATGGGAAAAATAAATCTAATAACTGCAGCAATTATAATCATGGCAATGATGTGTGCAGTGACATTTTACAACGCAGGAAAATTTTCACACCAACCTTGACTGCAAGCATCCCTGTGTGTGACAAAAAATGCCCCTGAATGGTCCCTGTCTGAAATGTCCTGTGTAGATGAATAAGGGCCCATATTTTTTCTCACAAAGGCTGCCATCTCACTGCAATAAATCCCTCTACCAGCCTGTCTCTCTGGACAACCATGTGCTGCTAAATGGCAGCCACACTTCATAAGCTCAGAAAACAGAGAGTATTGAGTAATGTAGCAATATAAAGCAATTCACTAGGAAAGTGCGCAATTCAACAAATCTGTTCTCCCAATTCTAGATGCTTCATTGCTACATAGAGCCTTATCCCAAGGTCTGAACTGCAGTGGTACTTCAGGTAATCCCAGTTGAAGCAAGGCACTCAGGGAAAGTGAAGAATTCTGACCTGAGCTGCACAGGATTCAGGCTCTGTCCAGCAGTATTTCCTCTGCAGTGTAAATTATTCTTATTGTGTCAGCTCAGGACACCGGGAAAGCAAAACATTTAGAAATGGGATATCACATCCAGCTTACCAACATAATTGTTTGGGAGGAGAGAGATAACTGCTCTGCTTTTTCCACTTAGCTAGGAATGAACCTGCTATTTTGGATTTTAAAACCAATTAATCATGGCTCCAATCAGTTTAGATCAGTAAGCAAATGTTTCGTTCCATTCCTTGTATAACTTTATTGAAAGTGGGGGTCAATTTTTTTGGTTGTATGTTTGGTTTTGAGAGCTATTGCCTTCCAGAAACAGCTGTTTAGGAGGTAAACCTGTGCTGGCAAAGGTGAGAACAGCAAAACTCCCAGGCAGTGAACTGCAACATCCACCCTGGGGAGAGGGCAGCTCTCCTCATGGAGCACAAAATCATCCTGCCATTGTTTCCTTCAGCTTTCCAGTCTCAGAGAAAGCTTCAAACTGCTGTCCCAAAAGAGGGCATCCCTTGCCAGAAGGCATTGAGAGAGATTACAGGAGAGACTGGACTCTCAGCTTGAGGGACATTTGCTGAACTTCCTACAATCAGGGGCTCACAGCTAGTCTTGTGCAAGCAGAAGGTTTCAGAGTGTTTTCTTGCCCCTGCACTGGATTCAGAGCAGCTGGTAGGATTAAACACTTACCATTCCTTTTCTGCTGCACCAACAGTTTTTGCCATCTGTATGTTAACAGCCTTAGCTTTATAACATTCAGTGATATAATTGTCTCTGGGAGCTGAAAGATGACTGAAATATAAGCTTTTATAAAATGAGCATTTTCCAAATCACTGTGCCATGAAACAGTCACTTAAGCTAACTGGAGAAAAAAGATACCAGTTCAGAAGTTCAGGTGAACTTGAAAACAAAAGAGAAGAGATCATACATCATGAGATCAAACATCTTTCTGTTCTGTTGAATCAGTACTCCAGTGGGACAAATGGCTCAAAACTGTCCTAGAAAGCCCCAGGAAAAAAAAAAAAAAAAGAAACAAATCTATTCCAGACTCAGTTTATACCCATACTAAGCCTGACAAGTTTGCCTGATCAATTAGTGCAGGTCCTTACCAAGCAGGCAGCTGCCTTGCAGGTCCTGCAAGAGTGAAAGCCTGTTAGCCCACCTTGAACATCAGGGGTCAGCAGAAACAGCTGCATGGAGAGGCCAACAGCTCCACAGACTTGCAGGGTGAATGGAAATACTCAATTTCACTTGCATTTGCAGCGCAGCACCGCTGAATTTAAGTCAGTTCCCTGTTCTTAAGGCCTTGAAATAACTGTGCAAAATTGTAGGGTAGCTATTAACACTGCTGGGGAAAGTAATACTGTAAGAACCTCTCAACAGGTTCATCTGTTCTTTTCTTCATCTTCTTCCTGCTTTAAAAAGGCTGATGACAAACAGAGGATGATACTCTTTTGCCTACTGAGAGATCCTGTGTATTGAAGCTTCAGCTCAATCATCTGTGAAGCTTTTCAGAAATCTTCAGCACTGCAGCAAAATTTAGTGTGGATTAGCTTCCAGCTGGGGAAATAATAGGTAGAAGTTTTGTGCCTTTATTCATGGGAGAACAAACACATGGATAACTCTATGTGATTTCTTTTCTGTGTCTAAATAGTTTACAATAAGTTGATGGTGGGGAAAGTGGTAATGATTTTGAAATTCAGCCCTGTACCTGCAACATAGTATGCTTACATCTTTTGGCCTCATACTTACATATAGCCTTACTCCTTCAAGCCAGAAGAGCAAAGAAATTACTACAGTAAGCATTTTTAATCTGAAAATTTATTTCTATGCTGCTTCAGCATTTGCAGCACCTAAAGTTAGATAGAAAGAGAAACAAAAGCTTGGGATTTAAATTCCATGGCCTGTTACAGTCTGTTTAAATTACTGCAGATTAAAACCCTATGTAACCACTGTGAATTACACTGGAAATAAGCAAAACCTGTGACTGCCTTGCCCAAAAATTTAAGCTGATGCCTGTAACAGTTTCACAGAATTTTTGCTCAGGCTAAACATGCTTAAAGCAAAATTATGCACTTGGTGCTCCTACAGCCCAGGCCCAGCAGCCCCCTTGCCCAGAGCCCTTTTGGAAACTTTGTGATAATCTCAGAAGTGTGCTGCTTCTTTTTCCAGAGAAAAAGAGCACTATGCCAGATCCTCAGCACAAGAAAAAAAAATTAAGTTCCCTGAGGGACCTACAGGCCAAGCTGCCCATTGCTGTCAGCTGGGGCTTGGGCAGGTCAGACCCAGACAGGATCTGGCAGGACCAACAGCTCACAGCTGAGTGAGGGGGTAGGCAGGACCCTGCATTGCTGTGTTCCTCAAGGGAAAGAAGCCACAACAGCTCATTTTCTTATTGCTCCTGGGGAGTTGTGATGGATGTGCACTTTTGAAAACTCTGTCAGGTAAGGGAATACCATTTTCACATGATTTTTTTTTTCTGAGGTAGCTTTGACATTCCTTGTAGAATGCTAGTGTGCTTTAAGCATCCTTGCTTCTTGTGATGACTGGGTTTTACTGGTGCTCTAGTTCCTACCTATATTGAGTCTCAGCAAGTCAGTTCTCAAAGCCATTGCCAGTGAAAAATATTTTAACCAATGCTCTGATCCATTATGTGCTTAAACTGGGGGTTAAATTCTGGCTGCAGAAATCCTGTTGGAGAAGGTGAAAAAAACAACTTATTTGTAGCTGAATGGTTTGAGCACAAAGTACTGGTTGTTTACTTGCTATGTAAACTGAGAAATATGAATGCCTGAGCTCTGCTTTTTGTCTTCCATGGTTGTACTTTTTTCGTGGTTTTGCCAAGATCTTTTGCCTGCACCTGACAGGTCGTACTCTAATGTGGGAGGAACAAGTCGGAAATGTCGTCCCAGAATATCCCTCTCTGTCAACATTTAGCATTTTTTTGGTAGGTGCAGAAAACTTCCCTGTTGGGAAGGAGAGCAAATGGTTCACCCTAATTTTTTTTCTAACTGAGGGAAACATTGAGGGGAAAAAAAAGTGCCTGTGCAAAGGGTGTGGGGGGATGGGGAAAAGTAGGGAGTAAAACAATTCATATATTTACATTCTGGGATGAGGAAATGAATGATATTCCCCAACACTCCAGTTGATAGTACCACAGTGGTAGCTGATTAGAAGAGGAAGCATTTATGTTAATGATCTTATTTTGTGATTCAATTTCTTTCAAATTCTGCCATCTGTTTTAAAATTCATGTTTTCTCTTAGGACACTGATAAGTACACGTGGTTTAATGCTGCATGCTAGTCACCAGTAGCTCTTGCTGATTTAAATGAAAATTGTATTTTGCCTGAATCTGGTCTGCTAGATTTGGTCCCTGTTTGAATTACAGTTTCTGGAAACTGCTGGAGAGAGAAAGATTTAGAGCAAGATATGTTTGCCTGTCTCTTCTGCTTTATTTGGAAATGGTCTGTCAAAAATGAGACTGAACTTGGTAATGTTTGGAATTGTGTTTTGGGCCAGGGGACTCATTTATGGTAAGCCAGTGTCTGGCTTTCTTCATTAGCTGCTGCATGGCAGTTTTCATGATTAAATGTGGCACTGTTTGGATATTTGTTTTATAAGTGAAAATTTATCTGGCTATTACTAAACACAAGTCATCCAAAATGGGTAGACTTATCTTTAGCAATAGCCAGATAATTATTTTGTTGGTGAATGTGCAGTTTCTTCCTAAGCAAGGAAGGAAGTCAGTGGTTTTGAACAGTTGTGTGAAACTCTTATCAAAGAGGTAATGGTGAATGCTTTGCATTCAGGTTTTGACAAAACTTTTAATACCTAAGACCTTTGATGGCTATGACACAAAACTCGTCTGATGGTGGAAGTTTGCAGCAATATCACACACAACATCCCCCTTGAACCTAAGAGTTTAAGTTTTTATTTAAGACTTTTCTGCAATAAAAGAGTTTGTGTAAATTTGTATGTGAAGCATTAATTTAGGCAGCTGTTCAAACTGATGGCACATAATAGACAGGAAACAGGGGTAAATATGGGGTCCTCGGCTCAGCCCCACAACAGAAACAGAAACTTTTTTTCTTATAGCCATATGAATGGCTATCACTTTACTCTAGAGCCTTCAATAAGCAAAGAATACAGTCAAATGCTGAATTTGGCTGGTTCCTGCAGATCTCTATGACTCACCTCTGCTAAAATTAGCTAATCTTCATTTGTAACTTCTTGTTGTAAACACAGTTAAAAAACCCTAGAAGACCAATCAACGTCAAGGGAAGGTGACTTTTTTTTTCCTTGAAAGCAAAATTGAAAATTAATGCCATTTACTGGTGTCTCTGATAATGCAACAAGATGGACTGTAGATGAGCAAGCTGCAGTATTTTTTATCTCTCCCTGGTGTCACCTCAGACTCACTGCTGCTGAGTAATGTGTGAGAAGATAGAAACCCTAAACAGGAAATTTTGCTGCCGGTTTAAATCCCAGTAGACAATACCTTTATTCTCTAGCAGATGGTGGCCAGAGTAAAAATGTAAAAGTTAACATTAACCTTGCCATTTGAACTCATAGTGACAGACATAATCATTATTTGTTTAACCAAACTAAACAAACTTCAATAAATATTTTTTTTTAAGCTTAGGCCTTTCTTTTAGTTGTTTTCTTGTGAAGCCTTTCTCTCTTTGAAGATGCTTGTTGAGATAATAGTTTTTGCATCTGAAATAAACACTGCACTAGCCAAGAGAGTTATAACAGGTTTTGTGCTACAGAAAAATAGACACAACTTCCCAAAACTGTGGATTCTTTTTCCTAAAAGAGTGACCCTTAACTCAATTTTAGCTCAGTTCAATTCATAGTCGGACATTAATATTAAGCAGCTGAAGAAGATCCCTGGATTTGCATTTTTGTCTTTTTTTAGTACCAAAAAAACCATCATGAGTAATTTCATTTTGAATGTAGTAATAAAACTTAATCAGAAATAACTGTCCTTAATTCTGAATGCCAGAAATCATATACAAGTCTTACATCTTTAAAAACCTCATTTGCAAAGAGGATTAGATGGGATCTTCTAATTCTCATTCCATTTAATCTGCTTTACTAATAAAGTATAAATACTTGCTTGAATTATGTCAGGCTCACTGTGCACCTCATCCCAAGAGATGCTGAGTGTCTGGGCCCATGTGGACTACCACTGATGTCCTGCTCCAGCATCACTCCTGCTTTCTGAGCTGCCTGCTTTAGCCAGAGCTCTTCTGCTCTGTCCTGGCTTTGGTTTTATGCAGTCAGTGTTTCTTCCAAGCTGGCCTCCAGCACCCTGCGGTTCTTTTGATGTTTGTGCTGGAAAAGGATGCTGTAGCTGCAGCAGATTTCACAAGGCATCAAGGCTGTGGGGCCATGTCTGTACTTGGGTTTCTACCTTGTGTATTCACTCGGGCCTTATATGTGTGCAACTAATTCTGTGTTTCAGGAGGCATTGTATAACATGAAGTGAGATAAAAACTGCAGGTGGTGTGTCCTGCTGGCAGTCATGGGTGGGGAGAACAATCACATGCACAGAAAAATCTGGGATTTCAACACCAGTACTGAGTGAGTCATGCAATGTAACTACAGCAAAAATTTGGCCACTCGAGGTGTCACCAGCCCCCACCATTTGATAATATAGAATGTTGGTGGAAAGGGTGAGAACTCTGCTTTGGCATGTGTCATAGTCAGGGGTTTGCAAATTATGACTAAAAATGATACCATGAGGTGAGACTTGAAATGGGTGTGGGTGGGGAAAGAGAGGAAGAGGACAATGTATTGGGGCACCCAGTGCAAGTGGGACAGTGATGGCATGAAATTGCTACTGCTGCCTCTGCAGTGAATTGAGAGAACTGCACTTTCATCCAATGATCAGGAGAACAGAAACAAGCTGAAAAGCATATTTCAGGTAGCTCCATCCAAGCAGTTTTCCCTTCAGTGGTTTTTACATCACTACAGTGCAACACTGTGCCAATAAATGAGATTGATAGCTGGTCTCCTGGAACAAAGTGCCTCAGCAATTATCCAGGATAGCTTGCTAGTTTTCCTGGGTCTGCCAGAAATAGGCTCTGAGCCACATGTGGCACCTTTGGAGCAGCAGGACACCCTGGAGGCATCTGACTGTACAAACACAGGGGCACATCCAGTCATGGAGTGAGGAAACTGAGAATATCATGGAGGACGAAAACAGCTGGAAGCTCTTTGCACTGATGAAGAGCTCACTTGATATGCCACTACCACCAGTCTCCCTTTGAGATTTTCCTTAAGAAAGTGGGAGCCATGGTTGAGATGAGATGGGCAGCATTGCTGGAGAAAATCTGGCGTTGTCATATCAGGATTTTTCTCTTGGGAAGCTGAGAAGCCTCAGAGAAAAGGGAAAACAATATTATCTCATTTGATTCTTCTGTGTCTTGCTCCTTTGGAATGTGTTTGGAGATTGTTTACCCACAGGTGATTGTTTCATTGGTTTCTGGTGTGGTTGTTTTCACTCATTGGCCAATCAGTGCCAAGCTGTTTTGGGACTCTGGAGAGAGTCACGAGTTTCCATTATTATCTTTTTAGCCTTCTGTAAGCATCCTTTCTGTATTCTTTAGTATAGTTTAGTATTCTTTAATATAATATAGTGCCATAAAATAATAAATTAGCCTTCTGAGAACATGGAGTCAGAGTCATCATTCCTTCCTTTGTCTGGGGGCAAGGCAAATACAATTCTGGTGGTGGCCAGCTGCTCTCTTGGGACAGGCTGAAGGAAGTCATAGGTTTGGAAAGTCAGAAGCAGTGCCCTTGCTGACTGGGGCAGGTTGAGCCTGGGAACTTCACTCTCTCTCTGTGTGTCTCTGCTGCTACATTTGACAGATGGCTCTGCTCAGACAACTTGTAAAGACAAATAGAAACAGTCTTGGAAAGGTGGGAGGAAAACTAAATGGATGAAAAATACCCAGAGAGTCCTGTGTTCATCAGACCATGCGCCTACTGCAATATTACAAACTTCTGAGACACCTCAAATTGCATTAAGATATTATACAGCATGCTTGATAAACTTTTATTTCTCTTCTGGTTTATGAGATGCCAGAGTTCCCCTGAGGCATATTTACAAGTTTCCTTTGTAACTAGTACAGTAGGAAAACATTCCTTAATTGGTTAGAGAGGTTTTTTTAGCTCCAGTTGCAAAAACTCAAAGCAAACCCCATGACAAAAAGTTTCAACATATTGATAAAAGCTAGTGGTGTTGGGGTTTGAATCAATTATGTATGTATTAGGAAAAAAAAAAATTGCACTTTTTTTTTAGTAAAGGGGGATGGGGGCAAGATTACTGCCTGTGAACTTCAGTAAATAGGCAGCTCTGTAAACTACCTCAGGAAGAGCACAGAGGAGTAAAACTGGCCCTAATTAAACCTTGGTTGGAAAATGTGAGAAAGTCCTAACTCAGAAGCACTCAGCTCTGGGACAAACCCTTGTCATAGTAACTGAGCAGTGGTGGTCAGCAAGAGGAAGGGGACTTGGCTCATGGAGGGAACAGATTTGGGTGCTCCACTCCCTTCACAAGCATCCTTAGAGGTTTGTGGTCTTCCTAAAAAGAGAAACCTCTACTGTGGCAGCTCCCTGGTGCTGCTTGTTTGAAAAAAGCAAAGATTTGAAAAAAGGTGCTAAATCAAGTCAAAAATATTTTAACTGTCTCATTTTATCTCTGTAGTAAGAGATTGAAAGTTTCCTTGAGATACAAACCAATAATGATCTATACAGTACTTAACTAGGTATCTAATAAAAGACATAATTATGTTTGTTAGATTGAGTCTTTTGTTAGCATGTCCCACATCATGCTGGGATGTGATCAGGAGATGTGAAAAAAACAGAAGAAAAATATTTTTAACCTGTTTAATTCTAGCTTGTAACTCTGCTGCTGTTCTGTGTTTAAAGCATTAAATAGTTCAAAGATTTCTTTTTTTCTGGTTATATCAAACAAATATTCTTTGGTATAGCCTGTGAAAGGAGGAAATGCATTTCAGCATTTCATGCTCTCTAAATGAAGACTTGTACAATCACTTGCTGCAAATTTGAGTGTAGTAAATGCAATTAATATTGTGATGTGGCTCAGAAGTGACCTTTCCCAGCCTCCAGCACACAGGCCTGCTCTCACAAATGTACTGCTCTGAAAAGCTACTGTGTGTGCTGGACACACTAAAATGAAAAATATAAGCTGATTTCTCCTCACCCCAAGCTGTCACCAAGCTATAACAAGTTATTACAAAAAGTGGTGCAGGTCTTTGAGCCTTCAGGGTTGAGGTGTGCTGCTTGCTGGCGTGCCAGCCTACTGCAGGGACACTCTTGCAGCTCTTTAGATTATGTCCTCCACTGGAAAATTCCACACAAATGGCAGCACTTCCATGTTGCCAACTCTGCAGCCCTGGAGCACTTAGTCAGGAATGCAATTTATACCTTTCAGATACATTAGGAGGAGTACACAAATGCAATTTTACATGGTGTCTTGATTCTAAACATTGTGAGATTCATTTTCATTCAAGCCAGATTAAGGTTAAAGCAAACAAATATTTTATTATGAAGCTCATACAGTTTACAGAGGTTTTGGGAGATTCAGGACAGAAAGGAAACTGCATGCAGTCAAGATGTCACATGAGAAAAACTTTAAAGGTTTCTCTTCCCACAGCCCAGTGAAAAGCAGACTTACTCCACATGCATTTCCAGGACTCCTGCTGTACTGAACATCCTTTGTTCTTGAGAAGCAACCTTGGGAGGTATCTCAAATGGGGGGCAAAGGGGTGCCTGATGGTTTTCCTTCCTGTAATTTGTGGCTTGAACTGAAGGGCAGGATGCAAGGATATCCTTCAATCTCACACCTTTCACAAATGTTTTATTTCCAAACTTTGTTACCCTCTGGAAATGCTGGTGATGCTGGTCACGACCAGCCATTGCCATCCTCCATCTGGATAACCAATGGATTTTGATTGGCTTTTCTTCTGTGTTTGGTTTTTCTTCCGTGTGTCCTCATTCAAGTTAGATGGGAGCTCTGGAGATCTGTAATTCAACCTTTATTCCAACATGACCAACATTTAAGTCAAATCAGGCACTTAGGATGATTTGTCCAGGGGAGTTTTGAGTACCTGCAAGGATAGATTTGGTATGTTCCCCAGGCATCCTTTTGCATCCTTAACTGTCTTCCCTGGAGGGGAAAGAAAGGTTAGTTGGATTTTCCTTTGTGCCTACACATCACCGTTGCTTCTTGTATTTTCCCTGTGCACCTTTGAGAAGGACCTGCCTGTCTCCTGTCCAGCCCTCCCCATCCTAGTGCTGGGGGCAGCCATCCCCCAGGTCCTGCCTCAGGCTGAGCATTCCCAGCTCCCTCTGTGGCTCCTTGTGCCTGGAGTGCTCCAGCCCTTGACCATCACAGGAGCTCCCCTCTGAGCTCCCTCTCTCCTCTGCACAGGGCAGCTGGTCTCCAGGTTTTTGTGGAATCCTTTCCCCCACGTGCTGAATCCCTTTTTGCGTGACCCACGTTTTCCTCAGCCACGCCCTGCACTGCTGGGTAGGCAAGATCAGTGCCTACATCTTGCTGAGGGTGACACTTGACAGAAGTACTTCAGAGTGATACTGGGGTAATTTGGGGTGAATGAGCTCCTCCATCTTCTTGTTGGCATTCTATGTGTAAATAATATACATTTGACCTACCATTCTTGTAAACACTGGTTTGATGATGTTCCCTCAGCAGATCCAAAGGCTGTGATTTAATGTCTGTCCTAATGTAGCCAACATTTGACAAGTTATTGCTGAGGATGTATACTCTTTATAGTTTTACTTATTGTTTTACTATTTAGTTCTGAACTCAGGGTGACTACTGACAAAAATAGCACTACTTTTAAAAACTCTCCAGTAGGCTTCTCCTTTTTTTTTTCCATAGGAAGTTTAAAACAGTTGCTTGCTTCCTTTTCGGTTGGGGGCAGAAAAAAAACACCAAAGAGCATATTTCTAACCCAGTACCTCTTAAAAAATATTAATAATAAAATTTCAACATTGAAATACCAGCTCACTGAAGTCAATTTTCTTGCTGAACTTTTTTACACTCCTTTTCCACTAAAGGAAGGGGGCTGAATAAGACAGAAATGTGAGTATGTTGCCTGTGGGGAATTTAGTTTAATTCAGTGAAATCCTTCCCTGTGACAGAATAATGTCTTCCCTCCTCTTTTGAATGCATTTTTTTAGCTTATTTAAATTGCATATATGATCTGAGATTATGCAAGTGTGGTATCAGAGAAACACCTCCAGAGTGGCAATACTTCTTTGACTACAGGGTGCTTCCATTAATAAATTTGGCTGTCACCATTGGGGTGGTTCCACCAGGCTGGAAGGATCTTTTCCAATTCCTTTAACGAGTCAGAGGGGATTGTCTGGAGGTAGAGAAATAGTGCAGGATGAATCCTGCCACAGGAAGCAATCTTACTCCTCTTTCCTTGTTGCTTGCATCCCATGAGTAAACTCCTCCACGCTGTAGCAGTGGCTGTCTTCTTCCACAACTGGATGGACTTCAAGCCTGAGGAGAGCAGGCTGTGGAGTGGGGAAAGGAAAAGAGGCAGGGGTAGGCTTTGTCCCTCAGAGTACACCAGCTTGGATAAGTCTTTGGTAACCTATTTACAGCAGACTACACTTGTAGAAGGGGAGGTAAATTATTAAGGGCACAGAGCTACAACTCACCAAGACTACTTATATCTAAAGGCTAAATTTGCAGCATCTGTTCTAAAACTTAGCAATCAAACCCTTTTGGCTTGGGTAAACACTCCTGATGAAATCTGAGGGGCAAGAGACACAGGAGACAGTGCTGATGCTGTAGAGCCTTGGGAGTTGCTTCCTGCCCCTGACTAGAATAAGCTGGCACTTTGAGCACAATGGTGTCCTACCCAGCACCCAGAGTGTGCCTCATTTTTCACATCCCAAGCTACTGCAAAATTACAGTTCATCTGTCTGGTTCAATTAAGTCTGATATTTAGAAGGCTGATAGGTTGATTTTTTTGTTTTGTTTTGTTTTCTTGGTCAGATGAATCTTTTAGCCAAAGAGTTAGAATTACTACTTTTCACATTAATCTTTTAAAAGTTCATTTTCTGTGCCTGTGTGTTGAGACTTCAGTTCAAAGCAACAGCAGTGTAATAAGTTGTTCCTGCTGGAGAGAAGCCAGGGGAGTTATTCAAAATGTAGTGAGAACTGATAGAATCTGGCTGCCTTAGTGCCTTGAAAGGCAGTCTTAATTTCTTTTAAAATTGGAAGGTAACCAAATCCCTACCTTTTGAGCATTCATTTTGCAGTTGTGAGGTTTTGCATATTTATTGTCCCTGTGGCTCTCACAAAGGCAGGTATTTCCATGGAGCTGCCTTGGAGATCTGGCAATGGCAGCATCCCCAGGCCCTGCTCAGGAGGGCAGCACCCTTCTCTGTGCCCCGGGTTTCACCTGTGTAAGGATATTGTTGGCACTGTTCTTTCCCTTGGCCTTTTCTAGTAAACTCATCTTCAATAGAAAAAAATTTAAAATTATAAAAAATCTTCAAGCCAAGCCTTGTTTCTTTGCCCTTTGCCTGGATATTTCGGGGTATGGAAATGTAAGCATATGTCTGAGGTTTATTAGGTGTGCACATTTTTCAAAACCAGATGTTATTTTAAACATTTGACATTGAGTTTTGGCTGAGGAAGTGTTCTACTGTATGCAGGCTCTGGTCCATCACAGATGAACAAAGCCATAGCAGACTTGAGACTGATTCTGTCATCCTTTAGGGTTAGTGAATGATAGGCATTCAAAACTGATTCAAAACTTGCTAAAACTGATGAATTAGTTGTAGAACAGTGTCTTTGTCCAGTGAAAACCTATTCTGAAATGTTATCACAGTGAGTGTCTTTGACTATGATAATATAAGTGCTTTTTCAAAAAAAAAAAAAAAGACATAAGCTCATATTCACATGAGAGTCTGTTTCTTGAAAGCCTCTAAAATTCTTCACTTAGTATCAGGTATTGCAAAGTTGGAGACAAAAGTAGCCAACATTAAAAAAATTAGACATCTTTCATTTCATAGAGCTGTATGTTAATTGGATAATCAGAGCTTTCATCATCTCCCTAATTTAAATTACCATTTGTCATCCTGTCACCATTGCCTGATATGAGTAATGGCTGTTACATATTGCTCTGTCTGGAACCTTGCAGGTACAAGGATTCATTATGGTTCCATGTTTCACCTCTCACATAACTGCTGCTTTTACTCCTGCCACTGAGCTCAGCTACCTTCAAAGCCTAGCTTGAGCTACTGACTTTTTCCCATGACTTCCATCAGGATTTTTTTTTAATAGGAATCGTGTGGTCATATCAGAAATTCAGTTTAATGGTAACAAGGTTTTGAAAGCTATGTTGATTGAAAAAACTAGAAGATGGGCTTTTCCCCTCTCAGGCCTGCACACACATTCTTCCCAGCTGAGGTCTGAGGTGCTTTATCAGCTCAAGTCAGCATGTGGTGTGAAACTTCTAGTTCCAAAAAAAAAAAAAAACAACCCAGTAGAAATTTCTGTAAGAACCTAACACAGAAGTCACAAGCAAGCCTGTTTTCTAGGGGTTTTTTCCCCCATGTTATAGGATAATTGCTCAAGACGTTAGGATCTGATTCAGATGGGACTCAAGAAGTGGCTTTCATGTTTGGATGGGATATGTAAGAAAACAAAATCTTTGTTTTGCTCTCCAAAATTTTGATGTGTATCTACTGGGAAAATAGTTGTAGAATTATCACATTTTCTCTTACTAAAGTAGCGCTTAGGCAAATATTCATGCTTAGCTTTCATAATCTTTCCTCTAGTCCCTCTAGAACTACCACCCCTTTGACACTTTTCTCCAAGCTATTTATGAATGTCTTTGTTTTGGATTATTTTTCCTCAGAGGTAATATTTTCATATTTCCAGGTCAAGGCATCATGTTACTGTCTGTCCTGCAACCTTAAATTTTTCTCATTGATGACTGGAACATTTCCAGGTTGAGGACATTTTGTAGCCTTAATAATGCCTTTATTTTCTCATTTAAGACAGGATTTTAGTTGTGTGTTACAAATAAATAAATGTACCAAATATTTACTTCTGCTTTGGGTTGGTGCTTGCTTTAAATCTTGCTTGTTTGCAACCCTTTTGGTTCTCTACTGCCTAGCAGAACAATTACAGAGGCTGATCTACCTTGAGGGCTGGCAAGGGTTTGCTGGCCTTCTGTTATCTCTTTCAGCAGGGGATCTGGAATTATCCCAACTCCTTGACACCCTGTTTTTCCTGCAGTCAGATACTTGAAACCCCTCTCTGAACTCCATGGTGCATCACAGACTGTGCTTAAGCAGATCTGGGTAGTCCAATGCCTCTGGGCATCAGGAACCCACAGGCATGTCCAAGAAAACTAGAAGCTAAAAAAGAATGAAAACGCAGAAGCAAAACCAAGCATGTTTTAATGTGTATTGGATTCTCAATTTGTACATTAGAAATAAATTCCAGCTCTGACTGACTGGACATAATGCAGGAATGGATGTGAAATAGCTCAGAGATAGAGAGTGTTGCTGCTCTCACCTGGGCTAAGCAACAGAACAGGAGAGGCATTTACACTGTGCTGGGGACAGCTCAGGCAGGTGAAGCTCTGCAGGATGGAAGCCTGCAATGTAGGAAAGGAAATCACCACCAAGCTTTCCCTCTTCCATAACCAGGAAAGATCTTGCCCTACTCTCCTAGCCCTGCATCTGCTTTTGAAAAACTTCAATTGATTATCACTTAGAGGCTGATTTTATAGGAGTAAAATTCAGAATATAAAACTAAATGGCTACTTCTTTCTGTTACAAATTCTTTAAAGCCTGACAGTCCTTCATCAAGTTGTTTCTCTGGAGAAGGGATTTCTGTTGTGCAGGAAGAGCTTTTTAGTGAGAGCAGCTAACCTGAACATTGTGGAAAACAGGGTGTGACCTGGGTTAGGGAATGCAGCCTGGGACTGTTAGCAGTGAACTGGACTTGCATGGGCTGTGTCTTTCTGCTTGAAATCTCATTTCAGAAAGCTGTTCTTCACTTTGGGGATATTTACCCAATACACCTCTGCCACTGGGAGACCAGTTTAATGATGAACGTTCATATACTTCCTCTATACCTTGATTCTAACTTCTTGCAATCCCCTACTTCATTTTCAGTATAGACTTTGGCTGCCTTTGACCTGAATTTGTGTTATACATTCCTCCATCTTTTTGTATCTTACAGAACTGGCCAGACAATGAGCACTGAAAGTTCATCAGGTGCTTAATCAATTGTGTTTGCACGCTTAAAATAATTCTACAGACACTGAACTACCACAGTACCTGTTTATAACATACACTAATACAAAATATATGCAAAGATCACATGGAACCATTTTTCCACTTGCCAAAGAATTACAGAAGTGGTAGATGCATTAAGCTCTCCATTTGTAAAACAACATCTGTAAAAGATTACTCACCATGAGAAGAACTAGATTACATCCGATATTTTGCAGAAATTTGTAATGTAAGCTTCCAACAGCACTCTGTTGCAGGCTCTCAAGGATATGAGAAAACATAACAAGCAGCAGGCACAGCAGAACTGGCAGGAGCCCATGTGCTAATGATGCAGAATTCATATTCAAAGTGATATTCTGGTACCTTATCTCAAAGCACTCTTTAAGATGGACATAGTCTGTTTGAATTAGTATCTTGATATGAAACAGTGTAACTAGGAGATGTTGGCACTGGTTTAAGTAAAAGAATCAGAATAAATATGCTTGAGGACTGTGCTGGGGTTAGCTTTTCTTTTTAAAGAAAAAAAACAATGTCAGTTGACAAGGAAAAACTATCAAATAGTTTTCACTTAAATGCAGTAATAGACTGAAGCCTATTGTGAAAGAGTAATTAAGGATCAAGGCCAGGCTGGGTGGGGAGCTGAGAAACCTGATCTAATTGAAGATGTGCCTGCTCATTGCAGGACAGGGTGGACTAGATGACCTTTGAAGGTCCCTTCTGACCCAAAGTATTCAATGAATCTGTGACACAGAAAAATATCTGAGTGGGGAAGAAATGCCAGGAAAGGCCCACAGAATTATGAATAGCAATGAGGAGAGGAGAATTTAGAGAAAGCTGATCAGAAAGGCAGTTTGAGATTCAGCCTGCTGAACTGTCTTGGTAATTAGGCCAAAAAGAGAAAACATGCAATATAGTGAAAAAGCTGATCATAGTTCAATTTCAGAAGCTATAATATATCCAAGTCTTATCTACACTGACTTAGATTGTTTGGGTAGGATATTCTCATTTATAGTCAATCATCTGCTGTATCCTAGCATTATGAATCCTAATAATCCAACAGGTTTTCAAATGTTATGAAATAGTTATCCATGTAATGCAATTAAAAATGCCTACTGGTACTCTAGATTTTTATCCCTACTCTTCTCATATTCTCTGCAATTCCCTCTCGTGCAACAGTGATTAATTTTTTTTTAATTAACTATTAACTGTTAAACTACCCAAGAATATGAGTTAACTTTAATTATACTGGAATTTTAAAAATGTTTCCCAAAAATCCTTCATAACATTTCTAATACCATACTGACATGAAGTGTCCTTGAGTTACATTGGTTATCCTCCTCAGGCTGCTAGTACATGTATTTTTCCTTGATTAGATGCCTCCCCTATCTCTTCTGATTCCTGTTTGACAAACAGTACACTAGGAACAGTGAACACATAAAAAAGAAATCTTTTCACTCTGACAAAAAAAAAACCCCGTTTTTAAATGACTGATGGTTAGCTTGTAATAATGAAATAATGAGGCTGTTAAAACCTTGTGGGGTGTCTGATTAGGTTGTCCTCTGTACTGAAGGCTTTCACTATCCAGAACTGTCTGACATCTCGCTATCTCAGTGGGTTCCTGAAAACTTAAAGAATAGCTTAGAAAAAATGAAATCATACCTCATACAGGAGAGTGACTTCTTTTCATTACAAAATGGTGGTATATCATGCAGTTGAAATGGATTTAACAAGCTCAAATTCAGCATGAAATGGAACAACATATTTTCTGGCAAAGAATTCTAGGGTAGGACAGCAAAATTCAGCAGGCTCTCTATTGCAGCAAAAATCTTCTGCTAGCCCTACACCAGCCCTAAAAGCAGCCATGCCTGCTTGATTTTATCAGGGTTTGTAATATGGGTGAAGAAAACTGGAAGCTGAGCTTCGAGAAGACTGCAGCACTAACCCATCAGCCAGCTGTGTACAGAGGCATTTGAGGGTTCACTAAATGCCTGCCCTAACTGGCACAGCATGCACTGTACCTCCCTTACCCCCTAGCATTAGAAGAGCCTAAATAAGAATTGTTTTCACAAATTACAATCTCTGAGTTCTTAAAGAATTCCTCTTCTGCATTAGGATGAAAATATTTAATGTTCTTAAATATTTTAAAACACTAATTTGTCCAGATGGCTTTCTCAGCCAGCCAGACATCTTGTCCTGTGAATGCCTGGTACCCACATTTATCCTGAACTCTCCAGTGAGAGCCCTGGCTTCACTCCTCCCAGAAACCTGAGACCAGTTTTTCCACCAGCAGCTTAGCCCCTGAGGCCCTGTAAATTGGAGGCCACATCCCTCCTTCAGGTGAGAGAAATCAAAATGAGGGGAGCAAGCTCTGCTAACACCCAGCTCTCACCAGGACCAGCTTATGAACTCTGCTGCACAGGTTCACCAGGGTTAGAGTTGAACTCAAGCCTCCCATGGCTTGCTGGAGTCCCCCTGTAGTGCTATTAAGTTACTGACTAGTTACTTATCTAATATTTAAGAGCCACATGTAGTGGTGAAAGGAAAAGCAGGAAAATACAGCTGATAGCTATTACCAGTATGTAGAGCTACTGGTACTAGGAGGTGGTTTAGAAAATTTCTTAAGCTCAAAGCCAGAGTGCGTATCAAGAGCTTAGGAAATACCCTCTGAATGCTGAGAAATCAAGTATTTTTGCAGTACAGTACTGTGCCTGTTTAAGTTAGGACATCCTGATCCAATTTATATTGAAAGATTCAACTCCTTGCGGACTTTGATGCGCTTCTGGAAGCTGTGCTTTCATCAGCTGTTACTGAGCTTGCTCCCAGGCTGTATGTGAAATGGGATGGTGTGTTTGGAGTGCTGGACAAACTGGGTGATGTGACTGTTACCTCTGGCCTTACTCTACTGCTTCCATAGCTTAAATTCTTGACTAGGATGAATGGATAAAATAAGTATGATTTCAAGGGAGCTGAAAAATACATGGATTTTTAAAGGAGATACATGGAATGAAAATTTCATCAAAATACATGGCTTAAAAAATGTTCAGGTAGTTTTCTCTCATGAATGTTGCTTTACATAGCTGAGGTGAGTTTTGTAGGATGTGGGGGTTGCCTTTTTTACATTTTTGTCTGCTTTAAAGAAAAAAACAAACCCTTTCATCAGTGCTCCTATGATCATTGTTTTCACCCTAAGACTTTGAGAGCTGCTCACCATCCCTCCTTACAAAGCTAATGCTACAAACCAGCTGTTAAACATTTTCTGACCTACCTCTATCTCTGGCATGAAAACAGCACATTAAAAATGAAACATTCTGGATTCTATGGACAATATGACCTTCCATTTTTTTTCAAGAGTTTCCTGGAATTTGGCACTTAGACCTTTTTTTATGGTCCTCCAAATCTGCTGTCATCCTGTAGAAATTCTGACATGGCTTGCTGTTTTTTCCTTGCACCCCAGGTCTTCTTTGCTATTGAAGTTTCTGAAGCATCTCCTCCTCAGTCAGAACTATTTAATTCCTGGAAGATTGATTGTGATATCTTCCTGCCCTCAGCCCAGATACACATTCCCAAGAGATGCTATTCTTCCTTAATTATGCTGAAGTTGCCAATGTTAAATTAGGTACATACAAACAACAGAATGTCTGAATCCACCCTCCTACTCTTGTCTTTCCTAGGAACGTGCTGCAAATAATAATACCTGTGAAAAGGTATTGGGAAATGGGAAGAATTGTTCTTTACCTCCCTTGCTGTCAAAGCTGTAGAGCAGAGACAAAAAGGCCTGGCCACTGCAGGGACCAGTATTTGCATGAATTTTGTTTTCATATACTAGTGAATACTTCCCTCTGCAGGAAGCTTTAAGCTGATAGCAGCCACAGCCTCTGGCAGTGTAGGAAAATATGCTCAAAGCCTGAAGCAGGATCTTATAGAAGATATTTGTGTTCTTATATTCTTGAAATTTCACCCACCTTCAAGCAATACCTAAGATTTTCTCTCCATTCCCATGAGCAGCTACTCGTATTCTAGAATTCTAAAAATTCGACCTTGTATGACAGTTGTTGCATTGTTAAATGCTTCTCCATGGTAGTTGTGCAGCATCTGTATTTTTGGAAAAGGCTTGTCCCATCTGGGTCATTCCTGATAGCAGGTGCCATCCCAGTGGCTTGAGCACTCCTTTCATGGCAGCATGGGCCTGGCTCCTGAGGTTAAGGGTTACTGATGCAGTCTTTGATTAAGCCATTCCACTCTTTCTGTCTCTTAAATCAGCCACAAACAGCTTGGAATGACTTCTAGCCATGGGAGCTCCTTGTTAGCAAGGTGAACAAGTGGCTGGCAGAGAAAGGAGCTCTCAATGACTGCTTTAAGCCTTCCCTTTCCTGGCTGCTTGGGGCCTGTCCAGGCTCTAAATGCAGAAAAGCTGTATTTGAGACTGCTGGATCATTACCCCTTTTCTTTCCTTTCATCCAGGTTGGACACTAAACAGTGTGAAGAGATGGTAAACTGATCATTCTTTGTTATACATGGCAACTGCTGTCAAGAAATTTGCTGAAAGAGAGGACTTAGAATAACTGCCTTCTTGGGGATTGCTTTTACCTCAAGAGTGTGCATTAACCCAGTATCTTCCAGGTGACTTGCTCTTTAATGCTGTTTCATATTTAACGTTTTTTAATTTCCATTAATTTACTAACTCTTGTTGATTGGTTCCCCTATCCCAAACAAGGTAGTAATAATATTAGAGGGAGGAGGAAAAAAAAGGCAAATAGATGAAAATGGTAACTGTAAGAATAATGTCCTCCTTTTCTTATTTAGGGCAAGTTTTTGATGCAGTGGGTGTAGCTCAAAGTAACAGAAATTTGCTTCACCAAAGTCAGTGACCTCTACTTTCAAAGAGGGGCTTTTAGTTTCTACACCAGTTACAGAACAGGGTCATACACCAATTTACTTTTTACATTATACAAAAGTATGTTAAAGAAAAAAAAAGGCAACACTGTGTTCTGTCACAACTTTTTTAGAAGAAATACATGGTGGTTTATTTTCCAAAGGTTAATAAGCTCCAGTGAGATTTTTATAAGCATGAAAAATATGTTTGCAATTTTGCACACTGATTAGATATTTCTAATGATGTGTTCTATATAAACTTCAAAAAGCCTGAATTACAGCAACTGTGTGCTACTGCTGCTTCAGCTGCTCATTCCTTTCACCACTGTTCTTAGCTGTAGAACAAAGACAAATTCTGCCTGAGGGTTGTATTTGGCTGGCATCAACTTAGCACTCATTACACTCAAATGCTTGATAATGGTTTAATACTGTCACACATGTTGGCCATATTGAAAATAGTTGCCACAATAAATGCTCGCATTAGTAATAATGGGATTTGCTAGTTTGTAGGAAAACTGGGGTTTTTTTTGCCTCAGTTGGAAATCTGATCAAGGAGGATGTTACACCCCCTGGCTTTCTACAGTACTGGGCATACCTCCTTTTGTTCACTGAGGAGACTTCAGTTTGCATCTCTTCTTCTGGTATTCACTGGTATTATGCAATCTTTGTGCACCTTGGGCCACAGCTCCCTTAATTAGCTAACAATAACAATTTTACCTTGGTTTGCTGGGTCCAGATTTCCATCAGAAATGCAAAAACCTAAGTCTTCATCAAGACACTTGAAAAATAAAATGAAGCTTATTTCAGCAGTCTGTAGACTAGAATTCTCAGGCTGTGAGGAAAATACTTTTAAATTACCAACCCTGTATCTTACCAGCCTTATACTGTATAATTCTATCTCAAACTGATTTTTTTCTTGGCCTTAGGAAGCACTTGGTTTTAAACATAGATTAAACAAGTTCCCTGTTGCCTTTCCTCATGAGTTTTTTAGGAAATCCTAACCTTTTAACAACGCTCACATGCGATAAAAGCTAATCAACTAACTTGCCTTCCAATAATTACTTTTCTTTTTTAAGTCCTCACTCAGCCCCTTAATCACCCTTCATTTTGTTCAGGAAAGCACTGGAGCTCTGGCCAAAGGTTGTTATTACAGAAAGCAAAGTGAATCCTGCAAAGTAAGTTTGTGAAAGTACCATGTCTAAAATAATTTATTTTTCTTTTACACACACCAAGTATGAACAGCATAAATTTAATATAAATGTTAATTCGCATACAGAAGTCAAACACATTATTTCAACATTAGAAATTGCAACATGTAAAAGAATTATTAGGTAGCTAATATCAAATGCAAATAAAATGAAACTGCTGTAACTGCATCTAAATTAACAGCAAAAAGGACAATTTAATATGGTGATGAAATACACTGAACCAAAATACATAGTGGACCACAACAGTTGATTGCTTTTAAGAAAAATTATTCAACTTGAAATCTTTCCATTGCATTGTTTTCTGTCTACATAATATTCCTTTCTGACAAACAATTTCCAGATACAACAGCTTACAAACAATACTTGCAGAGGTGAGGCCCTTAGACATTTTAACCACCCGGTCCATTCCTTGTCAATGAACTGAAACTAGGTATAAAATTCCAAAAATAAGAATGGTCTACAGTATTAGTTTCAGATTTTTAAGAAGGTTAAAAAAAGGTTGTTTTATTTTGTCATTCAATAAATAAAGCACTTGACTGAGAAATGCCAAATAGTCACAATAAAAATAAAGATGGCTCACTCAAAATGAATTACATATATCTGATTTTAAAAATCAACAACTATTTTCAGTTTAATGCTAAACAATGTTTTTTAAGAAGAACACGGCCTGATTAGAAAGTGAGCAAGCTGCTGTTCCACATGGCTACCACAGGCAAGCACAGGTGCTGGTTTCAAGGGACAGCCTGGATTAAAGTAAGGCCTTTATGAATATGAAAGCACACGTTTGTCCCAACAGGGAGGTGCTAACAACAGGAAACACAACCTAGTGAGCTGTACATAAAAGCACATGTAATCGGTATCTGTCAAGATTTTTTTTGCCTGTTTTTGTCTCCAAGAATTAACTAAGGTATTGAACCTTAGTGCTACGACTACAGCAATGTAGCCTGATGGTACATTCATTTAAAGTCCTTCAAAATACCAGTTTTCCATCGATGTACTGCTAGATCAGAAGCAAAAATTTTATTAGTCATGTTCTTCCTATCAAATTTTGCATCAAGTTAATGGAAGCAAACTTGCAGATGGTGTGGAAGTCTCATATTATGCAGGTTTATGATTGCTAGAATGGTGTTCATTGTTTTGTTGGTGGGATTTTTTTAACATCTGTTTAAGTTTTATTACATACAATAGAAGCTGAAAAAATTCTGTGTGAAAATACAAGAATAGGAAGTGTGGCAAATTGTTTCAACACTAAATATAAATTACTGCTGTATAGGCTATTACAGGTAATAAAAATCTTTTAAACAAATTATATTTCAAAACCCAAATTTAATCAAACTAACCAAAACAATTTAACATTCAATTTCACTAATCTTTAAATTGAAATGCTTAATACACATGCTTTGAAGAATTATTCATCAATAAACATGGAATGTGAATTTCCAGTAATTACGTATCAGTGGGGTGTTCTTTTTCTTTTCATTACAAGATCCAAAGCAATAAATTCCAAATTCCTCTTCTTCAGGGATATTCAAACCAAGTAGGGTGTACAGTTGGCTGTGGAAAGAGAGGGGAGGGGGAGGAAAGCGACTTTGATTTCAGCAAACATACTGCATTATCAGTTTCAAGATGGACTTAATAGTTAAGATAATGGTATAACAAAAGCATTCAGAGTCTTATACCAATGCTGTGCTTTTCCCTTTCCTCTGCAGCACTAACACTAATTCAAAATAATTAAGAAACTGTATAGTCAAATGCTCAAAGGGTTTTTTTTCCTGAGAGTTTTATAGTTTTAAGAGACCCCATTCTTCAGTACTGAATGCATTTTCTCACCATATATACACACACGCACACTTTTAACTGAACTAAAATAATAACCCTTTGTTTCACCTTCACTGAGAGCAAAATATTAATGCAGACAACCCTCAAGTGCATATTAGCTCATTGTTCTGAGCTATCTTAGCTACATACATTATACATACTATAGCAGCATTCATTCATATTGCATATTTACCACCTTAGAGTCTACGCTCAACTAAGCACCAAGTTCTGCCTCATGTACTCTGCATAGACAAAACCCAAATTCATTGTGATCAGCAGTGGAGTAGAAGAAAACATGTCAATTATATCCTGCTTTGAAGTGACTGACTCTACAGAAGGCAGATAAGCTATTCCACAGATAAAGTCAGTCCAACATTGTTGTGTCTGTCTAACTTACTCTTTTCCAAGTTCTCTTACACAGACCAAGATTTCCAAAATCTGTGTTCCCTGTCCATTAGCAGCAGCCGAAAAATAACTGAACCTTTGGGAAATGTTTTGTGTGCCTGGGATTAGAAACTTCCAGCAGTAAAGTTAACACACAGCATGGATTTAATGCCATTTTCAAACTGCCTCATAAGCTTTCAAAAACCATTCTCACAGCACTCCAAAAAAAAAAAAAAAAGAGAGAGGTCTCAGAAGTGACAGATATACATACTTAAATTCATCCACAATAGCATATTCAAAAAAAAGTTAGAGGAGACAATAGTCTCTTTTACATGAAACTGTGTACCACTTTCATACATAAACTTATGTACCACTTTTGTACATAAATTTAAACCCAAGCTGGAAAGGCAAATAATTAAGAAATGACTGAAAAAATAACTCAAGAGTCATTTTAGGAATAAAAGCCATAACCTTCTTTGTGCTGCACAACCAACACGAACATCAGACTGCGTGATCCATCAGCAGTATAGGAGAGGTATGGTCTCCTTTGGAAAAAGCAACAGAGAATCTCTACAAGCCACTTCAGAGCTGTGTCTGTGAGGAAAGTACAACTTCTCTAACAAACAGTGCAAACAGTGCAGCTAAGACAATGTCTCTCAGAGGGTAAAAAGCCACAATGAACAATCCTGAGAGGCTTACTCACCTTTACTATCCCACCATGCTGCATTCAGGGACAGCAATGTTATATATGCTTGCTCAGGGGCTGTAAGAAAAACCATTATGTGTAAGTCATCTGATAAATATTTCAGACTTCTAAATTCATACTGTTAAAAAACTTCTTATACTACATTCTGAGCCTTTCTAAAGATCACAAAAAACCTCCAAACCATGAATTACCACTTATCATCTGTACTTGCTAAACAAAGCCAGCAACTTCTGTATTCTTTTCAAACATCCTACCATTTATGGCTGTTGATTGTTCCCTGTCAGCATAGTTTTCTGCTGTCAGGGAACAATCATGTTTTCTAAAAACCATCTTTTTCAAAATATTCAGGTGACACCAAGTGGTTAGTTGTTGTAGTGCTGTCTGCTCAGGTCTGCCGTGTACCAGTACTATATAATACTTGGTAAAAATCAAGTATTCTGTAATGCGTGAAAGGAAATACAGAAATACATACCACAAAAAGAAAAAATTTAAAAAAGCCAGAATGCCTTGAGATTATTAATCAAAGCAGCCCTTTCTCATTTACTTACCTTAGAACATCTATATTCTTTAAAAAGAAAAGTAACAGCGAAACCCAACCTCCTGTACACATCATCAAAAATTAAGTGGCCAAAAAATTAGGTTCCTGTAAGAGAAGTGACTTACCAAAAAGAATTAGCCCCTATATCATCTTTGTACACTCATGTTTATAGTGAGTTGCTTCCAAGAAACACACTCAGACTTTTCTCAAATCACTGCTAGTTATCAAAAAAAACCACCCCAGACAAAACCCGCAAACCCCAAAGAAAAACTACAACCCATACATCCATCAGCAACATCAGCATCATTCAACACTTCCATGAGAAGGAAGGACTCTGTCACATCTAGCAAATCATCTTTACCTGTAGATATTTCTTTCAACACAGAATATATATTGAACTGGAACAGAGACAACTTCTTTAGATTAAATTGGGAAAGGAAATTGTACTTTTAGACTCCCTAAGGCTATGTTTCAGCATCACAACAATGCCAAATCAAAAAGGGGGTTTTTAATCAACATGAAAGATGTGTATCTTTCAAAAGTCAGTCTTGTACATGTTTGCTTCAAATCAGGGCTCTGCATACTCTTTGCAGGCCCAAATCCTCACAAACCAGAATGCACAGAGGCCATCAAAAGAAAAAAATAAGTGTTATTCAAAGATAACAAGACAGCATTACTAGCACTAGGCCATTAGGCAGACAGCTGTAAAAAGCAAACCTGGTATTTGGGAACTCTGCTAAATACCAATTCACATTAACTGTGATTGTATGGCACATTAATTTAAATCCACTTTAAAACATTTTCCCTACAGTTATAATTTGTAATTGTAACTCAGAGATAAAAATCTCAACACATACTTTCTTATTTTTTTTTTAAATAGTCTGCATCGGGATTTGCCCACAGCTGTGAATAATCACTCTTAATCTAACTTTAATTGTTCCCTTGATTCTTTCCCAGAGAAGTACAGGAGAGAAAATAACTTTAGGTAATGAAAGAAGCAAACTGGGCAGGTACATATGCTCAAACCTGCAACTGTTCTTATTCTTCTTTTAAGAAGAGCCTCACAACACTATTTTGAGTTTAGTACCCTTTTTATCTTTGTGTTTAGGATTACATGGGTTATAATGGTGTGGCCCTAATTTTCCTAGCTAGAAAAATATGGAAACAGACACTCAACTAGTCAAATGCTGTGTGTACAAAACCAGACACGGATATTTAGACATCTATTATTCAAAATCACTTCGGCCATATGAAAGCGTCACCTTCTAGAGGTGTCCCAATAATGTAAACCCAGCACACCACTGCTGAAGTGGACACAATGTATAAGGCTTTGTGCTTCAGAGGTTCTTCTTCCTCTAAGACCTTTTGGCCACACCAAATCCAAACCCAAGGAGAAGAAAGAACGTAAGCAAGAAGCTTGTTTACATTTTAGTCATGCATTGCAAAAAAAAGGCATCACAGCCAAGCCTGAAATAAGTCTGCTATGAACTCATCCAGAGGAGAAACCTCACCACAGCCTACATACATCTCAAGAGACTTGAAGAACAAGTGCTAAGTAGCAGTATTAGGAAGAGAAGAATGGTAACACTATTTTAACAGAGTACTGCAATCACTTTTCCAATTCACCAAAATTAGAACAGGTGAGGGAAAAAACCCAACCAAAGAAAAAAATCCCACCCCCCTGCCCAATTTTATAATAGAAAAACTTTCCTCTTCTAGTAGTTGCATTCCGATTTTTAAAAAATGCAACATATATAAATGAAGATGCTAGAAAACAGACTTTCAAAAAAATTTTCAGCATTGTAATCATCTCACAGATGACCTTAAACCTAAGTTACTTACATGCCATCTAATTCTTCCTTATACATTCCAGTAGATGAATGTAAGCAAAAATTACCCTGGCATTGGACTGTTTAGATACTTAGAGTGCTTTCTTGGTGCTCTCATCTAATGGTCCAGACTTAAATGACACAAGAACCAAGCCTTCTGCAGACTACTTTTTACAAAACATACATGTGTGCCAAGATATGTATACCAAGAACCATTTAAAAGTAACTTTTCTAGCTCCAGTTCTTCATACATAATCAAAATGTTTATGCTTACCTAGATGTAAAAGTGTGAACTGTGCTGCCAATTCCTTTGCATCTTCTACTGTTGTACAGAGTTTTTCTGGCATGAAATAACTCTGAGAATCATCTGCAATACTAGAAATAAGCACCTTGTACACCAAAAGTATTTTCCCATCCTGACTTGTGGTTGAATACAAGCAGTATTCTGGTGGTGCCCAGCTATTTTTATGGCAAAAATAATCCAGATGCATTACTGCAGAACTGAAGTGACTCAGCTTTAAAGAATACATGCTAATTGGAGTAAGCTTTATTCCTGGAAAAATGGGATATGTACTTCTTTCAACTTCAGGAGGGCTTGGACTGTGCTGACCATTCAGACGAACTGAAAGACCCGCTGGTTTCCCCAAGGATTTTTGAGTACCATCATCTTTGTTAGGAAACCCTAAGAGGTTTTCAGAACTGGGACTTATCTGACCATTAAAATGCTGCTTCCAAGGACTTTCTTTGTTAACTGGCTTCGCCAGTGTTACCTCAATGCTAGCTCCATCAATGCACTTTCCATTCATTATAGACATAGCAGCAACTGCATCCTCACGGTGGAAAAAATGAACAAAAGCATAGTCCCTCAACTTCTTCACACGTTCAACTACTCCTGGCTTGAACTTGTTGAATTCAGCTTTGATTTTGTCCTCTGTAGTAGATATCATTAGATTTCTCACATACAATACTTTGACTCTCTGCATAGTTTCTTCATCAACTACTTTCTCAGGATCTGCCCAGTCTACTTGAATAGTATGACCCCAGGGCTGGAACGTTCCTACAGCAAAGAAGTATTATATAAATAAGAAACATGCAAAGGAAAGCAGAATCATTCTTATCACCTATCTCTACAAAAAGAAAACATGATGCATACCACTAGAAACTGGGTTTTGTTGCCTATATCTACTAAATTTATCTGAAATTGTTAAGGTAAATAAGACTCTGCAAAAATGACAAGTGCTCTGTTACCTTTGGGTTCATTAAGCACCATAAGCTGTCAAAACAAAGACTTTGTGACATGCACATAGAGACACACAAAAGAAGACCAAAAGTAATGGATTTAAAAAGCTACTAAACACAGCCTCTTCAATAATACTACCACTTTAGAAAGCATGGGCAAGACCTGGAAATAGTTATCTAAATGTACAGCTTCAGCACAACCCTTACTCTATGTTGCAGCAGATGCCAGAACCCAAACTAAAAGAAAAAACCAAAACCAAATCTGCTTTGTTACTCATGCCAACCCACCATTTCGTGTATCATAGTGGTTTATTTCTCCATTCAGTGATCTGGAGGTATTTCACCCACCACTTTGCATATAGATATATTTATATATTTAATAAATATAAAAATTTATAAATTTAAAAAATATTTATATATTTTTAAACATATATATACACCAATTACATTTTGAATATATTACATATTATTACAATTATTATATTGATACTTATTTTATATTTTGTATATTGTATATACTTTTGCATATTTATTCTTTTTCTTTCAAAATTATTTTCTAGTAGAATATTAAAGACCTACCTTTTTTTAAAATATGAAACATTCATGTATTTCATAGTGATGAAAATAACATTACTCATGACAACCCACAGAAAATACGAGGCATATTCAAGGCATTATCCTTCCTAAGCTCACTTTTAAGAGAATTTTAGTGCAGAGCCTTGTGCACATAAATGAAAACTGAATGCGTGCCCATGCAAATACATATTGGCATAAACACCTAAATTACATAAAACTGATTTCTATTTTTTAATTGTCAGAACCACCTAAATTACAGCTTCTTAAAAAAAATAAGTTAAAAAAACCCCACAACTACAAAACATAAAAAATAAAATCATCCTTAGCCAAAAGGCAATACTGCAGTTTTGTAACTCTCAAAACACCTTAAAGCATGGAAAACAGAAATGATCCACCATCTCATCCCCCAAGAATATGGAAATAGATACTCTCCATAAAAACTCAGTTTAATTACAAACAGATTTACCTGGGATTAGTCGTCTTCTAGCCATTGCAGCTGCTCTGTGAGATTCATATTCTACAAAGGCAAAGCCACGATTTTTAGTTTTGTCAGTGGCATTTGGATAAACAATGACATCCACCACTCCTTCTGTAACTTTTTTCATTTCATTCAGTATTTCTTCTTTCTTCTTATCTTTAGGAATCGCTCCAATAAACAGTCTGCAGTTGTCCAAGCTCACGCAGACACCAATAAACTTCCCTGGACGAATTTCATAATTATTAAGAATCTTGATGGCCAGCTGGGCTTCCTCTTTAGTGGTGTACATGACAAAAGCATAGCCTCGGTTCTCACCACTGAATTCCATCATCAGTCTGAGCTCATAGATCTTCCCGGCTCTCTCAAAAACAGGAACCAGTTCATCTTCATACATATCACGAGGAATCTTACCCACAAAAACTTCACAGCCACGAGGTGGTGGAGGACCTTCCCAACCTTAAAATAAATTGTCCAACAGCAATCTTAGTACAAATGCACATTTCCCCCATATCCACTTTGAATGTGGAAGTTATTTATTTTTGGTCTCAGCTGAAAACTAGCACATTCTATTATGTCTTATTTCTTTTATGTTTAAATTTTTAAAAATGCGAAAAACCTAAAGTTTGCATTTCTTTAAGTTCCATCTTCTAGGCTTTTTTCCAATGTAATCTGTATGACAACACACTGAATGTGTTTATCAAAAACACTGACAGGTTTACCAAGAGTCTCTATTTCAATAATTTTATGCCCCTTACAATTTTATTTCAGTTATTAATAAAACTGATATACCTAAGAAAGATACCTAGGTAAGAACTTCAGTTGTATTTTCTACTACAATGCTTTAAAGTTACAAAATGTTTCTCTGCACTTCTTGCCCCCATATTTTTATAAATTTCACTAAGGTCCCCATCGCACCACTTTTTTTTCTTCCTTGACATCATTCAAAAACTCCGAACACTTTTCTCGCACCTTCATTCATCCAATAAAATGAGACTCCCTAAGAAAAGCAGGATACAGAGCCAAACTTTTTGCAACAGCCAAAAATATGGAACACTTTTACTCTAAAAAACACAGTTTTCACAGGCAGTAGTGGATGATAGGAAAAAAAGAAGCAAAAAAAATTTCCACAGAACAAGTCAGTCTTTGGTTGACACCCAAAAGCTGCAGAACATCTATGCTTCTCTCCTTAAGCCAAGGACATTTAAATATTCTTTCATGTCTCTGCCATACATACCGAAAGATATGTTCAAGAGATAATGTAAAGGTGTATTTATGCATTTAATATTATGGAGTTACGGTCTTCAAATACAGCACTCCATTTTCCCAAAATAATAATAAAAAAATTTTAAAAGTTTGTTTGGCTTTGTTTCTTTTTTTAAATTAGACAAACAACTCTGGTAGAAGGTTAAAAGGCAGACGCTCAAATCATGATTAAAAGCTTTTTCTAAAAGTTTGACGAGGAAGGTTTTCTACAGGAGAAAAAGCAAGTACAAAGATGGTAGAAAAAACTATACTAGTATGAAATGACAAAGCATAATGAGGCAAGGTGAAAAAATAATTACTCTTGACAAGTTAAGACAAGAAGATAATTAAATAATGTACTTTGGTTTGAAGTTCAGAATAAATTATATTTAGATTATTTTGTAGGTAACACTTTTTCCTTAATGTATTGTCAGAGAGCCTGTAATTTACTTTTGAAAAAAATGAACAGAATTGAAAGATTTTTGCCTTCTCACAAAATCATTTTTATCCATAAACTGTACAGAAAGAACTACATGGCACACAGGGAAGCTACCAAGGCATCAGAATTGACATGCATTTTGGAGTCACATTGCCATGACTTATCTAGGAAAAAGCTTGGCTCTGTTCCACACAGCATTCCAGATTTTTATCATTTTCACCTTTATAAATATCTCTGACCACCTGAGCTGAGGTCTGACTGGACATGGCAGCTAACACCATTTGCAGGCTAGTACTGCCATCACTCACATCATGCCAGTCCCTTCCCACATAAAAACAAAAAACCAACTGTACACCATTTTAGGAGCTCCAAAGACAATGGCAACTGCACACCTCAGTAGAGCAAAAAAATGTGCAGGAGTAATGAAATTAAATAACAACCTTTATTTATTTATTAACTAGATAAATTTCTACCATCCTTCTCAGCCCAGTAACTGATTGAACAGTGATTCTCAATAAGCAAAAGCCACTTACCACACAAAAACCCCCCTTTAATTTTAAAGCTGCATACTAACCCAGCAGTACAGCACATTACTGCCAACTGGAATTAGCCTCTGACTCCTGACTTAAAAAAAACTGGTCTGTGCCACATTTGCCATGAGGGACATGTACTTAGCAGAGCACATGTGGAAAGTTAGTCAAAAGCATTCCACAAGTAGCTGACAGAGCTTCCTTGACCAGGTACCTGATTCATCGCTGGACAACAGAAAATGGGACTCCTATTTTTGCAGCAGCTCCATCAACATTAGACATAATCCTCCTACTGTTAGTGTCCATGTCATCTTAAACTTCCATGTAATTCTAATGACTCACATGCCTAGTGACATCACTGGGACCACTGCTTAGATGGCAGCAGACATAAAACTATGAAAATTCACTTTCAGCTTTTTTTTTTAAAACACTGTAGAGATACATTTTTCATAAGTGGCATACACTAAACAAGAACTGTATCAGGTAAAAACCTGTAAATTTTTAAGGCAATTTTCAGCCACATCTGCTGAGAACAGAGCTGACAGCGAGACTATCCTTTGACAGCAACACAAGCTTATAGAAATCACATCTTAAACAAGGAAAATTCATAGTGAAACCCTTCATTTATAAAGATACTGCCATTTCCTACAAGCCATCTCAAACATTTAAGCCTCACCTGGCCTACAGCCATTTATAGTAACTCAGAGTAATTCCCAACTTAAAAAAAATGCATTTTCAATGTCCTATGAAAATACATAACGATTTGAAGAAAAGATATATGCCTATATATGCCTAAAGTCAATGAACAGATTGATGGAAGAGGTACCTTGTCAAACCCATCTAGTTTCAGAACCTATTAATAAAATTAACTTTGCTAAACTAATACACTTAACACCATCTAATGCTCTAATTAAAAGACATTATTAAGTAAAAGATGTATAATAATTTAAGAACAGGCTGAAGTTAGTGATGTCCGGCAGTTCTTTTTCCAGTGCCATTTTCAAAAGAGTTTCACAGGGCTTCCTTTTGCTATTTTATATGGGCTTAGTAAAAGTACAGACAAAATGTAAAACAGAAAAACCCAGAGAAATAATTTTGAATTAATTTCAAATTTTAATGCAGCTCTAACTTAAACTCCATACAGCAATGAGTGAATTAAGTCCATGCTTATGAGCATAACTTATAAAGACATGGGATCACAGGCCACAAGTGAGAATGAACTGAAAGAACAGCACAAAAATTTTCCTTCTTTCTGCTTGTCTAAGTGCATAATCTGATTCAGAAAGAAGAGTTACTGTATTCCATGCCATACAACCAGGCTTACTAGCAAAATTCTTGTACACTGCTGATGTCAGGAACACTGGAAAAATTATTCAAAATAAAAGAAATATTTTATCGTCCCCTCTGAAACAAAATGAGTTAATCTTCACTGGTGCTCTCTCAGAGAACAAAAGCTCAAAAAAAAAATTCTTTGGCCAATGCAAGTGGTGAGGCGTAAGAAAAGACAGTAAGTGGGTTAGGCCTCCGTCACCAACGTATTTTTCCCTTCTATGTCCCTAAATGTTTTGAAGCATGTTCTCAGCCATATGGAACACACTTGGCTTTGTGAACTCCACATCTGCTGTGCTACCTGCCAATTTCAGGTAGTTTTAAAGGTGTGATTTTAAAGTCTACCAAAAGCAAATGTTCCACACAGTCTAGCTCAAGAGATCTTAAATTACTGGAAATTGTAAAACACATCAGGACTCTCCCCATATGTGTCATGTTTCTTAGACTGCTTCCTTAAGCTTCTACTACTGGTCACTGTCAAGATACACAACATGAGGCTACACCAATTTTCAGTCTCAAAACAAGTGCTTACCTGGTGGAGGACCACCAAATTTTCTTTGCCCATTTTGCTGAACCATGCTGTATCCAGTCTTCTCCATCAGGGCAAGTAAAGCTGCCCCATTTTGAGCACCGCTTCGGATCTTGCCACATCCATTTGCTGCAGCTTTATTCTCCTCGTGCATATCTGCAACAGCTTCAAGAGAATACCACAAATATTCCAATTCAGCAAACTCTAAGTTGTTATGTGCATACAGAAGCTACCAAAATATAGAAAACCACTCAGGCTATACTTGCCTATTTACTGCAACTTTGTTTAGCATGAAGCTTCAATCCTACACCCAGCCACTATCAGTGCTTTCAGACCATTGTTCTGTAGCTGAGATAATCTGGAACTTTACCCAGCTACAGAAATATGTAACGTAATAGATTATTACATGATCTATACTCAAACTCTCTTAAGTGCTATCACAGCTAGCACAACATGAGTAGCACAACTATTTTTAAGAATGCTGCTCTTCAAGTAGAAGAATGAATTCTTTAATTAACCATGTCATCACAGTTGGGTAAAGGACCAAAGAGCTACTCGAGGTGTCAAGTTCCAATTTCTTATTACTACATTTTATAAGAACACCAACTATTGCAAATTTGTATTTTAGTATTAAAACACTGGAGGAGCACCGCAAGTCCATGCCCAGTCACTATAAAGAAGTCAAAAAACTCATGAACATAAATAATTTTGTTAATACCAACATAAAATAAAATTAGGCAGAACAGTCTGGCAAAACTAAAAATTTGTAATAATCCCGCCTCTGGGATCCCTGCTTTCATGGCTTTATCCATTTTCACAATTTCAAAAACTAAACCTTATCACTATGGTTGCTGCTGCCCTATCTCCTGTTTCTCTGGCATGCCTAGATCTCAACCAACAGCTTTAGGTTTCTGTCACCCAGGTGATGAAAAACATCACGCCACTTGGCAATTACCGATTTTACCAGTCAAGCCAATAAAAAGATCTCAAGTTCAGATGTTTCTTTCATTGCCTCTTTTAACTTCCGTAATTTATTTACTCTTTTCCCAAAATTATCTGCCCTAAGGTCTGCTTAGGCAAGCAATCTTTTTCATCACTTCAATCCTTTGTCCAAATGCCATTTCCAAGTGCTATGCCACTTCTCGAGAAATGATGCCCAAAAAAAATCACCACCAGAAAAATAAAGGTACCACTGTTTGTTCTTCAGTGCCCCTTACATTTTCAGCTTTCTTCATCTTCAGGCTCAGGCTCCAAAAGACAATATCCTGAGACATCAGCAGTTTAGTTTTTATAAGAAAAACATTTAAAAACAGCTTAAAGCTCACACAAACATTTCTTAACAACCCACTACTATTTGCTCAACAAAACTGAAGTTTTTAAATATACTGCAGACCAAATTTATGGAGTGATGAAGTGCCTGTTCCCCTACTACACTTATGGATATTATGCAATGATATTACTACTGAGAGGTGGAGCTGCAGCTTGTTCTCCCACTCATGCCCCAGCTTTATCATTTTGAATGTGCTTTAAATCAATGTCATTACTAATTCTAAGTGCATTTTTTTCACAACAGTCTTCACATGACAGACCCCATATATCCTTCAATTAGAACAGTGTTAACAGTTATTTTTCTCACCCTAGGAAAAAAAGACTTTTGGTGGGGATATATTTTTTGTCTTTTCACCAAGCCCATATTCACTTTGGGGCAGGAGTCCATGCAAGCAACCATCCTCAAGAAGTTTAAATTGTATCTATCACAGGGCACTAAAACCCCCAAATTTTAAACAAAACTCCTGGCTTCATCAAAAGGAGATTCCAAAAACCGGCAGAGCAGAAAAAAAAAAAAAAATCCCCCACAGGCACAAGCAAAACCAGGATGGCTCCCACCTGCTAGAAATGGTGTAATGGTGTCCCATCTCCTTTCAGCAAGTGAATTACACTTACTGTGTTTCACAGCCTACAAGCTACACAGTGATTCCGTAATTAGGAAACCTTTCGGCAGCTTCAGGCCTAACAAAGCATGGAGATGACAATGAAGCCGGAGCGAGGGGGAAGCAAACTGATTTACTGATTTTCCCTTTGTCGTCGTTATCTGCAAGGGCAGCACCGCGGGAGCTCAAAAGGGCCAAGCGGCCCTGAGGAGCAGCAAGAGGCCCATGCAGAAGCAAACCAACCTCGGACACGCCTGGGGCACAAACGCCACGGACGCGAGGAGGCACGGCTGCATGTGGGACAGTAAGGGAAGACAATAAACTCAACACACAAACACACCCCACACCACCCCCCCCCCCCCCCCCCCGGAATCTCTCTACGCTACTCCCGCCGACTCGCACTTTCTCTACACCGCTTCATCCCTCATCGCGCTACCTCTGCCTTTCCCTACGGCACGGCAAGGACCCGAACCCACCACTATCGCCAGACAGACGAGGCCAGGGCATGACTCCCCGCTGTCCCGTCGGGAGCCGAACGCCACAAAGCGCTGTCCGGCTGCCGGCGCTGTCAGCGCCTCATGCGCCCAGCCCCGCGGGCACGCATGGGGTTTCCCTCGCTCTCAACCCACCCGGCCAATCAGCGGGCGCGGAGGGCGGGCACGGACACAATTGACAGGCGGCGCCAGCCAATAGCAGCGGGGCAAACGTGCCCTGCACGCGAGAGCTCTTTAAAGCGGGCGACGGTTGGGCGAAGGGGGGACGTGTCCGGCGCGCGCGCGCCGCAGCCGCCGCTGGAGCCGTTGGGACGGCGCGCGCCGCTCCCGCCCTCAGGGCGGGCACGCGGCGCCGCCTCACGGCCCGGCGTTCCATTCCCGCTCCATGGCAAATGGGGGCCGGGTCGTGAGCGCGCCCTTAACGTTTTCAGAACCTGGCTGATACAGCTTTTCTTGCGTCCTGAGGCTTTTATCTGCTCCGAAGCGGCATATTTGGGCCTTAAGGATGTGATCTGGGATGCACTCGTTCTTTAGGGTGTGTTTAGTCTTGTTCAGGTCCGTGTTGACAAGTAATACCAAAGTGAAGTATCACTGAATCAAAAACGGAAAAGACCTCTGGAAAAGCCAAATCTAGCCTATGAACCAACACTATTCATGTCCACTTGACCGTGGCACTAAGTGCTGCATCCCGTCTTGCACAGGGATGGTGTTGATGACCTCCCTGGACATTCTATTCCATTCCAATATTTGATCACCCCTTCTGTGAAGAAATCCTTCCGAATGTCCAACCTAAACCTCCCCTGGGTGCAGCTCAAGGCTGCGTTCTCTCATCCTGTCTCTGGTTGCCTGGGAGAAGACAGGTCTGGTTTCAATCCCTGTTGGCTCGGTTAATGTTTCAGTGTCTTGGAAATGAGCCTCACAAAACCTGCAGCCACTCCAAGCCAGTTGGGTTGGAGGCCCTGCAGTTCTAGCCCTGCTCTTGAACTCCCATCACAACTCCTTAGGGCTCACGTAGCAAGGCACACACCAAATGTACCAGGGTTAATATGGTTTGTGGGATTAGCTTGCAAGTTCTTCAAGTTGTTATCATAATGTTGTGGCCTGTTTCCCCCATTTAGCAAATTAAAGTCTTTAAAAACCAATATGCTTTCACCAAAAACTTCTCCCCCTCCCTTTTCCTAAGGTTTACATGCTCAACTGCACTTAGTAATAAGGCAGAGAATCCCTGAAGTTTTACCTTCAGGACATGCAAATTCATCTTTATTATGAATATTTTCCAGCGCTTTTAGCAATCTCACTTTAAATCTGTACTTCCACAGAATTGTCACATTGTCATATTTGACATTTAGTCACTTGAGTTTGCTTATTTTTCAAAGAGAATGCATATTGTGCTTTTATTAATAATGGCATGTTACACTCATTGTGTAATTTACAGATGGTATGTCTCCATTTAAAAGATCTGAATGGCCAACATACCAAAGCTATTGCTTTCAAGATTAAATTTCACCACCTTTTCATTTGAGGTGCCTGTTTGGTTATTTTTTCCCCCTACATCTAAATCAGCCACAAAGCCTCTCTTAGGAATCAGTTTGGGGTATATTAAGTCAAATGTCAAATTTGTGACATTTTGACTGCAGCTCTGTGTCCCTGTTACCTTAGAGACTGCTCAATCCCTGGCTGAAAACTCCATGTGTCTCAGCTGTTATTGGTGGTGGGAAATACTGAAGGAATGCAGGCAATCTCTTTTAAATTAAAAAAAAAAAAACACCCAAACCCACAATTCCTGAGCATTTTCTTTGTATTTCATATAAGTGACACCTTACTGAGGCTGTACACCATGTACAGCCATTTCTGGAGTACAGCAGAAGGTCTCAAGGAAAACACAAATTTGCAATCAGGTTTTTCACTTTATGGCATGAATAAAAGAGAATGTAAAAATCACTGAAAAGTATTCCATGTTTATAATCTCTTATTAAACATCGAAGGTGAACATAGGAGCTAAAGACCCCTGCCTTTCTGAAAGAAATTTATGATACTTTTCTTCCTCTGTTCCCCATGTGCTAGTTGGGTATCAGAGTTCTCAGTGCACCCTTGCCCACAGGTGTGAGCTGCTTTTCTTTGATGATCTGACTGTTCACTATAATTAGGCTTTACTAAGAACAATTGTTTATAACCTGTACTTTTCTTGGATTTTGCTGTGACTCATAATAAAATCTGAGCTGAATATTCGAACTCTTTTTCCTAGTAAGACATAATTTACAGGGGATGTAATATTTTTTATTAAATTAAGAACCATATCGGATAACTTCAGGTCTTCAGAATTGATTTTTCACACCTGAAAGTTTTATTCACTTGTTTTTCCTGAACTTTTATGAAAGGATGGGAAAAAAGAACCAGGCCCAAAACATGTTTTGGTATTTATCACAGCATTTTTTTTATTGCTCTATTGAATCAGTACCTTAGGATATAGCTGTTTAACTTTCAAACCTGATAAACAGAAACTTATTGTGCGATTATTGTACAAGAATTACAGCATAATTTACCAAAAAGCATTTGGCACCAATTCTGGCTCGAAAATTACCTTAAATTGCAAATAATATACTGTTTGCCCCAAAGCTTTATACAGTTCCTTTTAACACTGAGTTCGTTTCCTCACTAATGTGTAGCTGAAACTCTCACGAATCTGATGGGTGAGGAATAAGGGCAGAGTCTTGCCAAGATTATGACATAGATTCCTTTGGCTAGATTTGAAAATGTAAAAGAGGTCTTTTTCTTACACATTTTATTTTATAGCACTGCACCAGACAGTGCTTTTCCTTCTAAGTTATTTTAGGTAGCTGTAATACAGAAGTCCTTGATATTTAACTTCTGTTTTATTGGAATGCTAGCAAGTCCCACTATATATATTCCTGGAGTGGGCTATTACTGCAGTTGTAATATACTTTAAGAGAAGCATTAGATTTTTTTTGTCAGAGTAAATTTTACTATGGCCTGGAGCAGAAAAAGAGGGTATGTAGTATTTCTCTGCACTCTGACAGGTTTGATATGTAGGTAGGAGAAATACTTTAAAAGGAACCAGACATCCTTTGAAGTTTAGACAAAGGTCTCTGTAGAAAACCTAGACATAATATGATTGTAAATCTAATTATAGTAAGCTGTCTGGAAAGACTTCATTTCAGTCAATCAGTCCTTTTTATTTTGGGTTTCACTTTATCAAGCACTGCAGTGCTTGTTTATTAGGATCCTCCTAACAAGGCATCCTAAAGGGTCTTTTTTTCTTGAAAAGCACGGTTTGTTCTCATTCAGCTTTCTGCCTTAAAAAGTTGGAATAATTTTTAATTAAATAATTTATAAAATTACAAGATCTAATATTGCTGAAATGAGCATTTGAGGGGGGAACAGAATATCAATTGTAGAAAAAAAGTAATACAGATTTCCTTTTTTGGTAAACCACTTCAAGACACATGCCACAAGATTTTAACATGCAATGTTAAAAGATATATAATGAAGATGAAAAAATGGATCCTGGAGCAAACTCTGTCTTCACTTTGATGAGTACAAATGTCAACAATTGCCTTGATATAAACTGAATTAAATGATCTTTAACCAATATTGCTGAGTGTGGAGTGATGTAAAATGCGCATTAACAAAGTGTATAAAATCTCTTGTCTTGTTTTTCCCCTCATTACATCCAGAACCATTGCCTTCTGTTTTCTCTAAAAACTTGGGCCCTTCACAACAAAAGCCATGCCTTTATCACAGAGCAAAATGGCAGTTTTCTGGCAATACAGCTAGGCCTGAGAGGGAAGGAGCAGAAGGGAACTGCTGAAAAAGTAACACCACAAAGGGTTGGTGGAAAAAGTGGTGAATGTCAGGAAAGTGAAGTGAGGAAAGGACAGGAAGCAGGGAAGGGCCAAGGGAGACACAGAAAATCCTGCCCTACAGCACTGTGGTCTTTTGATGTTCCACCATCATAGAATGCTTTCCAGTCTGCTTTTTAAGCAGATGTTTCAAAAGCATTCTGAAACAGGGATATATAGGCAGATGTTTCAAAAGCACTCTGAAACAAAGATATATCCTCTTCACCTCTGTGGAGGAGGAATTGAAGAGGATTGTCAAGGAAATGGCTACTGCCTCAACAAGCTTGAAACCAGAGTTTTCTTCAGAGAAAGATATGAAACACAAACTACAAAGCAGGCTTCCTTCCTCACACTACTGGTGTCTCAGTCCTCACTGAAGGGATTGGAAAGTTCAGACACAGTCCCTGCTCAGTGTTTTATTTCTCTGAAAATATTGCCAAAAAAATACTTGAATTCATGGCAGTTTCTGTGAAAATCTCAGAGCATATCTCAGCACTGAAATTAAATAGGTGTTAAACTGTCTTTGGTCATACTGGATCTAACCTAGACATTAGGTGGAAGTTTATCAGGGAGTCTGAAGACTTTTATATCACATTAGCTTTTGAATATTAAATAATTATGGAAATAAATTACATTGAGTACAACAGTGGACAACAAGATTTCATTGTACTTTTCCTAAATTTAAATATTTAAAATATCTCTTGAGTAATTTGAAAAGTGGATAGAGTTCAGTGTTTCTTTAGGTTGCTCATACTTGGCTTTGAATTCCTGCTTATACTGAGAATCCTAAAAGGCATTGATATATCCAGTTCACATGCTCTAAATTTGCAGTCCAGCTGCTGTGAGCTGCTAACTAGTTTTTAACTCAGGAAACTCTGGACTGTCAATACCAATTGTAGTTGAAAGACAGTGCTTCTGTGTAATTTTCTTTATTAGGGATATAGTGGTCTGCTTGGAGACACAATTAAGAAAGCCTGAAGCAATGTTACCTGTCATTTTGCGTTTCTTTCATTTATATATATACACATTTTTATATATTCATCTCTTACACACACACAAAATACCACAATTTCTCTTTAAGGTTTCTTATGGTATTGAGTACAGCTAACAGAATGATTTTTAAATGCTTTTCTGTATTTAGCTATTGCCTGTCCTACAAAACCTAATGACACAACCAAAACTGCAGTGAAAAACCCTAAGAATCACTAACTACATCGTGGGCTACTATATACTATAGTAATAACTATAGTACTAACTGTAAAATCAGTGTTATGCAGCTTAACTGTTCCTTCCTAATTTCTGGTTAGATGGTACAGCAGTGAAATAGGAATTCAAAACCAACTTTTCTAGACCTACTGCGAAGTTATATCGACTTAGTAAATATCTTGCTTACTCGTTCTTTAAATGCGGGTTCCACAGTTTAACGTCTCAATTTGCTGGAGACGATGCATTTTCCTGACCCTTAAGAGAGCCACTAGGTGGGAGTATGTTATCTTAAAAGGCGCTTGGTCAGCCACGGCAGTTGTCCTTTTGGAGGAGCTCCACTCCTCTTTTCCTGGCAGCCGGGAGATGCTGCAACTCTCTTCACACCTCTTCAAGTTGGTGGTGATCAATTTGTCATTTTTCAACGCTCGTCTCCACACTGGACGCTGGGGAGACGCTGCCTGCCTCACTGCACCTCTGGCCCGGCTAAGGCAGGCAAGGCAATGAGCTGGGGCAAGCAAAGGCAAAGACTTCATAGAATCACAGAGAATCCTGAGTTGGAAGGGACCCACAAGGATCATTGATTTCAACTCCTGGCTCTGCACAACACACCCCAAGAGTCACACCCTGTGCCTGAGAGCATTGTCCAAACGCTTCTTGAACTCTGCCAGGTTTGGTGCTGTGACGACTTCCCTGGGGAGCTGTTCCAGTGCCCAACCACCCTCTGGGTGAAGAGCCTTTTCCTAATACCTGACCCAAACCTCCCCTGACACAGCTTCAGGCCATTCCCTCAGAGGTCACCTCACTGGTCACCACAGATGAGAGATCAGTGTCTGCCCCACCTTGATCACTCACAATGAAGCTGTAGATCACAATGAGGTCTCCCCTCAGTCTTCTCTCTAGGCCAGCCTAAGTGACCTCAGCCACTCCTTATATGACTTCCCCTCCAGATCCTTCACCATCTTCCTGGCCCTTCTTTGGACACTCTCTAATAATACTACAAGTGCCACGCTTCAAAAAGTCTGTCTCATAGCCAGACAAAGAACACAAGCTAATTATGTAGAAAACCCCAAGGACACCGGTGAAAATAGATTCAGAGGATCACCTCGCTAACATAAAAGCTAATAATAACAATTTTTTTAAAAAACTTTTTTAAAATATATTAAAAGCTAGGCATTTGACAGAAATGGAACTGAAAGGTAAAGAAAAGGTCTCTTGAGGAACTAGGCTATAGGAAAAAAAAAGGTTGTAGCAATATTCAACACAAAAGTGATAGAGCAGTTTTCAAAGTAGGCTAGTTCTTTTTTTAAAAGAACAGAGCCTCCCATTAGTTCTAAACTGAGAATACAATAAAAGGTACTTTAGCACAGATGAGTAAATTCCAAGTAATGACTGAAGGATGTGTGTGTTCAACTCTAAAGATCCAGGATGATACTGTTGGACTAAGAAGTGTAATGGGTAGTAAATTTTGGAGGGCAGCCATGGTACTAGAAAGATGGTGCCAAAAGAGCTGTTTCCCGAAGTACAACTTTATGGAAACAGGAAAAACTCTGATTTTCACATCAGGAATATCTGAGCTGTAAGACTGTAAGTGGAAAAAAAGTACTGCAAATGATTATTTATTGTTCCCTGTAGTACAAGAAGAGGAGGGACAACAAATTTTTTTAAAAAGTGCTTTTTCATATATCATAATTTGTCATACCACAGAGCCTTTCAAAGGTCAGGCTGATAAACTAAAAATGAAGTAAGGTACATTCACACAGGGTAAGAGTATTAAACACGATGAAATGAATGCAAGCTCTAAAGCTGGAAGTTTGTGAATTGTAAACTTCTGAGAAAATATCAAGAATCCATCTGTACCTGTACCCTGTCCTCAAGTGTTCACTGTTACTCATCCATGGAGAATGATACTTTGCTGAACTGACTTCCACATGTTGCCAAGATCATTCCCAGTTTCCTCTGAGGGTAAAAATCTGGCCCTCATCTATAAACTCGAGGTGCTCAAAGGTAGTAAAGTTGTTAACAGTGTCTGCTTGTCTTGCTGCAGCTCTGGATTGAAAGTCCAGTTTTCCTAAATAATAATGGGAGTAGATTTGCTCACAGAAAAAAAAATCTCAGGAGCCACATGAAGGGTGCATTGCCTAGACCAACAGAAAATTTGGTTGAAACAATGGTGACAGTGCAAAACCATCTGTAGACAGCTGCCTGTAAAGATTTGAAAAACTACAAAGAAAAAAAACAAACCTGCAAAGTTTTGATGTGTAGGATGCTTCGAATCATAATTCTGTGTAAAGTTCATTATTACTAGGGGTTCATTTCTTACCATCAATATTAAATTTTCACAGATTTTGAAGAAGTCAGGGAATTGGTGGCAATATTTCATATTTAATTTTGCTCTCTATGAAGACAGTAACAAAGCTCCTATTGGTTTTAGCTGGAGGAAACATAACCCAGTGATGCTGTTGTAGTAAGCCTGTAGTACTACTTAATTATAAATGTAATGCTATAACTTTTAACTGTGCAGTCCTAATTATGCAACTTTTTTTAAAGAAATTTCTCTCATGATTTTTTTAATTAGGGTCAAATATTTTTTGTATAAATAGATATATTGCTCACAGCCCATGTTCCCTTCCTGCTCACTTATATACTGAGCTCACAATTAATGTCACAATCCACTGTCTTTCCCATAAGAACAGACTGTTGCAAGCACAGATTTGTATTTAATTGCAGCATTAAGTACTGTCTGTTAGAGAACTTTCAATGCAAACATTCCACAAAATGAAAAATGCAAACTAGAAAATTACTGAGGGAAAGTAACTTCTGTAACTGGTTTGGGTGGATATTTTCAGCTTGCTAGTAAAAATCTCTTTGCAAGTCATAAAAACCTCATTATAATTTTGAAACACATTTCATGACTATGCATCAGCTCTATTGCCTGTGCAGTTCTCAATGCTTTGACAGTATTAGTTACTGGAATTGCTCAAAGACATCAGAAATAGAAATGCTCTGTTCCTTGCTGGAATTTCAGTTTATCAACCAAGCAGAATTACTGCTTTCTCCAGGCAAATTTTTGAAAAGACATTATACCGTGTCTACACCCTGTCTGTCAATACCTGATGAAATTGTCATTCTAAAATAGTTACTTGTACACTGGAGCAGCTCTTTCTTGCATACAGTGCAACCAAACCTACTTGCTGCCAGAAACTGGGAGTAGTAACTAAAAGAACACAAACACCTGTCTTTACCATGCAGTCATCCCTGATAAATGACTGATGTACTGGATGAAGAAATGTTTTTACCTATTTGTCAAGGTCATGTCCTAGTTTATTACACATTTGGATTTCCAGAGGAGCTGAGGTTTGTCTGCTTCTCAAGGTTGATGAGAAGATGAGTAATGGGATGTAGTAACATGACTATGGGTATCATAGGCTACATCTTCATGTATACTTCAGGCCATTTCAACCTTACATACTTCATAGTCTGAGATGATCTGCAGCCCTAAGTGAGACCTTCAGGCTCCTCTTCCAAAATTTGAAATACTTTGAAAGGGACTCCTGAGATACTGTCAGAGCTGCAACCTGTTTTCACCCAGGAATAAAATGAGGCTTGGGATGGAATTGAAACAGTCTGAAGTGTATCTGCATGATTCAGATCTCTTGCTTCAGGTGAGCAGGTATGACTGCAATACAGGACAGGGTCATGAAATATTATCTGCTCAGGCTCCAAAAGAGACAGAGGAGGAATAGATGGTGCTGTACTGAACAGTTGCCTCCCCCTAGGGCTAAATGCACTGTTCCTTTTTTCACAGCCATGCTGTTTCTGGTTCTGGAAGCAACCAAGTCATCCTTGGCTCCAGGCTATGTACACAGTGCATTATCATTTAGACACTAAATGAAGCAGTTGAAACCAGGTGCCTCCCTTCTCCTTAATATTTACTTGGAGCTACCTACAATCCAGTCTGCAAATATAAATGGCAAGTTACTCTGTTTAATATCTAACCCTAATATTTTCAGCAGGAGTCTGGGAAACTCCTCATTATCTTCACATCCACATTTCTTCACTTTGGATTAGAACTAATTACTATTTTTTTCCTTCCATGTAGTAGTAGCAGACCCACCCCTCCCTCTGTTTATGTGCAGTACTAAATGGCATCGTGCAGGTACTTTTTGCAAAACTACAAGAAACATGGGTGCAAATCTCAGCCTATGCACAAGCAGAAGGTGGCTTGGCAAGTTAAGCAGAGCATTACCTTTCATTTGAACGTATTCTTAATTCCATACTATAGTATGCCTTCTTAGCCTCACAGAACTCTGGTTTCACAAGCAGAGAAAATGCCTTGTGGGGATGAACCATGTATTTTATTTATTAGGTATGTCCAATGCAAAAAAACCTACAACTTTATGAAAATATCAACCAGGTCCTGGAAGCAGCCAGAAATCAGAGAGATGATTATTTTCGTGGTTATAGAAATAGGAAAGGGTTAAAAAAGAGGCACTCTAGCCAATAGTTTGGGAGATACAGCAGGTTACCTGCTTTAATTAAGAGGATTTGTTACAATGAAAGTAAAGAAGCAGACCTCTGATCTAACATAATAGTCTCTCCCTTATTTTTACCTGAAAATTTTATGAATGACTTCCAGAAATGTCCCAGTCTTAGCAGTTTCTGACTGCATCTAGAGATCTGTTTCCCATTCTGAATGTCACAGGGGTCAATAGAGAAGTGACACCCTCCTTTGGAGATCCCAAAGGAGCCTGTTCCAACACAGAGTGGACAAAGAACCATTTTGCCCTTCTAACTCAAAGTCCCAGTGTTGCCTGAGTTGATTAAAAAAAGAAAAAAAATCAGTAATCACTGTTCTAACGATAAGACCAAAAATTTAAAAACGTGAAGGGTAGCCACTCCATAGCCTTATCCAAAGTCTTGTGAACTCCTGAAGGATGGACTGAGAAGGTCCTAGGAACAAGTCTCCCAAATCCCCAGAAAGACTGTAACCATCACATTTTTTTCCACTCTTTGTAAATTGGTATTGCTGTTTGCATTCAAAGTGCTGCTCAGTCAGGAAAGGGCTAAAGGTTTAGGGTAGCAAATGGGGATGCCCACCTTAAAATTCTGGCCAGGGTTATCAGCTAAACAAGGTTGTAAAATAGGTTTGCACATTTGTACGTGGTCATCCATGTTTGCATGATTCCAGTAGCAGCACTTGGCAGCTGGTGCTTTCCTGGGGCATGCCTTAGGTCAAGGCAGGCCAGGGAGGGCCACTCACAGCCAGTAGAGGTGAAACAGTGGAGTAGTTCAGCTACACACACGAGTCACAGTGCACCACCACATAGTCAGAAGACGGACTACCACCCATTTTATTTACTAGGTTAGATTACAGCCTGTGGCATTGATGGCATACTTCAATTTAAGGGAAGGTAAGTTAATCCTTTCAATCTCTGTTCTACCATGCAACCCCCGTGCAAACCTTCTAAACTCCAGCTGAGTACAGGAAGGCAGACACAACACTGTTTCCTGCATCTGAGTCTTCAGGCACACACTTCTGCATTCACCACACTTAATATGGCCTGCCCTTGTAAGTAAAATAAACGTGCATTATCTGCCTGTCACATTCCCACTGCTTTGATCAGACCAAGCACCAAGTTGTAGGTGTTGTGATATAGTTGTAGGGGACTGTGCAGCTGATTTGCTCCGAATCACACTAGCACAGAGCAGTCACCAACAGTTTTGCAGTTTACAGACATACAATACAGAAGAGGCAACTTCTGAAACAAAGCTACACAGCTAAACAAAGTTCTCTTATTTAAAGGGAAAACTTAAAAACACTACAGAAAGCCTAACAGAAAGTTTTCTACCCTGTGAGACACGGAAACAGTAACTCCAAATCCCCAGTTTTGTGATGGACAGAACTGTGGTACTGGAATCAATGTAATTCTGACTTAAGCCTCCTTAGGGTCTCCCAACTTGCCCCCCTTCTCCCACAGTCTCTGAGCTCAGGACCATATCCTAAATGTCTTCTTGGCTTCAGAACTGAAGCTAAATCACAGAACATACCAGAATAATTTTTTAAAAGAAATTATGCCTTTAAAAGCTTTCAAATACTTTTAGTGTTCCATTCCTGCAGGAGAGGAGATTGTTTATTCTACCAGCACAATGGTCTGAAAGATTTTTGTAAGGCTGACAAGAAACTGGAATGCACTACAGCAAAGAGCTTCAAAACTTCGAAGCGTTTCTATCTTCACTTCTCATTGGAAAGCTCATTCATGACAGTTAAGTACTCAGGTGAATCAAGTCCAAAGCTATTACAAAGCATAATGAGGAAATGCTCCCAGTAATACAGCACCATATAATTTCTAGATCACAGTTCTGATGTTTCTTGTTGCTGCATTTTGCATTCTAAAACCTGTCTGGATGATGTCAGGTCACACACAAGTTTAATTCCCTCTTCCCTACCCCCTCAGCCTTTAACAAGTATTACTATGATTTTGTTTTCATTAAAAGCCTCAACGGTATTTATATGTAGCATTCTCCTTCAGCACAGGAGAATGCAGAGTGAAATCAAGCAGCAGATGACTGTTCACCACAGAATGAGTAATCATTTATGTTCCAAACTAAAATAAATGAAACAGAAAACCAGAAAGCACAATGTTCTAATATAACTTAGTAACTTACCTTTTCGTTCATTTCTTTTAAACAAGGGTTTTCTAAAAACATTTTGAACCTTACTCATTTTGTTTTCCTTGAAAAGCCTGAAGTGAAACATCTATCCTTTAACCCTGATGTCTTCACTACTTGCCTTTTCCAGTGGCACAGAAATACTCCTTCACTCCTTACACTCCTTCATTACGTATTCTGGTTTAACCACACAGCTTTTCAAAACAGTCTCCACTATAATGAGCTGTGGCTCTGGATTTACACTCCCCATCACCATCACTTACAGTTACCAATGAACAATTTCACTTCTAAGCACACACATTTCCCCAGCAGCTGAACTGCTCCACAGTTTCCTGTGTTTTTCTTATTATAACTAGCTCCTTCATTTCAATGGCATCACAGTTGAGCTCAAGTCTGAAATGCAATGCTCCAGCTAGTGCTTATTTTTACTCAAGTAATTACAGAAAAAAAAGTTGACACTGACATTTACCAAAATATTTCAGAGCACAAACACCACCCGCTGAGCTGAACACGAAAATTCATGCCTGCTAGTCTTGTTTTTCTCCTCAGAGTATGACTGATTTGACTCGTGCCTGACTTTAACAAAATTTCCAGATCTTTGCTAGAACTACAGTTGGTAGGAAAGATGCCTAAACATGCAGCTGAATTTCTTTCTGCTCCTATGCCATTATTACTTGTCTTTGGTGAAAGGATGCAGCAAGTCATTCTAGACCATTTCATAAGTTTAAAACTTTATATGCTGAAGGAAAATTCTCTACTAATACACCTGAGAGCCTGCAAGGAACTGCTTTCATTTCTTTTGTAGACACCTATGAAAATCCCAATTTAGTCAATCTGGATGCTTTTTGCTCCACAGTGTTAGCAGTGCAGCTGCACAGGTCCTTTGATACCGAAGCTAGAGCAGGAACATTTCTCTGCCTTCCAAGAGTCCCATGGTGTGATTCGGTTACTGGTCATGACCCTGTTGTTTATTGTATATGTGGATCGTAAGAATTACTGGAATTCATATAAATCCCAATTAAATAAAAGGTAAAAGAAAAGCCCACCTGTAATCAGACACCATGTAACTGCATGTTAATGGCTTGTTCAGTGCCCTACTGGGACACCTTAGAGTAATGCTACAGCATTATACTCAATTTCAAGAGGTCAGTAGACATTTTTAAATTAATAAAATTTATATAATTACAGTTATGACTACAGCTCATGCCTTATTCACAGCAAGTAAAAAAAAACACATTGGAGTTTATGTAAATATTACTAATGCACGTGCTATGAAAAAGTAACTCATGTTAATTAAAAAACACCTTAATTTCAAAAGTTTACCAGAAACAGTTACACTGAGCATTGCAATCTTTCAAAGCAGAATAGAAGTTGTTTACAAGGATGCAGCAGTAATTGATATCCAGCTGCTTGGAGCTGGGCTGCTGACTGAACATGTGAAAGCTGGGCTGAAATCCCCTATTTGATGGCAGCAGGAGTCATGCTGCTCTTTCCTATGAGCTGGAATTTCACCCCTGTCTTTACATTCTTCGTGGGTTATGGTGGGGCAGCCAGAAGATGACAATTAGAGAGTAGCTAAGTAGACTCTCAGTTCTAAAAATCCAACCTTCAAGCTTCTGTAAGGTCTAGGGGAAGGAGGAGGGGGTTTGTAGGACAGTTAAAAAGAATTTCTCTAAAAATGGGCAAGTGGCCATTTCAGCAACAGAGCTGATGGCAGGACATTGCACACCATTAGTAGAAGTAAATCTGAGGTTGAGTCTTTAGTGAAGACACCATCATATTAGCCTTTAACTAGGAAGGAAGGCAATCACAGCATGTGAACAAGTAAACACACATATGCACACCAGGCATTCCAGGAACTGAACAATTTCTCTGCATACATAAAAGACCTTACTAAGAAAAAAATAGCAAAAGTTTTTGGCATTTAAATAATTGCCTACATGAACTTGATTTCAAATTAAACTTTACACATTCTTGACAAACTGAAAGGCCTCAGCATTGAAGATAAAATGTTTCTAGCACCAGCTACTGGCTTGAAAGTGAATACTTACAAGAGATGAGTATAGGAAGACATGTTGTCTTTCACTGAGAAAGTATTTTAAGGCAATATCCAAAATGACAATAGAGCCACCATAGAAACTGCTCCAAATGATCCCTGATACTTTACAGCACCTACATAGGTTCCACTGCTGAGGAATGGTAGGAACTAAATTGGTGCCTGTCCTCCTCCTCTCTGCCATGTGCTCGGGAATGCTGGAAATGTCCCAACATCTGTACATCACTAGTTGACATAAAGCAAGCAGATTTCTCCCTATAGCTCCTGTAGCCATTTATATTAGCCACAAGGAAACTGGTGAGGAATTGCAATCTTTCCTTATCACTAACCCAATTAAAGAGTTGCTCAATAAGGTAGCAAGTGTTTACACAATTAATGCAAATGACAGATTTCTGAACATTTCCCAAAAGGGAAACTGGTCTGGCCAAATGTGCTCCCGCAGCACCCAGCTCAGGGTTGGTTTTTCTTCTTTGCTCTCAGAAAAGAGTCAATTTACTTGCATTTCCACCAAGGAGTATTTTAGGAATGGAGAGAGTAATTTCTGTATATACACTATATCTATAAAAGGAAGAGGTAAGATTTCAAACTTAATTTGAAATCAAGTTCTCCATTTCCATCACTTTGTGGAACTCCATCATCCATTTTTATTAATAGTTATGGCACCCAGCTAAACAATTGAAGAACATGAAGGATGTTATTAGAATAATTTTTGGCTAATGATAAGGAGCAGAACTGCATCGCAACCCTACTTTTTCCATGATTTAAAGATGTGTTAAAATATACCAAGATTTTCAGGAAATCTGTTATTTGGCTTACACAGTAAGCTATGCCTTGTGCACTGTGTTCTAGACAAAGTTGCATTTTAAAATGGTGCACAAAGTTAAGAAACTTTACATGATGCCAGTGAGTAATGTGTGCTTTCATAAATACAGTAGTATACATCCTATATACAGACGCTGGATGGAAGAGTCCAGGAAGGCTCTTAGCCAGCCATCCACAGAAAGAAGGGAATGAAGATGGTGGGGAGTGTGGTGGACGGTGCCACACCTAGGCAGACTATTGACGCTAGTCCCACAAGCACCGACGCGAGGACGCTCCTCTGGTCCCGAATAATCATCTTCACAGTCTCACAGAACTGGAAAAAAAAAAAAAATGCAAAAGATGAGATTTAAAGAGGAAAGCTTTGGCTGCAGAGCTGGCGATGCCCACTCTCTCGGGAGAGAGCAGCGGTTGCTGCCTCAGCTCTCACACAGGCTCCCCGGAGGGAGGGGAAGAGCTGGACTGGCACCGCATCACCCCCAGCATCACCCCCGGTACTGCCTGTGGCTCCGGCTAGAGGCTGTAGCTTCAGAGCATTTTAGAAGCGTATTGATTGTTCTACTAATTCAGCTTCACTTTCCTCGCCGCTTGAAGCCAGGCTCGCCGCCGTCCCGAGCAGCTCCGCGCCGGCGGCACTGCCCGCTGCGGGAACAGCGGCATCAGCGGCGGCCGGGCCGGCGGGCGGTACCGGCACCCCCGCCCGGGGCCCGCGGCGGCGGCCGGGCCGGCTGCGGGGAGCCGGGCCGCGGGGGAAGGGCAGCGCCGCCGCTGGCCGGGCCGTACCTTGTCGGTCTGGAAGCTGACGGGGGCTCCGTATCGACAGTAGGTGACGAAGTGCTCGCAGTTGTTCCAGAGCAGGCTGTAGGCCGTGGCTCCCACCAGCTTCTCCGCCCGGCGGGCCGCCTCCTCGCTGCCCAGCACCTGGTCCTCGAAGAGCCGGTCCATGTGGTTGACCAGGATGCTGCCGCCGTAGGCGAAGTCCTCCACCGTGTCCACCCGGACGCTGGCCGTCCTGGCGATGACGCCCAGGATAAGCCGCTTGTTGGTCACCACCTGCTGGATCTGCCGACGGTCGCCGGTGATGGAGGGCAGGATGTCGGGCATCAAGTGGGCGACACGGTTCTCGCCCAGGTAAATGCCGAAGTGGATGAAGAGGGTGCGGGGCACCTCCAGCAGGTCTCCTCGCTTGAAGCAGCTGGTGTCGTAGTAGCCGGGTGCAGGCGGTGGCGTTTCCCCGCCGGAGCCAGCGGGCAATGGCCGGATGTGGACGAGGAGCATCAGCTTCTCCAGCAGCAGCGAGGCCGCCTGTGGCACGGGGTTCTTCATGGTCGGCGGGGAAACCCTCGGTGTCTCCGAGCAGCTCCTGGCCCCCGGCCTCGCTTTTCTAGGCTACCGGCGGGGCGGGGCGGGCACCCGGGCCGGCCCACCGGGTGAGGGGCGTGTGGGGAGCGCCCGCCCCGAGGACCGGCCGGGCTTTACTGGGGGGCGCGGCGGGCACCCTCAGCCGGCCCGGCGTCCCTCGGTCCGGCCGCGGCGGCGGCTCGGCCCTGGGGATGGCGCGGTGCCCGCAGCCTGGAGCCACCCGCAGCTCCGCCCCGTCTACGGCCCGCGCTGCCCAGGTAGAAGTGCACGGAAAAGTACGGTTAAAGCCCTTCTCCCGCCCCGGGGAGAGCAGCGAGGGGCTCCCGGAGCCACAGCCGCTCCGTGCCCCTTCCCCCGCCGGCAGGACCTGAGGGGCTCCGGGTGCCCGCCCCGGCCGTCGCGGAGGGCAAGCGGCGAGCGGATCGGATCGGGGGGGCCGGGTGGGCTGCCACGGTGCTCGCACGGTGGCGAGACAGGGGAGGGAGCGTCTGTCTTCCCTGAAAGGAAACAGGTCTCCGAGGGATAGCGGCAAGTCACATTTATAAATGAACTCGCCCCAAAGGTCCGCCAGCTAAGGAAGAGTGGGAAACGGCGGAGCGGCATTCCCGTGCGTTCAGTTTCATGCTAATCCATTATGCAAATGGCTAAATCCTGGCAACGGAGCGCACAAAAGAGCAGCCCTGTCAGGTCAACAATGCCGCCCGATCGGGGCTCGGAAGTTTCAGTGACCAAGCAGGTTCCCGCCCCCTCGGGGATGGCGGGATGATGGATGGGGCAGACATTCATTTTACCTGGAAGATGACAGGCCGCGGAGAGTGGCAGGGGAGGCGGCCGTGGCTGCAGCCTTTCACCGAGTCCCCGCCGCAGCGGCCCGGCCCGCTGCCATGGATCTTTGTTCGTGCCGCTGTCGCTCCGGCTGCAGGGGGGAGCTTTCGCCTCTGAGAAAGGCGGAACGGGTGGAGGGAGAGGGAAAGAGGACATGTGTGTAAGAACGCTGGAGAAGTCTGGTGGAGCACCTTCCTTTAAACTCGGGCAAACACTGCAACCTCAGGATGCCAAATACGAAACGGGGAAGCGGGAAGAGGAGCGATGGTGTGTAACAGCTTGGCAGCTCTCCACAGGCAAACCGCGTTGAAACAGTAGGTTATTTTTCTCTCCTCAGTCACTTCAAACTCTATGGAACACGAATGAGACCTCTAGACCACCCCAGAGCTGTAGAATCCCTTTGGTCACACCAGCAAAAAAGAGAAAATGTTCACTATCCCTTTTCTTTCCATTAGCAAACAACTCTGGTATGATTTGGAAGGCAAAGGGGATACAAAGGACCCAGCAGGTGAGAGCCTTCTACCCTCAGAGATTCTGAGCCCAGGTTCAGGATCTTGTAAACAAAAAACGTAGAAGTTTATTGATGAACCAAAAGCAAGTTTTCCCACTTCCTCAGTAAAGAAAATATTTCAGGGGAGGGGGTTACCACACTACTTGTCAACAAAAGACAATGGCCGGTACCCTTCTGTTTCCTCCTGCTTGGAGCAGAGAGCAGCTTCCTGGGAAGCTAAGACTATCCTCACCTTGCTTCATCTGCAAAGAAAGAGCCTCCCCACAAGCCCTTGTTCACTTGCTGATTACAGGCCAGCCACAGCACTACTAACAGAGTGATCAGGCCTTTGGGATTTTCTCTGGAGTCTCAGCCAAATTTTTATGCAACAGAGGCTTACCACTCTCAAGTCCCCTACTTCAAAATCACATCACTTACGAAAGAGAAAATACCTTTTAGATGTAGCTTATGATGCTTGTACAGGAACCCTGCAGATTAGCCACCAGACACACAATTATATAATTAACCCAGAGTATTTTCAAATCCAGCTGTTGAAAAACATTATTTTGAAGGTTTGAGGCTTTTGCTCCTAGTAAAGAAAAGCGGGGGGAGGAGAAGGAGGAACTTCTCATTTTTAACTAGTGCATTTTAATGGATGAGGGGAAAAGAAATTTAAACACCTCATTTTCATAAAGGGTCTCACCAATTTGGTGATGGTCACAGCAGGTGGCCCAGAGCTGGAGGTACCGAAGATTGTCAGACTCCACAAAAAGTCCTGGCACAGAAATGTTGCTGTTTCCCTCCTGTGTGGATAAGCACCATTCCTGCCCTGCACTACTGTCTCAAGACTCCCCCTCTCCCCTTCCCTAAAGCTGTCTAGGGAGTGTCTGAATGGTCTTTGCTGAAATAGGCAGTAGAGATGCTTCAGTCCTACAGCTCAGGTCCTGTCCTCTTCCCCGTCCAAAGGTAGGTAGAGGAATTCAGTGAACTCCCTGGCAGATACAGACACTTCCCAATGGGATCTTTCACATGGAGGCAACCTTTGTTTGTTTTCTTCTTGCCAGTTAGCTTTAATCCCAAAATCACCAGGGTCCATTTCAAGTAAATCCAGAAAGGAAGGCAGGATGAAACCGAAGAAGAGGAATTGCCATGAGAAGGAGACTCAAAGCCTTACTACTGCATGGGAGGGCTTCAAAGTAGTAAGGTGAAAGGTGTGACACTTCTGCTGTGTAATTTCCTCATACCTCAGGGACTGAAGAGCTTCCTCTCTCCCTCCCCCCCAGCCACTCACTCACTCACAAGCCCAGAAACCCCAGTGAACAAGCCCAAAAGGCATTACAGAACAGACGGGTCTGTGGAATCCACTCAGATAATGAATACTTCACCACTACCTTGCAACTGTTGTGAGCATTACTGTGTGCAAAGCACTTAGTACAACATATCAAAGTAATTCCTGAATGAAACCATTCAGATTCTTGAAAAGCAACCTGCAACCCAACGTTTTCTGCTTTCAAACCCAAGGGGTTGCACTTCTATTACTGTCAAACTTCTACAGTGCAATGTAAGGTATACTTACCATAATTTTGCATCTGAAGGAAGAAAACAAGAAAACATACTTTAATGGAAAAACACCTCTACTGGAGATGGCAAAACTAAAAATATACACTGTGCATCAAACACTGGCATATCTTCTTGGGTGACTTTTGTATAATAGCTTTTGTACCTTTAGTACAAAATTTAAGTGGGAAAATCTCTCTGGAATATTAAATATAAACCCAAAAACACTGAGGAAGTATTTGTTTGTTAAATGTCATGTAATAATTTAATGATAAAGCTCATGCTTTATTTTTGAGAGTTAGGCTGAGATGCAGTAAGGGAGCTGTGAGAGGTAAGAATGCAGCCTTTGTTTAGTAGTTCAGATGAGCCAAAGTACAAAAACTTAAGTAAGCGGTGTAAGCCAGTTTCCATTACACTGAAACTCCTGTATTAGAAGGAACCTTATTTTATGCACTAGACATTACTATTTCCATCCTGCTCTCACAGCTAACACAGTAGGGAAAAGGCAGGAAAGGCAGGGAGTTGGAAGGGTATGTTCTTGCCTATATGAGGAACAGACCTGGTTTAACGAGCAGGCAAATGAATTTTTTAACTGAATGAAGTTAACCAATGCTGACTGCATACACGCTCACCTTTGTGTGTATTTTACCAAACCTCTCTCAATTAGTCAAGCTTTACTTTCAGATCATCTGGGACTGCTGAAATAAGCACAGTTTCGTGAATTCAAAACATGTTAAGATATTCAAGGAGAGTAACATCTCTGGATAGGGATTTTTGGAGGAAAAGTATTTTTTTGCAAGAAAAGTATCTGAAAAGCAAAGCCATTTGGTTTAAGCTGGTGTGCTGAAAGAAATAATGGACAGAAAACATGTTTGTGAAGGATAGTTTAACAGCATCCAAAAGAACTACTCCAGAGATAAAAAAAAATAACACCTTTGTATTCCCATATCCAATCCATTTGAACACTGTACCATTCCTTTCAGCAAATTACAGCTTCCATTACAGAGCTGTAAGTGATCAGCTCTCCAGCAAACGGTATAATTTACTTTTTTGGTTTTTGTATTTAACAAAGACTAGGGACAGAATAGAAAAAAATCTGAACAAAGAAGGGAACCAGCAAGACAATGCATGAAATTGCAGGCAAGTGAAACAACTCCAAACAAAGAACCCCTGAACTAAGTATTACTCTCTTCCAGAAGAAGAAACCACATAAACAACTAAAACAAATTTATACTTTTAAATGTTGACTTTTATTCAGAAACTTATTGCATACACATTTCCAGAGTCACTTAAGCAGCATATTGAGTGAACTGCAAAAATTTACTGTAGCCTTTTTATCCTTGTAGGTTTGCTACTGAGGTCTATCACTTTTTATTTTTTACTTCTCTCAGTACGCTTCCAAATTATTAAGGAGAGTTTTCTAACAAACAATGTCTGTAAACATAATAAAACCTGCATGCCATTTTCCCTTTGAAGTTATTAACTTGGCTATTTTTCTGCAATGAAGTAATGACTTATTTTTTACAACCTGACAATCATGTACACATGGATAGTACCTATGACTTGCTCAGGCAATAATTCTTTAGATGTATAAAGCATTCATTTATGATGCCTTCAATTCAAATGAACAAAACCACAGAAAACGTGGGAACAATTCACTGCATAGTCCTCATTAGCAAGCAAGAGGCTAGGAAATTAGTAAGTGATAGACAGCACTGGAAATTTAGGAACTAACAGATAGGTTTGGTGACAATTAAAAAAAGTCACCAATAATTTTGTCTGCTATTAGTAATGCCTCGTTTTTTCAGCACTAAACAATTAATAAAATCTCCCCAAAATAAACAAAAAGATTAATTTCTGAATATAAAATGCCTGAACACATGAAGTAGTATTTTTACAGCTTCTGCAGAGAAAATACAGTTATCAGAATTTCCACCTTGCTATTGTCCCAGGAAATTTGATACAGATTTTTAAATCTTTTCTTAATGAGAGGAAGAAGCTCAGAAGTATCCCAATTTGAAAATGCTAATCATATTGTGCAGGAAGGGAGATGGAGAGGTCATAACTGGGAGTCAGAAGAAAGAGTACATTGCATTTAACATGGTTTTTCTTCATGGCAGAAGACACCTTTTTGTGGGAAGGGCAATGCAAATGACAGTCAAATAAATTTAATCCATGCATGACTCTGCTGCACAAATCAAGGATTTAATAGCCGTGGAACAAACCCACCCAGCCCTGCTTCACCCCTGCCAGGATTGCACCACCACAAGGAATGAGCAGGCAGACTCTCCTTTCCTCATCTTCAAATTTATTACCACATGAAGATCTGCAATTTACTACTACTCAGTGCTTTCAACTTAAGGATTAATTAGTAAAAGATATTGGATAATGCTATAAAAAAGTCTATCATTAACCAGACAAAGTGCTGGAAGTTTGGTGGATCACCACCAAAGGTCAGCATTTATGACCAGTCACTGTATAACAGTACCAATTATTACTTTTCTTTATTGCCCAGCAGGGAGAACTGTTCCCCAGTACCAGACAGTGCTGCCTTCCCAGCAGTACAGAGCAGGCTACCCAGCCTCACTCACTGCACAGGACACACACAGCTGACAGGACAGCAGTCCCAGTGGTTTCCAAATAAAGGATGGGAGAAGGAAAAGAGAGACGGACGGAACAGGAAGTAATTTCTATCTTGAAAGAAAGATTATCTTGTCTCATAATTAAATGTTATGTTGCCATTTGATTAATTCTATTTTTCAGGAAATAAATTGATTCTTCATCCACTGTATTATCTAGACAGGAAATGTTATCAGGCACAGACAACACTATTAGTCTGATATTACTCAAAACATTTGCCAATCTGTGCCATATAGCTAAACCTGTGAGAAATAATTGTCAAATTTCTACTCTTTAACCTTAAAAGAAAAAAAATCTCATTCAAGAAGCCAGTTCTTGTTCATAAACTGTTTTTATACCACTAAGTGTTAAAAGCATATATATTAAACACCTGTTATTCTATCAGTGATTTTAAATCAGGAACATTTTTAATCTGGAAATCCAACAGCATCTGTCCAAGTGCTTTACCCTGCAAGAAAAAGAACCAAACCAACATTTTATTTTACTATCTAAACATACCATCTTTTTAAAGGAAGTTTTTTTTAAATGGCTTCATATGAGTGGTTTTCCTATAATCAGGGTGAGAATTCATTCCAAGCTCCTTGAGTTTTCAAGCATCCAAATCTGAATAGTTTCTTCCATTTATTTGGTACCTAGTGCTAAAATCAATTAATTTGGGGTTCAATTCTATCTATTCATACATAGCATCACCTCACTCTGTGAGCAGTCTTCTTGACTACACTGAAATTATATACACATGAGCATTTCTGAGCCTATGAGCACAGCTGTGTAAGCCATAGCATGGCTCAGGATCTCCTCTTCAGGTTTAGATATTTTAAGTATTTAATACTCATTGTACATTTGCAAAAAAAATTCTTACTTCCACATTCACATGAAGTCATCAACACAAAAGAACTCATATCCATCTGCTTTTCATGTTTATATACAGTATTTATCAGTTTTTTAACTATAGAAGGCATAGGCTAAATGAGGAGTTGTCCTACAGCATGATTCCTGTATATAGTTGGAAACAATCAGAACTGTCTAGTAAATCTGCATTTTTCAAAATGAGGAAAAAGTTTCTGATATTAATTCTGAAATTAGTTTCTGATAAATTAATTTTGCTGGTGCATCAAAAATCTGGTAGTCTTCAAATCAGTAATGCTCTTTATGATGTGCTATCTTATTAGTACACATCTTTTTCACCAAATATTCCAAATCCACTTTCGACTTTCCTATGTTTTCAAACCTTACAAAATTAAATAGACAGTATCTATTAACAGGAAATTAAAAGGAAGTGGAATCAAACCCCAAATCTCACAGTTCCAGCCCAAAAGCTGGTTATAAAGAGACCCATAAAAGATGACTACATTAAAATGATTGCTTTGATACATGCCTGAGGGTCACTTCTTAGGGATGCTATACCACCACCACCAAGGGAATTCTTCAGAACAAAATTTAATCCGTGGATTCCTGGTAACTCATATCTGTAAAATAAAAACTGCACATTATTTTCCAGCAGATTTTGGAAGAAACACATGTAGAGAACATCAGACAAAAATCAGCATGCAAAATTTTTATGCTTCTGATCACAGCCCACTGCTGAGTCAAGTCCAAAAGGTAACAAGATTAACACAAGGCCTTACTTGCCCTCTTGTTCCTTCCTCTTACTCCAAATTACCAGCCCTTAATAGTTTTAAAGCTGGACCATAAGGTAATCATTCTCCTCTATTCAAAAATCACCAATTTCTAATAGGGCTGTTTCTAGAGTTCTTTCTTTCTGTGAGTTAAAGTTGGTACCTGAAAGCCAGAGGTTGAAGATCCAATATGAACTTGGACAACACGAGGGGCAAAAGAAAATATTTGTATTAGCTCCTAGTTCTGATACTGAAAAGTACAATCACTTAATTCCTGGAACTCACTTTTGCTAACAAATGCTGCCAGCTAATTGGAAAGACACCCTCTTCATTACTGAGAAACCTCTGTGAGTCACTACATCAGCTCTTACGACAAACAGATAACTTCATGACAAATTCAATTCAGAGCTTTCCTGGAGCCATATACTTTGTTCAGATAAAACTTTATTTTAGTGTGACAGACCTATGTTTCTGTTCCATCGCCACTGTAAGCATTTTTCCACCCTTGCTTTTGACTGGTGCAGTTCCAATTTGGAAACTTCTGTAGCAGTTTGGCAAATGGCTCTGTGGTTTCCTATTGTTTCAAATTCCATAAATAGGTCTACAGTATAGTTCCATTTGCCTCTCCTTGCAGTGTTTTGCCATCTTCTTTCTATTGTTGGTTTTCTTTGGTTTTGCTTTCCTTCAATATTTTCTTCATCTAAGTAACCTGATAGCTTTAATTAATTCCATAGGAAAGAATTTAAATCAGAACATCATCAAGCCATGAGGAATTAACAAAGATGATATCCAATTTAAATCCTGCTTCCTCCAAGATCACTTATTTTGCTTTAGTCACCTACCTGATCTTCATTTGTTTGGGACAGATTTTTTGTATCTTTCCCCTAAAGAAGTGCAATTTCTTGCAGTGCTCTTACACAGCTGATTTTATCACTTTGAGGTTTATCTCTTTCAGTTCCTTTTGAGCACTGTGAAAACCATGGCTGCTGCTGGTGCTCACAGCCCTGTCTGCCCTTTTATCTTGGGCATATGACCTAAACCTCTTGTAGAAAGAGATGATTCTGCTGAGCAGCCTGGCAATCACTTCAGATCTTGTTCTAGAAAGCAAGAAGTCATCGGAGTGTCCATGTCTGTCTCCCAGGCAAAAAGTGTCAATGAGTTCCTTCAACTTTTTCATTACCCCACTCTTCTCTAGTGTTAGTATTATTAGTTATAATTAAGAAAAAAATTGGTGTTGGTGTTCTGTTACCCTTTCTCAAAAACTAGTTGACAGGCACCATTATCATGCTTAAAGACAAATCCACTGGGAAGGCAGGAAAGTAGATTAATCTATCAGTGCTCAATTAGACAAGAATATGAAGAATAAAGCAATTCTACAATAAGTTACCTACCTAATTTACTAAATTTAATACCATAATCAACTATATGGCACAACTCCACCAAATTTTCTGAAAACCTAAATAAAAATTTCCAATCACCACATTCCACGAAAGCCAGAGAGCTACCAAAGCAAAGCACTACACTATGAATTTTACTCGGAAAAGCTGGCAAAGATTTCCAGGCAGCAAAGAATTTCACAACTGGAAGAGGTCTTCTCAAGAACTAGACTGATGGAATTTTGATTCCTAATATCTCATCTCTCAAAAGAAGTGTCATGAAAATCAATCGGGAAAAACAAATCAGAAGACAAACTGAAGAGCATATAAATGCAGAAACATATAAGTAGAAGAATTTCATTTCACTTTCTGCAGTAATTTTGGCAGAGGAAATATGCAATACAAGCAACAAACCTTAATTTGGAACACTATTATATGGCATATTCATTCTATTTACTTTAAGAAAATATTTACAGTGGAGTAATGTAGCTAAAATGAGAATTACAAAATAATATATGGTGACCAACATCTTCACTATTTTAAGGCTTGTCTGTACCATCTGAGCATCCAAAATATTTCCAGAAAGAATATAAACTTGCACAATAAAAGGAAGAAAAACCACTATAAGAATTATAATAGTCTTAAGCAGCAACAATACAGTGAACAAAATGCTGGCAGGCATTTACTCAACATAATTAAACAACTTAAGCTTAATTAACTGAGATCTAAAGGAAAAAAATATCTAATTGTACAACTTAATTAAATGTTTTAAGAGCTGCATTTAAAAACACAGAAAACAAATAAACCTTTCAAAGAATACTGTATCTGTGACAAAAACCAATAACAAGGAGTATTCACTGTTCTAGCTGAATTCCCATGCTTATGCACAATGGAGTGCCTGCTAAACTACTTTCTTTAAAGTGCTGTCCATAGTATTCAGAGAAGTAAGGTCTTCGGGTCAATCTCCCATTAAAAAGCATGGAAATAATAATGATATAAAATTATTTAATGCATTTAAATCAAGGAAAATACATGATTCTTTTCATCACCGGAAAGCAGGAGCCAAGTCCATAGGCTTAAACAAGTGTTTGCATATGAGAGATACTATAGAGAAATACTTATTTCTCCTAACAAATGTATATAAGAAAAAGCCATCTAGAAGGATCAGCATCCACATTTCTTGTTCTTCAGCTCTTGGTGAAAACATCGCATAGGAAGAAATCAGCTGTCAATTTGTAATATTTCTGAGTATTGAAATGTTTTCAAAACATTGCATATACCACATTTCAGAAGATGAAAATAGAAAAATCTTACAGGATAGTTTTACTGTCCTTCTTAAATGACTGACCTAGTACCACTGCATAGAAAGTTTCTTGTTCTGCATCTCAAGATACAAAGTATCTGTTAAGAATGTACTCCAGCACTCTACTGTGGGAAGCAATCACCTGAGGATGGAAAGATCGTCTTTTTCTATTATTTTACCTGCAGATCTGGAAATTCATGAGTTTTCAGTGTCCTCTACCAAAATAATCCCATCTTTTCTCTTTTTAGTACACCTATTTAATGCCTCTAGTGAGAAAGCATAAAAGGCAGCTGGTTAACAGACTGTTCTGTAGTGAGCAAGAGCCATGGTTGGTATGTTTATAGTAGCAAAACTAATACATAGTTTTTAACTACTCACTATTTAAATAAAGGAAATGAAGGAAAATCAGATAGTAAGACAACTCTTTTTTTAATGACAGTTAAAACTAAAAAATAAACAAGTAATTAAAAAACAAACTACACAATCTGAAGCACATGAGCGTAATCCTTATAATCCTAAATATTTCCACAAAAGGTTTTATTCTTTTTCCCCAGTAGCTTTCCAATTTACTCACAGAGCTCCATTATCACATCATTAAAGGAAGCCAAAACCACAAACAGATAATCTAATTAATTTGGCTACATCCAAAGAGAACGAATTTCTGCTTCTATTTATGAACATAAACAGCATTAAGGAATGACAATGAATCCATTTCTAGAACTATCATTAGGAGGAATGACATTGTTTACTTCTTCTTGTCTCTGCTCTGTTTCTGAGGAAATTCAATTACAATTCTTAGTATCACAATTTATTAGATACATAGATTTGTTAGCACTTATGAAACAGTGGGTGAGATCTGCACTGAGCTGCTTATGAAGACAAAACCAGCACTTACAATTCAAAGATCAGGGGTTAAAATAACTCCAAGCTCTCTCTAAGCTTTGAGCTGTACCTTTCTGACTCAAGCTTTCTGAACAAACAAAAAGACAGCCAACAGTTTATCCACTACCCATGGAAATACATAAAGGATTTTGCTAAAAATCTCCTTATATGCAGCATAAATGACTTTGTATCAAAACATGTTTTAGAAGACTGAATGTTTTGTGGCAGTATTCAGCTTTTACTTGTTTTCAAAGAGATAAAAAGGTTTAGAATCTCTTGACTATTTTACTGGACATCCTTAGGAGAGCGAGCTTCATTACCTCATGCTACAGCAAGAGCAGTGTATGTTTCATTCAGTCCCCAGGAAGGGCCCTGAGCATCAACCATAACACAAAAATAAGAATGTTATCTGCTGGCAGAGAATATTCTTTAGTAGGTGAGTATCACATATGTGTCCTGTTTAGGATGTATTCTCTTTCAGATTTTAAGAGAAATCAGCTATGTTTTTTCTTTAAATTGTGGCTTGGTATAGATGGCACAAAAGTGGGTGAGAGTGAAGTACTAGAAGGAATACTTTACCTAAAGTGAGTGAACTTCATAAATATTAAAATGCTTTGCAGAAACAGGGACAGTATGAGGCCCATTTCTGATGGATCATCAGGTAAGTTTGGGCTCCAGACTACAGTGGCTGTGTGAATGTCTTTCAGGTAGTGTTTTACAGATTTCTAACTCTCAGTTCAGCACTGGCTCAGAGGCTTGGGAAGCTTCAGTTACTAAGGCTCCTGCAGTTCCCAAATGGTGCAAAACCAGTGGAAAGATAAATTTCTCAAAGGGCATTGGAAGCTATTTCTAGTTGGTAAAGACATTCTGTACTGGCACAAAACAAAGGAACAGCCCCAACAGTACTATGCTAATTCTGAGAATTTAAATGCCTTCACTAAACGGATTCACGGCCTTTGTCCAGCTTCGAGAGAGGCCCAACTTCATGCTCTTTCTCAGTGACTGACTATGTTCATGCTGTTATTTAAAAAGTCAAAGGAAGATACATTAAAAAACCCAAAGAAAATACATATAAACTCACAATATTTATATTAACATATCTTAAGATAACTTCTGATACCATCATGTATCTACCATACAACTGTGGGCTGCACAGCAAGCTACTCACCTTGTTACTAGTTCTTCTTCTGGTTTCTCATGCTCTAAAAGGTGTTGAAAGTAATTCTCCAGGGCTTGAGCAGTTAAAGTTTTCTTTAGGTATGGATAGTAGAGGGGATGCCGTGCTATCACACCTGTTAGGCATTAACTGGCATTAGATGAAATAGGAACTGTTAAAACCAATTTGTATTTATCCTTTCAAAATCAATTTGAGGTCCTCCGCTTAACCGAAATTGTACATATGGATCCCCTTTAATGAGCTCCTGAATAAAAAACACAACAGTATGACAGCTCTCCCTCTGTCAGTAGAGATGTAGGGTGGAGCATGACACCAAAGAATGCTAAGTCACCACTGAGTGAACACTGAATTTTTTTCTGCTGCAAGCAGTCCCTGCCACTGAAAAGACACCTAAAGAACAACAACATCACAACAAACAACCCACAGGCAATTCTCTTCTCTTAAATGGTTTGCAAGACTTAGATGTTTAAGTAATCACAATCACAACAAGGAATGATCAGTGACCAAAGGTTTGGTCCTTGCCCCACCTCTTGCCCGGGATTCTGATCTAAGTATGACAAATTGCAATTACATTTTTACTGCTGTAAACATGCTTTATAAGCTTCCACTAATTTTATGCTGAAGCTGAGGTTCCAGAGCAGGATCAGGAAAACAGCTTTGTATCACTGGGATCTTTTTATCTGGACTTAAATTAGAGGTTAAGTTTGTTGTTGTTAGTGTTGTTCCTTAGAAAACCTGCAGTGTCCTTGTATCTGAAGCAGTCTATTACATATACGTCATTCATGACTTGGCAATGCTACACTGCAACAGTGGTCAATCATGGAGAAAGAAAAAGAAAAAATAGGAAAAAGAAAAAAAAAATCAACATTGCTTCACTCTTCAACCCAAAAAAACTAGTTTCACAAACAAGGACAAGAAAACTATATTCCTGAATACAAATGAACAAAATTCATCAGTTTTAGCATGACAGCTAATAGCAAATCAAATCCCAAACGCACCTTTAATTCATACTGAGCTTTGAACACCACACGCTCTCATCTTCCAACAAGTAAGAGAGCCAATTGTTGCATGCAGAAGTAAGGAATAGAAGGAATTATTAAACAATGCAAGAAGCAGCACAATCAATGCAAAGAGACTGCACACTGAAATATACCATTTGCATTAGCAATATAATAAAAACATTCTTGTACGTATGAGAACACCTTAGTATTTCCTACTAATGTCAATGTTTTAGCCATAGACATGTTACAAAATTAATATATGAAAATATTATACATGATCAGACAACCAAGAAATTATATTATGTAACATACATACATGAAGGACTAGCAAGTGATGTGTAAAAGAAACCTTAAAAAGGCATTTCTTAACTTCTGGGAGCTCAACTTTCCAACCCAAAACAAAAACCTTTTCTTTTTAGTATGACACGCTAGCATTTTTTCTTAGTACCTCAGATTACAACAGCGGCTAATCAGAAGACTACAGATATTTCATTAGTAAATCCATATTCAATACATATTCTCATTTGTTTCAGCACAATTATAAAAAAGGTCAGGTGATGTTTAAACAAATTAAGACTAGCATTTGATATGTAACTCTTAATGTGAAAATGTTTCATCACTTCAGAAAGCAAAAGAAAGAAAAATACCTATGTTTGCAGAATTGCCTTTGTCTCCACTTCTAGTATAGGCAAGATCTTCTAAGCGGTAAGTGTGTGGACCACTTGGCAGATCTGTACAACAAAAAAATTAATTCCTTTTAATGGTGCTACAAATAATTGCACATTTTGAAGGAGTAACTGTCAGCTTAGGTGCATGTTTTTTGCATTGTTTGCACTGAAAACATTTCTAGTCCTTCTTCTCACAGGAGCATCTAGAGAAAAAGACTGGGGGGCCAACATTAGGAAGCTGATCCCTCCTGCTCCATCTCCCAAATCCCTTTTACTTTTTTTACAGCCAAATGCATCCCCTTCTCCATGACCCATCAATATGACTTCCATCTTGGCTTTAGCAATGCAGGACCTATGAAAGAGGGATAAGCAGCTGCTTGTCTTTTCTTGACTAGCCAGTAGCTTTTGTCCCCTTAAGACACAGATCCCTGCCTCCAGTGCAGGTGGGAAATACCTGCAGCTGCTCCTGTCCTGACTGAACAGACGTTACAGAATTATCTGTTAATACCTGTAGAAAAGAGTAACAAATTCCTTTTCAAGACAACACATCTCTCATTTTGCATTTACAATATACAGCTTCTTATCCAGCTGTATAGAAGAAACCTAAGATTTCTTTTTCAGGTTACTACTTTTGTAAATATCTTAGTATTATATAAGAAAATGTATGCTTTCTAGGAAGCCAGTCTCAATTTTCTAACTTGTCAATGTCTGAGTATTGGATGTTCAAGGAACATGGAGGTTGTTGCACTTCACTGAATGAAGTTGATACAAAATAAATTATCCATCTATGTATCAAAAAGTGAACCCAGTCCTGTCCAAATCCAGAATTTAATATTGTGGGATTCTCACAGTACATACCTGAGGTTTGACAGTTAAGTTACACAGCACAGACCTCCTGCAATTGTTGATTATGAGTAGTAGGCTGTCACCATCTACCTCCTGTTCTCTAAAGTGAGAGATGAAGCACCCACTTTGCTAATGAGTTTGAGCTATTCATTGATCACAGCATAACACTGCAACTTGAAGCATGGGCTGTATCCAAGCTTTAGGCAGCAAGAATCGAGTAATTTTCAGTCAGTTCTGCTTCTGATCCAACCTTCCTATGGCCATATGAACTCTCCTGGACTCCTTGGCTTTTCAACCTCACCATCAAATAACAGACTGACCTCCACTCCTGACTCGCAGTAAACATCTCATCCCTCAGTCCTTCTCTCCTCTGTCCCCTTCCTGTCTCTTTTTCTATCCTTCTGGACACAAGTAGCAGTTCTCCCCCCTTCTCTGCTCCTTGGACACCAGCAGGGGGAACATGCAGGGCAGGGAAGTGACAGCCTTCCTGCTTTGTGGCAGCTTTGGTGGAACTGCTGCTGATGGCAGCCAGAGGCAGCAAGTCACAAACGTCCTGAATTTAAAGGAATCGATACAAGGTCTTGTAAATCAATTATGCTGGACTAACTTCATGTTGCAAGGCACAATGCAATGTGAAAATACATCTGTCTGTCCCTTTTGTACTATATTGCTTCTGCTGAGAATACCAAACTATTTGGCTTGATTTTTTTTTTCCTTTTTAAATTTTGTTTTAATTTTAGGGAGTAGGAGACCCAGTATTAAAGATCTTATGCTCCAAATGCTGGCCTGAGGGATTACTTAGTGCACCTACCATGCAGGCACGAGTAGATATGTAGATGTGTAGTCTGTGAACTGCGTCAGGTGATCAGGTAAACCCTGCCCTAGCCTAATCATCCTAACCTTCAACTCCTTCCTGCCCACAGGAAATTGCTGAGAAAGACTGAACCAGGTGAGCCAGGCTGACCTGGGTAAGAGAGAAACTATGTCCAAATCCTACTGGCTGCAATTTTCACTGACTCTGTCTGTGGCAGTGGCAGCTGGACAGATCCCCCAAGTCCATTTGGGTATGGGGTAGGAGATATATTGGATAACAAAAATGGCTCAGTAGGGCATGACACATAATTTGTACAGTGTATGTGTGTTTGGTTGAAGGAGATCAGTCAACACTCACAGGAGGAGTTCTGCTGGCACATGTGAGTGGCAATAACAAGGAAAACATAATGAAGAACTAGGGGCTCACCACAGCAACCTCTTCTACTGGCACACTTGGATCAGAAAATCTTCCCACAATCTGCCCAAACAACTTATCAGCACTGAACTGCTTTAATTAAGATCTAGAGTTTTATAATATATATTGTGTCACTGTGAAAGGTGAGCTGAAAGAGTGATTACAGTTCAGTCTGCACATCAGCTCCTCAGTGGTAGAAACTCACAGTAACATGAAATTTGAAGAAGTTAAAGCATACAGTGAGAAAGAGGAACACAGCAGGTTTGTTTTGAGCTTGACGCTCACAATCTTTTCCACATCCACTTGCAAGCAAAAATGTACCATGAAATGTGGCAGAAAATATTTAAGGGTGTATTTATTTAATTGGGGAATATTATTTGTGATTAAACATCTCCATTGAGAGTGGATCTGAAAGCTCACCTAAAGCTCATTGCTCATTTTGGACAAGACTACCACATTTCATACACTAGAGAAATCACATTAATTTTAATAATTCCATTCAATATACCATTCAAGACAAAATGTGGTGCTTTATCAAAGGCTGAAATTTGACAATATCTAAATTGCATAAGCTACAGAAATCTTTTCTCCATCAGATGTTTTACACAGTCAGCCTCTGACAATCTCCCTTTAAAGAAAACCAGTTTAAGTCAGTGTTTCTGGTATTCTCATTTATTATTACCCTAATTGATTTATCTTTCATGACCTGTTTATCAGGAAATTGTTTTCATTTAATAAACATCTTAAACAAATCTACAAAAGAATTCCCTTCAAAGCTAGGGAAAATGGTAAATACAAATTCCACCCTCCCAGAAGCACATCTAGCACATATTTTAAATCCATTTTCACATATTTCTCTTATCTATTCAACGACAACTAACAGTCCCTCACCCTTGACATAACCATGAAACTAAGAAAAATACTTTCCTCTCTAAATGCTTACAGAAAATGCTTTAGCAGAGGCTATTCCTTTTACAGTCTAACCCATTTGTCTTTCTCATCCATGCTGTCCTACATTAAGCCACAGAAGTAGGTAAGTATTTAGTCATATGCAGAAAACATTTATATTTACAACCAAGGGCAAAAGTTTAGAGATGCTTCTCAGGGGAAACAACCAGAGAAATTCTGCTGTCTCTCAAAAGTGGGATTTTGCCTGAAAAAAGGCCTGAGGAATTCAGTAGCTGACTGCTGGTGTCAGGCACCTCTGAGAGTTTTCTCAAGTTATAAAAAGGCAGTAGGGAGTCCAACAGCTTTTGGCTTCTCCCATATTTAGCACTGGAGTCACCTTGGAAAAAAACCCAAACCCAGGACTTTTGCTAACCCTTTCATTAAGCCAAACAATTACTTCCTATTCCTTAACTTGCCCAGTCTGATAGTGCAAATACCACTCTGCCCTCCTGCGAACTCCCAGGGAGCTGAGAGATGCTGGTAAGACATTAGATTTCCAACAGACATAAGAGCTGAAACCTACTTAAGACTTTAAATTGTTTCCACACAGCACAAATCATTCTATTGAAGAGATGTTTGAATAGATGGGGAAAATAAATACACACATGGCAATCAGGCATCCACTATCAGTGGCTTTCAAATGGCAATAAACACAAAGTCATGTATGTATTTCAAAATTTCTCTGTGTGATACAAATATTCCTTACTAACTCATAGTAATTGTTACACTGTTCTACTGCTAGCTTTGAGAAAATACTGCTCACCTTTATCTGGAATCCAGAGTAAACCTTAACATATAAATGCCTTAATAGCATTAATTTTTTGAGTACACACACACTTTAATACCTGAATTACTCTTTCACCATCAGTATTATTTTCAGAAATTTTTCCAACTTGTAATTTTTAGGCAGAGTCAGCTGATTGAGATTTTCAAATACCTAGCCACAGCTTTAAACTAATTCTCCCAGTTCTCTGGTAAGCAGAAATAAGATAATGAAGACTGTTTGGGCCAAAAGGGAATGATGGAGCATGCTGTACTTTAAGAAATACTGTATATAGTTCAGCCATTAGCAATAACATTTTCAGGTGTCCAGCACTTTCAATAATTGCTTGTATGAGCAACTCTGATTTAACATTTCCTTTTCATTGCAGACATCCTGATCTGCTCCATTCAGCTCACTGGTTAGCCCTTCTCAAGGTTTTTTCCTTCTCAGAGAATTTGGTTAGACAAGTCTAGCAGCAGCACAGCAACTACACAATCACTATAATCACTATAATAATACTGGATTATTACCCCAGTATAGTTTCTTTTAAATTCACCAGTTCCAGGTTGATCCCATTCTTGTTGATTTTGTGAAGGCTGCCATATGGAACAGGAGGGAATTTTAATTATCTAAGTCCTGTGAGTCCATAAATCATTCTGTTCGTCTGTCCTCTATTCTGAACACTATTTTGATGTAAGACAAACCCAACTATTCCCAGGATTCACAAAAGCTAACATTACAGTATACTTTGAAATCACATTTCAATTTCAAGCCAGCTTTACATGATCTTCAGTTGTGTTAAAAGCTTAGAGGTTTTTAATAAAAATGTACTTCCATACTTCTTATAGTCTGAAATACTACACAACACTTCCAAGAAAACAGTTTGTGTTTGCAACAGCCATAAAAATGTATCACATAAGGAGGCAAAATGTATTTCAGAGACAAAATCCAACACAATTTACCAGGATGAAGATAGCAGATGATAAATTCACAAGTACAATGATGAACATACCTTTCAATTCACTGCTAATCTTGGGTAGATCAAATGAAACCACCTCATCTGAAGTAAATGTGAGATCCTCCTCAAATATCTCAACATGCTGCCCATTTAAAAATAGGTTGATCTGTACAAAGAACACAGATTTTCAAACAGTCAAATCAGAAATCCATTACAATGTGAATAAATAAAACACATTCCTAATTAAGTACTGATCTAGTAGACTTCCAGTAATAGCTTCACATAAAAGGCTCTGTTGCTCCCTTTTAAAAGGTCACAATACAATAATAATTCATTATAAATCTAAAAGAAATCTTTGTTTAGGGAAAGAAATGGTATAAAAAACCCCAAAGGAATTCTTTGTCCAGTTTGGTATTTTTTAAAGGAAGACAAATCTCCTTCCATCTCACTCTATATACTGCAACATTGCATGTCACAACTCTTGACAGCTGAATCCCAAAACTTGAACATTTCCACCTTTTCCATGATGCAACCCCCTTTTCTTCTTAATATTGCTGTCTGTATTATAGACAAACTTCTTGCTGCATTCTCTGTTTATCTTCAAATATATTTTGTGAAAGCTGCTAAAAAAATACATCAATACAGGAATTTTGGGCTTGGTTGTTGCTCAGTAGCAACACTTAGTAGACCAAGTCAAGGACTTTTCAGTTTCCCATGCTCTGCCAGCAAGCAAGTGCACAGAGAGCTGGGCGGGAGCATGGCCAGGACAGCTGACCTGAACCGGCCAGAGGGATATTCCACACCAAAGGGCATCATGACCTTTACATAAATGGGGAGAGTGGGGAGTTGGCTGGGAGCTACTGATTACTGCTGGGGGACAGCCTGGGCATTGGTCAGTGGGTGGAGGGACACTCTACAGGTGTGTCCCTTTCTTGGGTTTTATTCCCCTCTTACTTTTTTGTCCTGTCCTTTTTTTAATAATACCAACAACTATTACTTTGTTTTAATTATTAAACTGTTCCTATCCCAACTTGTGTAGCTTAATTTTTACCATTTTTCCAATTCTTCTCCCTATTACACAGGGCAGGGGGGAGGTGAGAGAGTGGCTGAGTGGCACTTAATTGCCAGCTGGAAATAAACCCTGACAGACTTTTTTCATGCCCAGCACGGGAGTTAATGGGTTGAGATAACAACAGATCTGACTAGAATATGTTAGAACAAATTTCTTACAAGCATTTGTTGTATTAGTTTAATAGCCACTGGCCACAATGACTTATTTGCTCACCAAGCTGATGTGTTTGTTCCTTAAGTTCAATTATACTTGCAGTATGTGTTCTCTATTACAATGTTTATCACCCATGGAAACTGGGCTGAGGTTATCAAGCTGTACTTTGTAACGCTGGCTAATGATATGATATAATTGCTGGTTGTGAAACTAATCTGGTATTTGCACTCAGCATTGCTGTCATCCCTGTACTTGGGAGTCATCTATCAGCAACTATCGATAATTACACCTTTTACCTTTTCTCTTTGGAAACTCAGACCATGGAGGGGACACACTTCCCTTCCTCTTCCCCTTATCCTCCAGCCTAATTACAATAGATCTTGAGAATTTTAAATATCCTGGGATGTTCAAAGTAGCATGTCTCATCATTATGCCTCCACAAAATCAATTAGATTAGGAAAGATCTCCGAGATCATCGAGTCCAACCTATGATCCAACACCACCATGTCAACTTGACCTAAGTGCCACATCAAGTCTTTCCTAAACACCTCCAGGTATGGTGACTCCACCTCCTCTCAGGTAGCTGTAGTGTGTGATAAGGTCTGCCCTGAACCTCCTATTCCCCAGGCTAAACAACCACAGCTCCCTCAGCTGCTCCTTGTGAGACTTGTGCTCCAGATCCTTCACTAGCTTTGCCAGCTTCTCTGGATGTGCTCCAGCACCTCTAAGTCCCTCCTAAATTGAGGGGCCCAGAACTGGACACATGACTCAAGATGTGGCCTCACCAGTGCTGAGTACAGGGGACCACAGGTGACCACTGCCCTGGTCCTGCTGGCCACACTATTGCTGACACAGGCCAGGAAGCCATTGGCCTTCCTGGCCACCTGGGCACACTGTTGGCTCATGTCTTGTGAGTGTGTTCCAGGTCTTGTTTAAAAGTTTAAACAGCTATTTAAGACTACTTCTCAGAGATCAGCTCTGCAGAGAAAGACTTGGGGGTGATGGCTGATGGAAAACTCAACCCGTCAGTGTACGTTCACAGCCCAGAAAGTCAACCCAATACTGAGCTGCATCAAAAGGAGTGTGGCCAGTCAGCTGCAGGAGGTGATTCTCCCCCTCTACTCTGCTCTTGTGACACCCCACCTGGAGGATTGTGTACAGTGCTGGTGTCCCCAAAATACGAAGGACACAGATCTGCTGGAGCAAGTCCAGAGGAGACCATGAAGTTCATAAAAGGACTGGAGCAGCTTCCCTACAAAGATAGACTGAGGGAGCCTGGAGAAGAGAAGGTTGTGTGGAGACCTCACAGCAGCCTACCAGTATCTGAAGGGGCCTACATGGAAGCTCTTTGTCAACAACAGTGGTGACAGGACAAAGGTAATGGGTACAAATTGAAAAAGGGGAAATTTAGTTTAGATATTAGGAAGAAATTTTTCACTGTGAGGGTAGTGAAACATTGGAACAATCTGCCCAGGGAAGTTAGGCATGTTCCACCCCTGAGGTATTCAAAGCCAGGTTGGTTAAGGCCTTGAACAACCTGGTCAAGTGGGAGGTATCCCTGCCCTTGGCAGTGAAGGTTGGGACTAGATGATCTGAAGGAAAGCTGTCTCTCCAAGGAAAATTCTGTATGTCACCCAGATAAGAGCACAATGCAGGGAAGTATCCAGTTCTTGAAAGAAGAAGAATTAGCCATGCTAGAAATGATTTATTGTGACCTAACTAATGTGCAGATTAGTCAGGTCAGATCCAGATGGAGCCCAATTCCCATGACCCACAGGACAGCAATTTGTGTGCAGCACATCATCACTGTATCCCAAGTGACTGGCAGGAATGCCCTGGAGAGACACAGAAACACCAGCCAAGGATCAAGTGGTTCAACACCTCCAGCAACATGGGGAAAAAAAAGTCTTGCTCCCTGAAATATATATGGACCAGTATCTCAGCTTTTAACAGTAACCATCCTTTTGATCAAGAGGAAGAATGTAGAAAGTACACACACAGCAGGCTACCCTTCAGTTTTACCTGTGGGACCACAGACAGGACATGAAGAAGTGGGGTGGAAATGAATAATGGCATTCATCTGTATTGGAGGACTCCCAGTATGAAAGATTCAGACAAAATCAGGTTAAACTTCCAGAGCAAAACAATATAAATGAACTTAGCTGCAGCAGTTATTAGTGCTCAGTTGACAGAAAATGCAAAATAACTCTACTCAGCACTCTTTCTGAAGATTGTCCTTAGAGAATAACTAATAACAACTTGCCTTCAGTAGGTTTACTGCAATTTCTCCCTATGTAAAAGTTTTAGGTTACCTTCAAAGCACACATGGAAAACAACTAACTATTTGAACTGGTGAACTGAAATCACTGGTGATCTATGATAAAATCAGTACAATTGCATAAAAGCAGTGGAAACAACAAACAAGACATTGAATCCAAACTGACACCCAGAAAGCTGTTACCTAACACAAAAGAAAAGAACCCACTGTGGCAATGTTAACATAACTCATAATCTGCTTATGGAATTTTTTTTAGTTTTAGGTCAAATGCTGATCTAAACTAACTAGACTCTTTGTAACTGAACTTCTAATTTAGAAAATCAGTTTAATCATACCATACTCACTCTGTAATCTCTTACTGAACAGCATTTTTTAAAATACAGCTAGAATTTTGAATCAAGGACTTGAATCACACCCCGTTTTTATCCTCAATATTACTGCAGGACAACAGTGATAGGACACACTGCATTTTGCTGACAGCATAGCAGTGCCTCTATCAGATTAGTTACACAGAGCAAGGACTTTGATTTTCTGTATTGAGACGAGTAAATGAGACAAGAGTAAATGAGTAAATGTTAAATTAGGTTACTGTTTAATCTCAACAGCATTTTACCAAGTCTGGAACACAGTGCTAATTAAGTTAGTTAATACTGAATTTGAACAACACATTGGTAGACTAAACTTCCATAAAGATAATAATTTCACACTAAACTTGCCAAAGACAAGCCATTTGTATAAGGCAACATGTAAGTGATGATCAAAGTAAGTAATTCAACTTTACACAACAAGAAAGGTGGGGGTTTCTTTGATGTTATTCCACTGTGAAGACTTTCTAATTAACTTAGATTTAATAACTAAATGGCATCTTCTGTATAAAGCTATGAAATGAAAATATTTTCCTTTAATGAAGAATACAACTTAAAGAATAGGGCTGGTTGTGCTAAGCACTGTATGAATGTTAAAGAGTGAAAACAAAACAGTCCCTTTCTGATCATGTTGTTTTGTTTGCTCCCCCTTGCCCACTTTTTTCACTTGCTCCCAGAGTGCTCCCAGAGCCACCCTAAGCAGAAGCCTGCTGACTGACCTGTGACCTGTTAGGTCACAATACCTGTGGCCTAGCACAGACCAACATTCCAGCCTTGGGCCACTTTCTCAACAGAGGATGGGTGAGAAGGCTTTTACTGAGTACTAGGATGCCTTGGCATGAGAGGGATGCAGTAGGTACAAGCTACTTGAAAAAAAAGGGCATATATTCAGTTTTGTCTGCAGTTTCCAAATGATAAATTCAATACCTGACAGCACTCAGAAGATCAGAGACAATGTTTATAAATCCAAGCACTTTATGGTTTCAGCAAAAGCAATTTCTTCCAGTTTATCTTGAAATCTTTGAACTAGACAGGGGTATCTGCATCACAGAAAAGAAGCAGGCTCTAGATGAACGTGTCATCTTACACTGTAATGTCTCACCTAGGCTACCTAGACATCTGAACTGTAAATTCTTGGACTGAAAGAAACTATTGCTAAGAACTAAACAGGGGCACAGAGTCACAGGCTCCTCCATGACATCACAATAGTAGCACTGGCTTTCATAATTTGACAGTTTTTGTAATATAGGCAAGAATCGAAATTACTACTTTTATTTTTATAGACCTGTTATAAACCTGTTCAATCAGAGGAAATGCAATGATTTTAGTATTTATTTCCAGTAGTATACACAAAATACATCACAACCCAAAAACTCCCAAGAAGTATCCAAGTTCACAAGATTAATGTTCCACTCTCTGAACACCCAACTACCTACTCTTTAAAGACACTCCATTAACCACCAAAAAAGTCTACAATTTTCTTAAGCACTCTTTGCAAATGCAGTAAAAATAAGTCAAACCTACAATTCCAGGAACCTGAAAAGAGAAGCTCAGTTTTGATGTAAGATATTTCAAAATTTGCAGTAATTAAAATGGAAGGTTGGCAAGTTCAACTGTTGCAAAACATTCTGTGTGAGTAACATTAGTCTCTCAGGAAATATTTTTTAATTCAAGTCACCAGACTACTTTGCAGTTTTATTACTGAAAGTCATCAAAAAATGTCAGAATCAGCAGGATTTTTCAAATTACTTCCAAGAAAACAGAACTCAGACTTTAGGCAGTAGGTCTTACCTGAACATTGCTTTTGGGATAATGGAAGAAAAATGGCTTCAAAACTGGAGACCTAGACACACAAAACAACAAGCATAAATGCATTTACCTAGAAATTAATGAAACTTACAGATCATACACCTTTGGACTATTCATACACCAAACACAGGGGAAATTAAATCCATTCAACCATGTCTAGTAATGGTTTTTCAACCAACTTTGGAAAGCCTGAGAAGTGTAAAAACACATTCTTAATAATGGAATTTAAGGAAAGATTTTGTTTAAAAAACTGAAGAAAATTTTACTGAGGGAAAGTAGCCAAAACAGCAAAAATATTTTCTTGACAAAGGATGTACTTCCTGACACTGAAGTCTACTACACTGTCAGTAGCCCCACACTGATACCTAGGCCAGCTACACAGGGCTACTGGAAATACAGCCACAGGTTCTTCTCCCACCTTCCTGTGCAGTATTTGCTAAATGACAGGAAAGTTTTAGATGAATAAGCATCAAAAGGTGAGGCTATAAATCACCACAAGATTTTAGCCGTATCTAGAAAGAAAGTGAATCAAGCCAATTTTTCTAAACATGCTCAATATTGCTATGTTCAGCTCAGTCATGAAACGGTTTCATGCTAAAATTTTGTGGGATGTTCTCGCATTTGACCTTACATTTCTAGGTGAAGTGAACTCATACAAATGTAAATTTGTGGGCCCATATTCCAAACTACCAGCTACAAGAGAAAACTGGTCCAGAAATTTGCATGTATTCATGTGGTTGAGCTACTGCCTTGCCACAAAGTCACATTTCAAGCTTTCCCTACAGCTCATTAAGCCAAGGCATTGCTATGAGCTGATCAGAAACCTAAATAACTCACATTTAATTCAATAAAGAATTTTATTATTTGCATGCATATCATAAAGCACTATTATCCTGTTATCAGTTATTAAGCACAGTGACACAGGAAGATTTAGTTGCTTCTGTGGCTGCTGTCCCAAGCAAGGGAAGCTTGTGATGGTGACTGGTAGGAACATTACAATCACACACTACAACAAGTTAATGGTCAGGAGTTAACTTACACTCTGGGGCGCCCTCCAACAATTGCAGTGAGGCCAGGGGCTGGAAAAGGAAATTAAATTCACAAAAGAATGGTTAAAGCCTTCTTCAAAACATCAGAGCTTGCAGCTTACCATAGCTTGAATTGATCCATTTTTAATAAATGCAGGGAAATCTCTAGAAAATTACATACATTCCCATAAATTGACAAAACTGAACATTTTATACAAGTTAAAAGGCAAAACACGTAACTGTGAATTTTAACAAAAAAAATTTAAATGTGCAAAGTGTGAACTAAATCTTTAGAATCTTCTTCCAAATACTTTGTATACGAATGCCAGGGAGGCAACACATCTGATAAAAAAGAACTTTGCCTTAGTTTTTTTGTCATTCTTGTTTTATTTACTTTCAAAGACAGCAGAGAAAAAAATTCTGATGAACCATGGTTTCTTTTAGTATTTAATGACTTTGCTTGCGTAGACTAACTGTTAAATTTGAATCACTCTCTCTAGCCTTTAAACTAACTTTGCCTTTTTAAGGTGCTGGGTAGTGCAGATCCCATTCTCTCTCTGTGGTACAGAAGCAATTCAGGAGTTTAAGGCATGAGCCCAGATCTGTGCTAAGTCAGCACTGTATTATCAGGTTGCCAGGCTCTGTCATTAAACCCATATGCCCAGCTCAGTATTTCTGAAAGAAACAGTTCTGCTCTCCTCATCCTTGAGTATAGCTTCTCACCCTTCTGTCTGGCATGGACAGCAGGAACACATGATGCATCAGAGCTCCAAACAAGAGGGGAAAGAAACAGTAAAATGCATACATTACATCAGCCTAGGAATTAATTAACAACTATGTTAAGCAGTCCCTTTAAAAGAAGTGCTGTGGAAAGCTGCCCACATGGTATATTTGGCCAAATTAATTCTGGCTAAAAAGGGCTTCAGACTTTCTGCAGGTGTGAATGCTCTCAGTTAGTGCTCCAAGCAAGCTAAAAGCCAGGTAACTGTGCTGCTGTTATACTAGAGCTAACAGTGATGAGCTCTACTCCACAGCAGGCTGCTTTAGCTTGGATTCAGTGCCTTGTCAATGTGGACACATACCAGTGGCAGCAGAGATTACACAGCCTTGCCATACTCATGCTCATCAGAAGCGACTTCCCCAAAAAAGTCTATAATGTTTTATAGTACACAGAAAAAAAAACCTTCACAAGAAACAGCATCACAAATAACCACCTCCTGCTCACTATGTACTGCTAAAAAGAAATGTGGTGGTGGACAGAAAACAAAAGAATCCCTTACGTAAGTATTACACAATTTTAAATAATCCAGTGAGGTTTCAGCCCTATATATCTTACCTGTGCAATCATGCAAGGAGAACTGCCACTCAGCAACAAAACCAGCTGCAGAGATTTTATTGAATTATGTGCCTAGTTTGTTTATTTATGTTGCTGGGGAAGGAGGGTGGATATGGTAAGGTCAAGTTGAAAATACAGGTCCATAAAGCTAGTTAAATTATCTGTGGATGTCATATGGGTCACTTCCTGCTAGGCAGCTGAACTGCTCATTAAGGATACCAGAGTTGGCTCCAACATCAATTTCAACCTCCTGAAAGCTTTTAAAGAAAGCTCTTCATTTGCTTGCTTTCACACAAGGGATCTTGACTCCTACAACAAAGTAGTTCTCAACAAAGACAAGAAAACAGTCCAAGTAAGAGCAACAATTGCTCACACCTCGAGGCTAGGATAACCTTCTTCTGTTGGTCTTTCTGAAGTTCAGGAGCACAAGCTACTGCAACAGCATATCTGTCTTTGGAGCTACTACAGCTATCCCTACAACTGCAGAGCAAAGCTACACCTTTGTGCAAAACTATAATAGTGTTGTGCACCAACATCCCAGGTGCAACATTATTAAGTTCTATACTATGATTATTGTTTATGTAAATATAAATATGATGGAAGCAATATAAAGTCAAATTTAATTTTTATCTATCTGAAATTCCTAGTTAGGTCTCAAGCAGAGAAGACAAAGCAAATCTTCAATTACTGATTGTAAGCCACAACCAGTTTGTTAATTCTGTAAACAGCACACTAGCACTACATTTCACCTCAACCCAGGTCTCAGATTCCTATTACATTCCTCCAGTAGACCAAAAGAAGGCAATGGAAGGTGTAGTACAACCAAGAAATAGTGAACCTTGTCACTGTGTTTAGACCTACCTTCTGCTAATTAAATTATGATTGCCTTGGATGTCCCAAGCAAACTTCTAAAAATATCTCTTCATGCTGTAATTTATGCTTATGTTGCATTGCCTGTTTAAATATCTGTAGAGATGCTCTCCCTCCTTTCTGGAAGGCTTATCTTTATCTACAATAACACAAACAATTTGTCCTACTTGTAGAGAATATCAATCAGTCTCAAATGCAGTCTCAAATCCCTAAGATTCTCAGCTAAATTGAAGCTCTTGATCTATTTTCCCAGAAACTTCACATGACCACTTTTTGTCATCAGAGCTCCATTCCTTAGTACCTCAAGGAAGATAAAAGTATTGTCTCCTCTGCTACCACTGAACCTCTTGAACATGTTGCTTCACGTCAAGCCAATGAACTCACCACCACTCTCTGCTGCCAGCTTCTGTGCCTCAGAATGGCATAAAACTGATGTACTGCAGAATGGAGGGATTACCTGTAGATGGGAGACCTTCCTTTCAGTGCATCCATATCCTATTCATCTGTAGGTACAGTGTTTGTTTGGTGTCAAACTGAGTATCATGACACTTATTTTGATCCAAAAGCCTGGGGACCAAGCCTAAGAACTACAAATTCTCCAGATGGCTGGGCATTTTAAACCAATGAGTACTGGGAATCACACCACTGGGATTCCACTGTTTTTATTAACTCCCAAATATATTGCATGGTTGGAAAACCTTAAGGCAGTAAGAATGGTAAATCTACTCCTTTCTAGGTGACTAAGCTCTGGTATGGGACTCTTCCTTCAGATTCTGTGTTTAAAGGTTTAAATCTACACTGAATCTATTAAATAAATATATTATTAGTTAGAAAGTGCTTTTCTTTTATTAATCTGCACATTTTTTTATACAGTCTTATCCTGTCTTCTCATTTTATGCCTCCTTCCTCTAGTCTACTTTATGTCTTACTCATTTTCAGCCCAAGTATCTTACAAAAACTAAACCATCATCCTCTGTGTATACACGTTCATATAATTAATTATTTGTCAGGTTTTCTTCCTTTGTCCTTTGTTCATGATTGTTTCAGAACACCTGTAGACTCCCACATTTTGGGTCCAATAGCAAATTTGATCTAAATATGAAGGATGGAGAGGAATCTCAAGAATACCAAAGCACACTAACATCCCATGACTGGCACTCCCTGTGAGCAGAGATATAGGAGGAACAGATATCCATGTAAATAATACAAGGTGAAGCCCAATCAGGACACAGTCCTTGCTACAAAAGCTTGACAATTTCTGGTTTCCCATGTATGTTTTATCTCTCCAGCTGTCTCTTAATCTTTTTTATTTTCTCACCCTGTAAAACCCTTCTGTGGATGGACTTGCAAATACAAATTCTTTTAAAAATCCCATATGATGTGCTGGAAAAGAAAACATGATAAATTTCATGAGCAGAGGTAGCAAGCAAACTAAAGAGTACTTGGGAAAACCAATGTTGCTCTCAGTTGGGGAAATTCAGCGGAATGGATCCACTGATAATCAGCCCCAATAAAAGATGCATAAAATTAGCCCAAATAAGCACCTATTTCAACATGCAGAACTACCATCTTCTAATACATTATAATCTATATCATATATACCACACCCTGTAAAATGCCCTACAGCAGAAAACACCCTGGTTGGAACTTGTAATCAACCTATCAACCTATGAGATGCAAATTTCCAGCAAAACAAGCCTCATTCCTTCCAACCCTCATTTATTCACCACTAGATTTACAAATGGCAAAAAACCCAGATGTTTTGCCTCCTTAGTACTCCCTCTATCCTATTCCAATCCTACTTGAATGGTCACACCTAATTTTGGATAATTACTGCTTATTCTTTAATCTACTTCTGTCAAAAAAAAAAAACCCTTCTGTAGAATTCCATATATTTTTCCACAGAATAAAAAACATTATGCAATATACAAAGGATGCTAGACTGCATGAAGCATTTTGTAAAATGTTTTGGAGTAAAAAAGCATGAAAATTTTCCAACTACTTGTAATCTAAAAAGCTTTAAGCACTTTAAGTTTAATAAAACTTAAGAGCTTTTTTTTGAAGTTTCACAGAATTTCAAGATACAGCAATGTCTCTTGCTGAACAGCTTTCAGCTTTTGACCCTTACACTTCCAGTGATTGAATCAGCTCAACCAATAGGTTATTAATGTATTTACCACACATTCTAAGGAACGAAATAGGTTTTTATATATAAAGCCAGACAAAGAAGTCCACTTGTCAAGCATTATGTTTTTAAGTGATCACACTGAAGAAATCTGAAGTCTCAGGTTTTATACTCAGCAGTTCTTACAATATGGTTGAGCACCAGTATAAAATGCATACAACTTTTTTTTTACAGGGGTCAATTGTACGTTCTTAATTATTCTATCTATGTCCTCTGAAAACAGCAGATAGTTTATCTTCTGCACTATTATTCTCAAAAAAAACCAGGGACTGCAGTAAACTGCTACAACAAGGACATTTCTAAAAGTATCTTCCAACACACTCAGGACATCAGTCAAAATATTTACATATACTCAAGCACTTTAAAATCTCAAGTTGTATTAACCAGCTGTCATCTTAGTGTCAAACTCCGGTCATTTTAATGTGAAATAAGGGTCAGCACATGATTTCAGCTATTAGTAAAACATTTCTTAGCTACTGAACCCCCGTTAAACTATGAACGCCAGATTCCCACAGTAAGGCTCTTCTTGAGCCTCTTCTATACTGCATTTCACTCAGAATAAAGTATCTGAATTAAAAAAGACAACATAAAGACATTGAATCAACAGAAATTATTTAAATTCTAACCATTTGGCTGACTGGACTGTACATAATGAAGAGATTTTCACTGAGTAATACAAACCAGGTCTGTGTTTGCTAGCTCTCATGAAGTGAGGGTCAACTTCTATGGACAATGTTGTAGAACTGCACTGAACTCCCAGAGGTTACTAGAGATTTAAAAATCTGAGTCTATGTGTCTAGGATTCTCCAGTGCCAAGCACAGGAATCTCACTTAACAGAACACCTGTGAAGACCCCACTATTAGGACAGAACCGTACAGACAGATTGAAAGGTATTATTTTTTTTTAAGGAGACCAACATGCATAAAGCCAACCAAACCTGCTGCTTGCTGATAAAAAAAAAAAACTGGCCATTATCAACTTTCAGACTATTGAGGACTAAACAAAGAATAATTTTATCAATTAAAAGGTTAAACTCAAGTATTAACTGCAAAAAAATATTGAAGATGGGATAAGGTGTGTTTGGCCTTTTATTTAAATAGTATGTATCCCTTTAAGTTCATCAGAGCAGCATAATCCAAATGAAAACTGATTAAGCATTTGAACTTGTGAACTAAATACCACACTCAACAGAAGTTTACAGTAAATGTCTTCCACTCCAAACAGAAAATAAACAACAAATCACTCTCCAACATGACATGTCTATATACAGTAACTTCAAATTCTTCTCTGGGCTTAAGCGTCTCATCTGCAGTTTTAATAATACTTAAAAACAATTTCTGTGAAAGTATGCCAATGTGTCCTGCTGGGCTTTACATCGGGAATTTAAAAAGAATTAGGGAAAAAAAGTCAGAGAATAACTATGAAAATCTCAGTCGTTCATTGTTGACTATAGAAGCTTCTTAAAAAATGCAACATCTCAAAATTCCCTCTTGCAGGTCTCACTCCTTGTATATATTGCAGAGCACAAACACACACAGGCTTCAGCCCATTTCAACATATAGACAGCATTCCTTCTTTTTATGCAGAGGATGCAATTTCATAAGAAATTGGGAATTTCAGATCGGCACAATCCCTTTAGATGGTTCTACTAGTGTGGAGGGGAGAGGGGAGGAATCACAATTTAAGCACTCTTAAATTAATCAGAAGCTATGCAATGCTCTCCTTTTATGAGACCTGAGTTTTATTATCCCTGACATACACCAATTCTCAAAAATTTTATTATATCCAAAAGTCATATGCTGCAAAGTATGTCAGAAGTTATTAAATACCGACATTAAGACTAAATTTACTAAAAAGCACATCTGATACTCAAGACCTAACATCCAGTTTTAAGTCTCTGAAGTGAAGCATTCTGAAGATCACTCCTCAACAAAATTATTGCGATGTGATTTTTAATTACAAGAAGGAAAAGAAGTCAAGCAAATAGGTAAAGTGACTCAAGTGATTTAAATTCAGCTGAAGTGAAAAACACCAGAAGTAGGCTTTTAGTACTGATTATTAAAGAAATCAACGCCTATTTTACATAAAAATTGTAATTTTCATATTAAGATATTGCCAAAATAAAACTACCAACCAACTCCAGCTGACAGCTCCACAAGTAGTGACTAGCAGGCTTAAACCACCTGATGAAACACCAGAAGTGACAGTGCTTCTGGATTTCACTACAAAAGATGCAGCAGGAGTTCTTGTGACTCTCCACACTTATTCTGAACCATCAAATCTCATTTCTCAATCTATCTTCTCCTCTACTCCCCATTCTTAAATTTTAGCCAACTTAAATTTTGGTCCCCTTAAATATTCATGGAATTGCTTTCCAGCATTTCTTACAGGGAAAGCAGAACCAAGGACTCTTGATTCACATTCTTTTGTGCTTATGCTTTCTTTCACTATCTCAGGAAACCCTCTGTAAAGCAGACAGAATACTTTCCAATGCTACTAAGATGTTAGAAAGCTTAGCTGATCATCTTCACACAGCTTGCTAAAGGTTCTTGGATGAAAGGTGCTATATATGAAGATTATTATCTGTACAACCACCTACGCAGCACTTCAGAGTAACAAGCACCAAACTGCTACTGTTGGGAAAGAAAAATATAGTTAGAAACAGTACTCCTCAACCACTATATACACTCCAAGCAGAAGAGAAAATATTTCCTTTTTTCCCTTTTTTTCCAGTACAGATCTAAAAGTGTACTTAGTTTTTTAAAGGTCACTCTTAAATGTCCAAAAATAATGGAACAAAGTGTTTCAGTTCAGGTGACATCACTTTACAAGTCATCAACTTCTCCTTCCTCCCTGGTGTCCATTATAAAAGATTTGTAATTTGTTTCTGCTTTTCCTCTGTTCTTCATTAAAAGGATATGCACAAAAAGAAAGAAGGATTATTTGCAATGATTCTCATGGACACTATCTCACCTCCTGGAAGTGAACTAACATGGGAGAGTTGGGAGGGGTATGACCAAGCTGGCCACCTTTGAAACACAGGACTTCACTGTTTAAAGGATTTTCATATGGAAAAGCCACTCATGCTTAAAATCTCACTCGCTGTGTATCCTCAGAGCTGCCACCATTTTGGCAGAACAAAGCCACATGCAGTTACATCACACAGATCCATCTGCAGAGCACAAAGCCACATCTGACAGACATGCTCTATCCATGTAAGAGACAGCAGCCACAGCTATTTTTATTCAATGTCCAGTGAGAAAAAGTGGTGCAGCACTGCACAGAACGGGACCTCAGGTGCTCACTGCCCAGAGCACTTGCACAGGGCATGCAAGGCTCAAGTTCTGGGCTCTCTGCCTGTGGGAAATCTGACCCTCTCATGAAGAAACAGCATCACAGTGACCATACTGCCATGGGGCATGCTCTGCCCCTCCCTGAAGCTGTGCCACTCCAGAGAATTATAATAATTTCCAAAAATGTCCTAGTCAAATAGAAGGGAGGGAAAAAGCTCAGGGAAAAAGGGAAGGGAAACTAACACCAGGTGCTGTTACTGGAGAATTCACCTAGGACAACAACAATCTCAACAGTCTTAGTTCTGGCTTCTGTTCCCAAGATCACTCACCCATCCCTACAAATCTTGTCTGTGGACCTGCCCATTTTAAGACAATTAAGCATCAAGAGTTCCTTGCTCTGCTCTTCACAGCAAGGTCTGGAATTCCACACTTCTGTCAGAAATTAAGCATCATTAAGCTGATGCAGTTATTAGTACACCACTAATTACTGTTTGGCAGTGCTGCAAAATTCTAAATCTCACTGAAGAAAGAAAATTAAAAACATTCTTCTTAATTACTGCTTTAAACATACTCCACACCAACAAGTAGCTTACTAAGCATTCAGATCCCAAATCTGACCCTTCTCTGCTTACATAATAGTTTATGGGCACAGGTAATACAGAAATTTACCACACAACAGCAACTGAAACAAGTGACTGTATGAAGCAGTTCCAGTATATCTTCCACAAATGAAAAAAAAAAGAATGACTATGCACTTGGAAGCATATCAGTAAACAGCCCTGGTAGCCTTTGACAGTAGTCATTTTTGTCATGAAGGCCAAAACCCTTTTTACAGTCCTGCACCTGGCAAGGAAAAGTGCTATTTATCACCAGATGATAAATTTATCACCAGATGCCTCAGATGATTCCAGAAATAGCCTCTTTCCCATTGCTGTTCATTAGCAGCAGCTCTAAGAGTTGAAACAGATTTTTTTTTTTCTGAGAAAAACTTCTACAGGATGTTCTAGAAAGCTTAAACTGTTCCTTTTGGAAACAAACTCAGCACTCCAACCATCATCCACACAGACTGCCTAACCCTATTCCACACAGGAATGCATTTGTTTCATCACTGAAAGCCCTGATAACAAGAACTGAAAGTTTGCCAGTCACCTCAAGGCACAGATGTTCACATGTTACAGTAACTCAGTTTCAATTCTGCATATTTCACCCAACCCACGCAGGCAGATTTTTCACTTTTTCATTCTAGAAAGATCAGTGGTAAAAGGAAAAAACTGAACCCTTAATAAAACCAACACTTTCAGACTTCAATCAAGGTTTAAATACACAGCAATTGCTTTATAAAAGAAGCACAGATTAAGAATGGAGAGACAAGTACAGGTCCATTAGTTTTGGACCTTACAAATAAGCAATGATTTTAAAATCCACACAGCTTTCTTTAATTCAAAAAGATGTTTTCTAGGGCACTGTCTATGCATGCACAGAATAAATAATATGAATATATTTTTACTTTCTTGGTCTGCTATGGAGAAATCACTATGAAAAAGGAGAAACTACTTCAGTTATGATTTCCTAACTAGTTACAGAAATGATAGTTTGGTCCAACTGAAAATACTATCCTTCATTCATAAGGAAAACTCCAAGTCTTTATAAGCAACTTACATCTATGGTAAATGCTGACCTGCTGATCAGCCTTCAGAACTGCAACATTTTAAACTATTATCTCAATGAGTATTTACAGTTAATTCTACATGATCATCTCTTTAGTGTAGACACAAAAAAAAAAGGACCACGATGTGCTGACCTTGTCTCCATAAATACAGCTTTAAAGAAAACCCCAACCTGCATTAAACTGTTCTCTGCAAATACTGTAAAGACTATAAACACAGAATGTGAGAATGTGCACACTTCTGCACAATTTTTAACCAACTGGCAAAAACTTCATTTCTTAATTGCAAGGCAACACTTAATTATTCCTACATTAATCAGTATTTTAGATTTGCTATGGAACTTCAGAGTTTCAGGTGAAGCCCATGGAATTTAATTTTGAAGATCTATGTAAATCCTAGATATAGTCTTCATTAAGATATGCAGAAGCCACTGCAAAATATTCTAAACTCTGGTCCTCAAATTAGGCTGTCAAAATTTAAATTCATTTAGAATGGATAATAGAAGTGGGATGACTACTCATGATTTATGCACAAAACACATGAAAAAGCTTAGAACTCAGATAGTTATAGTGGTGACACCTAAGGACTTGGGAGTAGAAAAGAAAAAAATTTGGTCAAAATAATCACACAGTATGTCACCCCAGAAAATTTAGAGAAACCAATGACATTTACAAAAAACAAACGTGCCTTTTTTTGGAACAAACATTTGGCAAGTGATAGAAGCACAGATCATTTCACATTACATGACCTTCAAGCAAATACTTAAAAATATACCCTCAAAACTAAGATGGACTTAATCAAATTCTAGTGGTTTGATTTTACCTCACACATCAATTCAAAAATAAATCTTTCAATATATCACAAAATCAAATTCTGAGGACAGAATAATTTGAGGTTAGACTTAATACTGGAAGATGAGAATTTAAGTTGGGTATTTAATATGCAATGGGAATTAAGATGCAAATTGTCAGCACCATCACTGTAGTATTAAATTTTTTAAATTACACCTGAATGTTATTACTTACACAAGCAGCTATACATTAAACAGTTGAAAGTACAGTAGCATCAATAAAAATCCTTTGTAGCAACACCAGATAATGAAGTATGAAGAGAACCTTCAGAACTCTCAAATGGCACATCTCTTCCTAAACTGCAGTGTTATAGCTGGACACTGAGTATATTTTTGCCAGTTGAGTAACAATCAGCAAGGTCTAATACCATTACTAAGTTTTAGGAACATGGTAAAAAAGTATATCACTATTGCACATCAGCACAGTCACACGTAGGAAAACAGAGGGATGAGGAAAAGGAAAAAAATTAGGATGGAACAGTAGCAGCATGGGAAGAAGAATCTAAAAGGAATACAAAGGTGAACTTCGAGGACTTTCATTTTATCATTCTGCTAATGTCTGTTGCATTTCTACACCAAGCTTATATACCTTTAAAAATTACTATTTCACTATGAACAACACAAGGAAGCCTAATATGACCAAGTTTTTGGGTGTTAGTCATGCTCAGAGAATAAAAAGTAACTTGAAAATTCTTAGATTATATGAATAATTACCCATGCCAGTTCCAGCTGGTGCAATCTCTTTGGAGAAAATTTCTACAGCTTCTCTTTGTTTATGGTGTACAGCAAGCCAAAGAACAGCTTCCCGAGGTCCCTGCTTCAAAAAGGTTGAAATTAGATTAGCTTAGATGCAGAACATTGGTTAAATTTACAAAACTGAAAAATAACTGTAGCTCAGTATTTGAGTTAAATCATTTGGTGACTTTTTATCCACCATCAGTATCCTTTGCCGCCAGCTTTTCATTATCTTTATTTTGGAATACCATGGAATCAACAGTTGGGTATTTCAAGTCACTAGGGCACTGTGCCTGTTCTCCAGCATTCTCCAAGAATCAAGTACTGTAACTAACAATACCAAATACTTGGCTTCACTGTCAGTGGAACTGGCAAACAAAGTTTGTTCTTATTCTAAGAGCACTGAGAGTACTCTGGGGACAAGTTGGAGAGCCAGGTTCACTTCTCTTAGCATCAAGAAGGAAGCAGATCTGTCCACAGAAAAGAATTCAAACCTAATCCTTGGGAGATAAATGTGAGAACAGAAGTTGCAAAAACCACCATGTTTTCAGAGAGAAGAGCAGATGCTCCCTCTAAAGATAAACCAAATGTGCTCCCTACTCCAGTCAAAACACCTGTCCTTGCAGATAAGCACTGTCTCTCATTTCAAATTTTACTTCTCAAAAAAATTCTATTTTCAGCCACTGAAGGATCTACCATTGGAATCAATATACAAAAAATATACAGCCATACAACCCAACAAGCGCAGAATTTTAACATTCAGTGTTCCTAAAGCTACCAAAAGATTTATTAAATTACTACAAATAATAATCAACTGGAAACATTCTTGCAAAAAAACATCCTCACACATTCACATCTGCTTTCTGGTTCTAAACTGTTCCATATAATCAACATTCCATTTAAAGTTCCATTTTACCTCCTTGCCTGCAAAGGTAATATACAAAGGTCTACAAAAATCAGCTGAATCCTTTTGGAGTGGATGAACCCAGTATTAAAACTGGTATATATATATATATATGGGCTGAAGCAATTAATCTTACAGTATCAGAATTAAAACAAAAAAACAGCAAAACAAAGTCCAAACAATATCTTGGAAATCAATTAATAAAGGGTTAGCAGAAAACTAACAGAGCACATACAGTTTTTATGCCGCAAACTCTAATGCCTGATGTACTATTAAAAAACAGCTTACATGAAACATATCCCAGATTTCCAAACCACAAACTCACTGTCACTGTCACAACTCCTTCCTCCTCAACAGAACAGAGGATACTAAAAATCAAACATCACTAAAATTACTCAGTGCTGATTCAGGTCCCTTTCTAGCTTAGGCTGGGCAGGTGCTGACAAAGTGCTATCAAGAGTGGCAGGCAGCAAAGTCTGAGACGAAGAAGTGCTTGCCATTCTTTCCTATTTCTCAAGGGTATTTTGTGTTGTCAGGAACAGTCAATCCTCCACACAGCAGCTCAGACCAGAGGCTTACCTAAGGCTGGGAGACACAGTGATTTCACAGCTGCAAAGGCTAACCACCACACCAGTATGACAGATATGCTTGGGAAGTAGTCTAACCACACCACATATCAACACTGAGCTCCAAATATTGTTCAACTTACCCTGTCTTGGTATTCACGTACATATTTGCTTCTTTGATTCAAATTTAGGTAGCAGAACTTTCAAAGCAGGAACTATTTTCCTTATGTGTGAATATACTGCCTAGCACAGTATGGCTCTGGTTTTGAGTACTGTGATTTGTAACCCAAATAACCAGGTCTAAATTTGCATGGAAGGACACTGTAAGAAAGAGTGTTTAAGTGACTGCACTATCCCTACCTGAAGCCCCAATGAGTAAATGTTCTCCTTGGGATTCTATGACTTGGTATTTTAAATGGAAAAGCAAACTCCACTCCCAAGTACTTTTTCTCAAACTACCATGGCTGCTTTCCAGATGAAAGCTCCCCTGGCTAGTTTCTTCTAAAATGCTGGAGGAGGCATGAAAGGCAATAGAGTCTGATTTCCTGTATTTCAGCCTTAGCTCTCACATCCTGTTTCAGGCATGGATAGAAGCACATACAATGGTGATAACACTCTGTTTACTTTTAATATAAGACCTGGGAACTGAGGCTGGAAATACAGAAAGTACTACAAATAGTCTTTCATTGAAAAAATTTCTTTAATGTACTATAAGCAAGGCAAACTGAACAATCAGGAGGGAGAAACTGCTCGACTTCAACTCATTATTCACTTTGTACAGAACTTCCTATACAACAATTCAATTAAAGAATACGTTACAATGTGTAATGATCAGGAGTTGGTACAAACATCTGGAACATCTGTTCCTCTGTTTCAAAATTTTGATTCTGTACTCTTAGTAAGACACTTAAAATTGCAGGTTTTATGGTCCTAAAATGAAAGGGACCACATTATAAAGCTCAGTCTTCAGGAGGCAACTCTTGCTGCTTTGCTGAAGGAAACTAAAACTCAAGCACTGAAATAAATAGCTGCAGATATAACTTGACCAATTTCTAAGAACATTCAATTTCACTAGTAAGAAGTCCACTGTCCTTCACTACACCACATCCACATTTCCTTTAGATACAAACTGTTGGATAAAATGTCAGCACTAGTAAGAACAAACTCAGAGTTGAGTTTTGCCACGTGTACCTTAAGAGTTTTGCAAGGCTGTCACTGACAAAGAAGAATTAAATGCTACTGTTTTGGAACAAACTAAACTGTCTAAATATTTAAACTGTGTCTAAGTGAGGACATGATTTACAGTCTTCTTTCTTTAAAACGGACTTTCATTCTCTAGATTAGGAAAACAGACCATGGATATCACAGCTGCAGTGGCTATGGCCATCATTCATATTCTTACATATGCACTCACAGTGAATTACATAGCTGAAAATTATTTCTTCAGTACTATATCTAGTACTCACAGAAAATTTTGAAGTTGTGCAGGCAACATAAATGCTGAGATTTCCTGACTGCAGCATTTATAATGTGGTCTTTTTGCATTACATCTAATGCAATTTAAGTCTATGCCACAGAAGTTATTATAATATGGTATTTCTTTAGGAGACCATCAGAACAAAGTACAACAACATTTTTGTAAGATTTTGTATCAGTGCTTCTGGAACACCCAATACTGCAAAGACCTTGTCACTGTTAATTTTCTACATTAAGTAGTGACAGTGAATTCTTTGCAACATGAAGGGGTGAAATTCCCAAGATGATAATGACTTCCTTTAAAGTTGTGGAAAAGATAACAATATGGAAAGATTAAAAGAGGTCAGTAAAAGTTTAAGAACACTCCACTGCATACTTACACCTTCTATACTCCTTCTAGCATGAGGTCCATATGTATCTTCAGACCCTAAAACCTGTATGTTAACTGCACTGTAATCTTCATACCCAAGCTGACTGAAAATAAGACGAGTCCTGCAACAAATGATTTTTTTTATTAGTAAACGGTCTCAAAATGATTATCTGAAGTAGCCCTGTGTGGACCACAGAAGTTAACTCTGTCAAACAGCTGTATAAGAGATTTTATCAGTTGAAATATTGGAATTTTTAAGGATATATATTTTGCTTGGTGAAACAAGTAACATTTTTTGCTTTGGTGGAACATTTTGAACACGCTGCTAATCTATCACTGTTGTCATAAATATAACCACAGCACCTGAAATAGTGAAGCAATATACAGGACATTAATACAAGATACAATTTTTTAATTGCTGTAAAGAGACAGAAATGTGTTCACACAATAGAAATAAGTCCACCTTTATTTTTGATGAGATAAAAATAAGACAATCTCATTTAAGGTAACTGAATTTGCAACTGTGTCTGTACCAAGTTATTTTAAATTATTTATCTACAAACATTACAGTTACAGATACTACAACTGGAAATACATTCTGTGGGTCATTTTTAGCCCTTTCATGTGTTAATAATGCAACAAAGAATCATGAAAATAGAAGGACACCAGAGATATTTCAAAAAGACTTCTTCACACACATATTGCCAAATCCCTTTTGCTTTCAATAATGAATAAACAAGTAAAAGGAGAAGTACACATGAAAGAAGCAAAGGAAGTCACCTTACAAGCTGCCAAAGCTGTTCAATGTCTTAGGTTAACAACTAATTTGACCTGTATAAATGAAGCACATTAAATTTGTGCACCTTTTTCTGCACTTGCTGCCACTCAACTACTGCACAGAACTTAACCTAGAACAGACTGGAAGCTGGGTAGTTGAAAGATCACATCCTTAGAACATTCTCTTGAAACAGAGACCAAGACAGGCTCGATCAATGGCCTAAAGACAACTGCATGAAGTTCACTCAGGCAAAGTGCTGGGTCGTGCACTTGGGTCACAGCAAGCACAGGCAGCACCACAGTCTGGGCCAGGGTGGCCTGAGAGCTATTTGGCAGAAAGAGACTCTAACATGCTGGCTGACAGGCAGCTGAACACAAGCCAGAGTGTGCCCAGGTGGCCAAGAAGGCCAGTGGCATCATGGTCTGTATCAGCAATAGCGTGGCCAGCAGGACCAGGGCAGCGACTGTCCCTCTGTACTCGGCACTGGTGAGGCCTCACCTCAAACCCTGCGTCCAAGTTCCAGGCCCCTCACTTTAGAAAGAACACTGAGGTGCTGGAGCATGGCCATAGAAGGGCAACAAGGGCTGTAAAAGGTCTAGAAAACATGTCTTGCAAGGAATGGCTGAGGGAGCTGCGGGTGTTCAGCCTGGAAAAAGGCTACACATAAAAGGAGGGTGTACTGAGGACAAGGCCAGCTCCTTCTACTGTGCCTGTAGTGAGAGGACCAGAGGAAATGGCCTTAAGCTGAGACAGGGGAGATCCAGATTAGGTATCAGAAAAAAAATTTCCACTGTTCAAGTTGTCAGGCACTGGAGTAGGTTTCCCAAGGAGGTGGTGAAGTAACCACTCCTGGAGGTGTTTAAGAGATGTCTGGATCTGGTGCAAGGGTGATGTGATTTAGGGATTATAGTGATGGAGCTGAGTTGATGGTTGGACTTGCTGATCTTAAAGGTCTCTTCCAACCCTGGCAATTCTATGATTTTATGAACAGAAACCAGTAAAAAAACCTGATGTTAATGTTTGTGAAACGGCTATAGTTGCTGACAGAGCATCCTTGAGAGAGATCAGAACAGCTTAATTCTTATTCTCTATCTGGGCTGACATACACCAATCTTTTGACGTGTCAAAGAAACAATTCCACATATTAAGCTTTTCAAGACTACATTTGAGATGCAGGAGGTGTATATTGTAATTTTCAAAACAGAGAAGTAGCCCACAAGCACGCCTAATGGGCTAGAGGCCATTTTTCACACAAGTTAATCAGCCCTCAAGTACCTCACTTCAGCTTTCCTCGGATGATTAGTCAAGAGAGCACAGTATACAGGCTGAATTAATTTTCTAGATGTCAGAGATAGCAGCAGCACTACAATTTGTTTCATTAAGACAAAGATACACATAGTCCAGTCTGAAATAATGTCCAAAAGCAAATATGAAATAGAAAACACAACATTCTACTTTTTTCCTAAAATAAACATCTAGGTTCCAGAAAGATGGCTTTCCAGAGGTTCTGAGTCTCTTGACTCTTTGTATTTGCCACTTCCTGATGGGTTTTTTTACAGTTTGATTTTCTCAACAGCTCTTGGACAGGAGCTCTTAGCATTTGCAATTACACAGCCCCTATCAGCCTGCTCTTATCTGCCATATCTCTTGAGGGAAGTCAGACAACTCCTCCTTCACCACAGTGCTGCACACAGGCACATGAATAATCACTCCAAGTTCACAGTAAACCTTGGATTTCTGACTTTCCAAGTGTAGTTTCTGCATGAGTCTACAACAGGATGGGGAGGAAGCTTTATATAAAACATGGCACAAGGAAATAGATCTCTTAACTAGAAAGACTGGAGCTACTGGAATAAGCACTGAGAGATTCCTGATATGGAATTATATTTAAGAGGAATTCCTCCATGCCCAAATATACTGGCATGACAATACAACTGAAAGTTTATCACTCTGTCTTGGAATTGTAACTCTGTCCTAAGAAAAAAACAAAAATCATTCGGTCACATTTTAGAAAGCATGTTTTAAACACAAAGTCAGTCAACTTCCTATATTTCATATCAGTAAGGCTTTTCATAAAAAAGTTCTGCAAAAGCTGCTGAAAACTAGTTTCACATGGGTTTATCTCTGGTATCTAATAAAATTTAATCTCAATCACAGCTTGTTCCTCACTAAATTGGGTCTCTCTCCAGCCACCTATTTTCAAATGTATTTGACACTTTTCTCACTCTGTCCAACCTAACTGAAGTGCAGCTACATATTGAAAACAGGTCTCTTGAAAAGGCTACTTAAGTCTTGAAATGTCATCCCAATAGGAAAACTATCATCTTCTAGGATTCTTACAAGGTTAGTAATGTTGCCATCATGTGTCACTGTTCTATTTTCATCACATCTGGAAAAAAAAAGGAGCAAACCAGATCCCCTTCCAAGACTCAAATACCAACCTTTGCAGAATAGCTTCTGCAGTGCGTTTTGCTTTTTGAACTGCCTTTGGGCCTCCCACTGGACAGACAGCAGTAGCTCTGAAGCCATCAAGATAAGTGGCATTTACCTAATGATAAAGGGATTATGAAGTTACATGGAATTCAGCACTGATAGGCCACAAACGCTCTCTGGCAATCATTATCTATACAAATACACACTTTTTAAACAAAGTAACAGGTTTTTGCATATAAAATAAGGTTTGCCTTTTCAAATTTTCCACCTCTTTCTTTTACTCCTGGGGCAGAGAAGATGAGGATAGTGCTAAGTTTTAGCAGTGTCTCCAAAATTTAAGATTTTGTAAATCAAAATATACCTTTCACATCAAAAAATGAGGTAATACCTTATAAAATGTTGAAGGAGGCAATCCTTTTGCTCCACAAACTTTCACTGCTCCACCATCAAAACCTGTAGTGGTTAAAAACCAGTACTTCAGCTTCTTCAATATAACTTCAAAGACATTCTTTTTTGATACATATTAATCAAATGCACTTAATCAAAAAGCAAATCATTGATAGCTGTACTGCCAGAGAAGAGAGAACCTTTCAGAAAACAGTCTTTCTTGCCTTAGAAAGCACAGCAGCAAACTGGTGACTGAATTTATGTCTGCCATGAGCCTTTTAAAAGAACGATTGAAATGTTTATTCATGCACTTAAAAAATACTTAACAAAGAAAGCAGCCTTAGGACATTAGACTCAACAGTTACATTCTTCTTAATATCCAGCTATTGCACACACACACACAGAGCATACAATTTACTGCAGCTGGCTGGAGCGGACTGCAATCCCTCACTTGGTAAAGAATCAAAGCAAGATGAGAAACCAGCGAGAGCTATTGGCTGAGAGCTTCGTAAGGGAAGGGTAACTTAATGTTAGCTTTCTTATCAATAACAGAAACAGCCTGAATATATTTTCCAGGGCAACAACCATGTTCAGTATTAGGAATATTAATGCAAAAAAAAGAAAAGCAGAAAATTGCTGGGATGCCATCAGGTTCAAGCTTGAGCTGGAGAAAATCAGGAGGTGCTACTCCTTGAAAATCAGCAGTGCAGGATTGGCACCTCATGTTTTAGAGCCAGAATTATCGTGTAGTTCACCTGTTACTAACCTGTGTTTGCAAATATTTAAGCAGCAGTTCAAAGCCTTATATAAATACTCTGAAAAGATCAGATCAGAGCCTATCTAAAAAAGTAAATGTCACTGGTACAAATTTTACTCAAATAACATCATCACTGTCTCTCAAGACTGACATGAGGTTAATTTAACTTTCTAAATATAGAGCTGCATCCCTTCATTCAGGGTGAAGATCTGGAAGAGTTTTATGTCCCAGGTGAAAGCATAATACAAGAAAACAAATACCACAAAACCACATGCATAGCATCCATTGACAAAAAGAAAACAAGCACCTCTCAGCTCAAACCCTGCAAGTAATCCAGCAGGACAATAAAACTAGCAATATAAACAGCAAAATTAGATAGCTTGCCTCTTTTTACTGGTGTACGTGTCAAAGCACTTCAAACTAAAATATTTAAGCAATCTGCCCATTTTCCATCTGTTATATTTCGAAGAGGACTAACTGAAAGTTCATGTGAAAGTTCATTTTAAGTTCAAACATGTCATATCAGGTCATTTGCAAGCTAAAAGTTCATAGGAAGGTTAGGGATTCTTTTTATAAAAAGAGAAAGACTAGAGGCTAAGAGCAGCAAGCTGGCCTTATCAGACTGCCGTTTGTTGCATGAGCTGAAGATTGTACCATGTTATGTACTTTTTTACTCAAGCAAAATATTCTTTATGTTACCACATTTTCAGTTTTATCCCAGTAAGTTTTGGAGATTTCGATTGTTCTAAGCTTTAGAAAGACACTTGGCATTCTGTCACAAGTAAGTTCCATTAAAAGGAAAAAAAAATATAATATAGATCCAGTAAAAGGCAAACTCTAGATGACTGTAGATAAAATTTTTTTCAAGCTGTCTTACTCAAATTACAACTCTCTGAATCTGTTAAGCCTGGGTTTTTTTGTTTTCGTTTTGAAGCTAAATTTTGAACATACGTTATATCCATCTTTAGTCTACTGGCTGTTAAGTGTTTTGAGGATTGCAAATGGACTTTTTAAAAAAAGATTCTCTGGTGGAAATCCTGTACCTAATCATTCTTCTACCATGATCCACCTAAATGCCTAAGAAAAACACCATTACCAAGTAGTGCTTTGAAAGACACAGCCTTTCATTGCTACCAACACTTCAAATGCCCTAAGTAAAACCATGTACAAACCATTTTTTTGAGAAAACAAACTGAGCTGCAGTTTAAAAAAATACTGAAATCATAATGAAGCTGTCTTGATGTTGTTCTCACTGAATAAATAGTTTAAGGACTTGACAGGTGCAAGGCAGGCATTAAAAGGTAAAGTAAAAGGAGCAGTGATCAAAAATATAATAGTCAGCCAGCAAGATAAATAAGATTACATTTAAAACTTCTAAAGGAATTTCTAGCAGAAGTCCTTGAAAGTATCAGTTTAATACAACATGACTCTAAGGAACTGATTTAACAAGAAATATGAAGAAACTAAATGGAAATTAAAGTAGCTGCTTTTGTTTGATAACACACTCATATAACGATATCTGTGTCATGAAAAGAGGACTAACCTGGAATTTCAGTGATGGAAACCTGGGAAAAGTCACATGTAACATCTGGTAAAAGATAGCGCCGAGGATTGCCCAATTCATACACCAGCTGCTCAGCTACAGTGCCAAAAGAAATTAGTCCCCCTGTGTCTGGTGGTTTGGAAAGAATAAAGTCTCCTTCAGAGGAACATTCTACAATGGGAAAGCCTATGTTGTGCCTAGAATATGAAAAACATTAAGAAAAAAGCCTTGTAAATACGAAGGGAAAGTGAAAAGAAATATGAAGAACACACCAAAATTTCATAGTAATGGCCAATCAAGTAAAACCTGTCAAGAATTACAATTTATCTGGTTGTATCTACAGAAACGTAGACTAAAAAACAAGCCCTGAACAAACTGTTCAACTGAAATAATATGAGTATGTAGTCTATTGTCTGGCAAAGAAACATAGATATAACAGGAGATTCCACCTGTAAACATGGGTGTAGGGAAGGGAATGGAGAAGGACACCAACAGAAACAGTTCAAGTAAAAAGCTGAAAGAATTAGAGGACTATGATTAAAGATGTAAATTTAGAGTAAAATAAACCATGGTTAATTCTAGCCCCATTTGGCTACAGCAGCACACACAGCATGACAGTAAAGACATCTAAATACACCTTGCACTCTGATTTGTAAAAAGCCAGTCAAAGCAGGAAGAACAAACTGTGCTGGGAACCTCAGAGATGAAGAGAAGTAGGAAACGGGAATAATCCCACCGACAAAAGATAACTTCACACATTAATAATAAATTATACACAGGAAAGTAATAATCTAAAAACAGGAAGACATATGAAAGGAAAGATCTTCAGCACACAGAAGGCAGAACTAACAGAAAATTACAAGGCACAGCAAAAAGAAAAGCAGTGAAATTACGGACATGTTCATAAATGAAAATATTCTTCTTCCTCACATTCTCACAAGCAAAACATACAAAAAAGTGATCAAATAACTCATAATAAGAGGCACATAGTGGTCATTACAGTAGCAGAGTAGAGTTTTCAGGATTAGGTGGACAAGATCCAGACATCTGCTTTCCTAGCTAAAAGGCTTTCATTTTTTTTACAGAGAATTTGAGCAAAATTAAGAACTTCAAACTTTTCAAGTACCTGAGAATTAAAATTAGGAATGCAAAGATTCTTCTGAAAAGTCTACCTGGCTTCCTTCCCTCTCACAGGAAGCCTGAAATTTGTACAAGTGTCCCACAACATAAAATAAATACCAAAAGAGGAGTTAAGGAGAGACAGTCCCTTGCAAAGGCTAAACCATTCTAAAAAGGTCCTAATAATGAAAGGTGGTGAACTTTACCACGCTCGTTAAAGCCAATGACCTTCAGGTCTTCCATACAAACTTAAAACCAGTTAATCCCTCAATTGAATTATTTTTGGGTGGTAGTGGTAACTATGTGCTGAACATACAACTGAATTGGTTATCAGCAAAGGTTACATGAACATAGTTTGTATAACATAAATCCACAAAGTCTGAAAGAAAGTAAGCAAAAATACCAGTGAACTCTTAAGGGACATATGTAAAAGTTCATGGGAGTTTGAGCAGATTCCTTATCAAGAATAGTCAAACATAACTCCATTATTTTAAAGAAAGGATTAAGACACAAGATCTGTTACTAGAGATCAGCAACTTTTAACACATAGCAGACAAAATTGAAAAGTATGGTAGCTGGTGGACACCACATCAAATCAGTTAAGGTAATACTCCATTTGACTGGTCCTTGAAACTATTTACACCACTAAAAAGATATAGGAAACAAAAACAGCCTGCCCTGGTGAATGCAAAGAATTGAATGGAATCAACAATTTCATATACAGGCTCTTCTGGGTGGGGGGTGGGGAAGTTGAGGGGTTAAGGAGAAAAGATGGCAGTAGAAGTAAGTACTCAAAATTTTGAAGTGCGACATAGAAAAAAACAACAGCCAAAAAAGCCCTCAATTCTTGGTCTGGAACATAAACGTATGGGAACAGACTAATGTGTAATTATCCCCATTTTAGATGCAAGGAGACACACAGAGGAAGCATCATGGTTTCGCCAGGGTAACAAAGCAGGATCAGTGACTGAACAAGACTAGAATTAAGAAGCTTTTATCCTCTCAGTTCCATGTTTGTGTGCCTGACACTGCCACCTATCTGTCCTGTCTCAATGCAACAGCACGCAGTGCCCTGCTAGCAGGGTCAATGCAGCTTGATCAGATCAGGTACCCAGAAGAGACACCACTCACATGAAGACAGATCACCCAGAGCAGTCCACATCCCTGCACTGACAGCCAGTGTCCCTGCTGCAGCCCACTGGAATCTCAGCCATCAGCACATGCAACTCTTACAGTGCTCTCCAGTGATCTTTGTTTTGAAGGAAGAACTAAACTGTAGACACTCAGCTTCCTACTCTGAACCACTGAGTCTACTAACATTGATTCAACTTCATTTTGCCCAACTTGCACTCTCAAAACCCCCAAACCATTAAAAAACAAACCCCAAATGTAATAGTGAGACAAAATGAGAAATTTCATCCCCTAATGTGATGAAAATACAACAGATATTGTTTCCCCCCTGTGGTGTTCAGGGTACACCACCACCCAATGAACTTTTCTGTATGGCCAGTTAGTTGCAGAAGATGTGCTTTTCCCCCAGGTTATGCCAGCCTTGAAAGCTTCCCTCACTTTTTTAACAGTTCACAACATAGAGATGCAATGATCTGGGTAAGAAGCAACTGGATTCTACCTGTATTGTAACTGGATGACTGGGAAAATACAAATATCCAGTATTATCTTGTAGCAGATGGCACTAATAACCCACATTAACATACACACACTTAAGACAAAAATGTATTTTGTAAATTGCTGAAAGACGTTACTTAAAATTAATTTTCACCTTGGAAACAAACTGGTCTGTGACTCCTAAGATACAGTCAAATGGCAGCTACTTAAAGGCATAAAAAGCTCTTTAGCAATAGTAGCTGTGTGGCTCAGGTATACCACAGGCAGTATAGTCACACCATCACTCTGACCATCACTTTAAAACAGCGACTCTTTGCCTGATTAACTTGTAGGCTTTGCTGAATGACTACACACCATATGACATCTGCTCTGTGGGGAACATGCCACCTTTAGGCTGTCCATAACCCATAGCCAAGCTGTCCTTTTGTACAGTGTAGCAGGGGAGTAAGCACAGAACTATGAACTTTATCAGCAACCATGGTCATGGCATCCAAAGGCACCTTGGCAAAGTGGCATCCTTCATCAATAAAAGAACTGCATCAGTTTAGTGACAAAATCTCTATGCAGGATGAAGCAGTAGCAAGCAATGGAAACAATTCCAAAAGGGAACTAACACAATTTGTTTTAATTAAATTATACAAATTAATAAAATACAGTACTAGAAAAAAATATCAAGTACTACTTGTAAAATATTTAAGCAGTTCTTTCAGCACAGGGTCAATATACACAAGAAATACAAATCAGTTTGTTAGGGGAGATGACAACTACCATTCTTTACTCCAAAAGGTCCATTTCAGGTTGCATGTTTACCACTTAGCAAGTAAATCTATTATAAATGAATGTATATATAATATAGACATTAATAAATCAGAGCACTGAATGAGACCAAGCTAAGATTATACCTCAAAAAACCACTCCAAACTGGGTCTAGATAGGAGTTAACAGTTAAAGCAGGTCTCAGTGAAGACCTACAGAACAGGAATAACCAAGTTACAAAACTGGTTTTGCTGCTGAAGCCTCCATCTCATCAACCTACTCTTATAGCAATCAAGAATCTGAGTTTTCTGTCAAGTTCTCTGCCTGCCAACAACTTACTCTTGGATTAATTTTTTCCATGTAAAATGTTATTTTTTCTTCAGCTTTGGCTCTCAGAAATGTTACAGCTTATGGGCATGTCATAGATGATAAATCAAGCTGTCTAAGCAAGGATCTCCTCCCTGTCTACTCTGGAACACTACTCAGAAGCCTCTGAGGAGCCATCAAGATAAACTTCCTCCTTGTTTTGCCATACTTCTTACATCATTTGCATTACAAGGAAAGTAAAATCCATGACCAGTACTTTGGCTCAGGGAGAGAGACATTTGAGATGGAACATGTATTTCTCCCATCAAAAGTGTCAAATCCCTCAAGTACCTCATTCTAGCCACTACTGCTCAATGGAGATTACTGGCAACAGAAGATGGGACAGAGAGTGGAGTACACTTACTTGCAGGGGAAGTTGCTGCAAGAATGAAAACAAAACCCCACAGCAATGCACAGTGGAAGTGAACCAGGATCCAAGTAAGCTGTGGTGTGAACTTTTAGCTCTACAGCTAATGGAGCTGCCTGGGACGTGACTCAGTGAATGTCACACCAAGGAGAGCTCTGAGCCAAGCTTCTCAACTCCTTAGCTATGCATTTTAACCAGAATGCTACTAGTCAAAAAGGAGAAGCTCCTACCACTTCTAGCAGTGTTTTGACAACAGGTTGTAAACTAGTAATACATCAGGCAAGATCAGCACAAACTTACAAAGTAAAGGTATAAGTATCTCCTCATGTGTAGGTACCAAAATATTTCCTAACATGCAATTCTGCTTGAGGCAGGACTTACTGGTTGCATCACTTATCCCCTCTGACTAGGGCATTTCTGTGTCTTGTACCTCCATTTCTAATGGCCAGAAAATTTCAGGCTAAACAGACCAGCTGCCTGGTGTTCTCACCTGCCTGGAATAGATGGTGCTACAGAGAAAAAAAAAACATTCCACACTGCTGAATAGGACTTGCATGCTGGATTTTGTTCTAGTCCCAAATTAAGAAATCTGGATCCAGCCCTTAAGAGTCTACAGCTATTGACTTACCCTTTTGGTCATCTCAGGCCAGAGGATTATGCAGTCTCAACCAATGTACACTCTTGGCTTAGGGCAAAATGTCAGTGTTTATCATCTCCTCAAAATGATTATCTACTGATCAGCCTTAGTTTATTCTCTCCTGCATTTCAAAACAAAACAAAACAATGTACTAATCACCCACTGGCACTAAATAATAGCAAGAGACAGCAATGTCTGGGGACAAATGAAATTAAATAGAGATCTGTGAATTATCAGTGTAGTTCTAGCAGTACAGTTCATTTTCACACACGACATGAATTCCCCACTGGAAGGTGCAGACAATGTAATGTAATGTCTGCTAACAGACATTAAATAGGGAGCAGTGATGTATTATGACTTCTGCTGACCCTCTGCTGATGTGTATTACTACACGAATAACAGAAATGGAGCAAGTGCCCTTTTTGTTAACACTAACTTAAAATCAGACTTTAAGAACGCACATTACTCTTTCTATAGACTATGAACTAATGGTTTCTTGCATTTTCTCTGCTAACCATCAGAGAATTCACACAAGAGAAGAGTCAAGCACCCACCCTCCCACTGGAAAAATAAACAGCACCTATCCCCTCTACCTAGCTGTCTTCATGAAAACTGGACAAAACCTTACAGCTTCAAGATTCCCACCTATAAGTCAAATGCACTAAGGAGATACAGCACAAATCCCAGTGCCTTAGGTGAACACAAAGAAAGCAAGTAAGTTCAGCTTCTATCAACTAAAGTAACTTGGACAGTCACAAGCTGGAACATGCACTTCACTTGTTTTACATTAAAAACTTACTTTAAGGAGACAACAAAGGAAATGAAAGAATAGCTTAGGTTTTAGTAATTAACCATTAAATGCCCACACAACTATTCCTGAGATTCAAAGCACCCTTTTGCAGTGGAATTGAGTTCCCAGAAGTATTTGCATCAAACATTTCAAGAAAATTAAAAACAAACAACCCCCCCACCCACATCAAAAATCCACCAACTAAACTATGTTGGATGAATGAAGTGGATTCATTCCAGTGCCTCAATACTCACCGAGACATTATAGCAAATGCACAGAATGTAAGCTCTAACTTGCCTGGCTTCATTTAGATTAACTGACGTACTCTTGTTTACAGAGTTAATTATTTCTGCTTATGCATAAACAATAGACAGATAAGCTTTATAAACCTGAAATGCAGCAAATTCTTTGGGTTTTGTTTACACGTTAGGAAAAAACCATACCCATCAGTCTTTCTTAGAACAGCCCTGTGGATTACTGTTCTTGGAGAGAAAAAAACCCCAAGGACAATCCAAAAAGTGACCCTGGTTGGAGGCTAATGAAGCTCACCCTCCACAGGGAGGTGTGAGGAGGAGAGAGGCTGCCCTCCAGTGTTCAGTTTCCACACACCACTAAGTGCAAGGGATGGGTTTTCTGCTCTTGGGCTGCAGAGATACTCTCATGGAGTGGGAAACTCCTATGTGAAAGGACATTAATGATAAACACAGATTCAACTTGGCTTCTTCCCCCTCCTATTTACTGATCTAATTGGGCTGGTTTGGATTTAACATTAGGTACCACAGACACAATGATTTATTGAGATCTAAATTATTTTCACTTATTTCCAGGAGACTGCTAAAAATGGCATTTTTTCTAAAGGAGGGAGAAATCATTAATGGACACAGTCATGTAACTTCTGCAAACTCTGTCAGAGCTCTGGTGACCTATTTGCAATATACTTAGTTAGTGGCTGCAGGTATGGCATGTTTTGGTCACTACTGAGACACCACGTCATTATTGTACATTATTACGAATGCATTATCTGAAAACAGATTCAGACTGTCTAAATAACAAAAAACCCAAGCCAGCAAATTTCTTAAAACTCAGGAGAGAACAGGTTACTACTAAACTACTAAATGGAAAACACATTTTTCTGCATCCCAAGAGTATTAATAATATCTGCCCTCCATGCTTTTGGGCCTAAATATAGACAACTACTATTCATCAGTAAGCCAAAATTTATCCAAATAATCTTCTCCCTGCCCTCCTTCTCCCCATATTCTAAGTGGATGTGTTGGATCCCAATTCCACTTCAGTTAGTGAAGTGGATCTCCACTCTACATCTGAAAACCTAAAATCAAAGCTCACACATTATTCTCGTTTTGACTGATTTTAGCAGCTTATCATACAGGCTGATGTGTCACATTATTTTATTTCAAGAATTTCATCAATTACATGTCTAAGACTCAAAAATTGCCAACAAACTGACTAGTTTAAGGCACCATAATCAAACTTTTTAGCAGACTTAAACTGAAGGTAAATAAATAACTGTTATATTAGCACAAATACAGTCATGTATGGTTTCAGGGTATGTACACATATCGAAGGGGACAAGGTAACAGCAGTATCAGGTGTTAAACCCCTATGTTCTTTAGCAGAGATTAAATTCAGCACCAGTCAGCTATCACAAGTCTACTATGATTGATTTTAGACAAAGTTCTGTGATTTTTGATAGATACAAAACTATTAGCTATGCATATTTGTGTACTTTAACTCTTCTGTAAAATGAGCTACTCCCACTCCAATAGCTCACAATAGCTTAATATATTCAAGGTTCCTTTCTTTTTTAAAGCCAGATGGACACTCTTCACAGAAAAATCCTTAAAGACCTAGCAAACATTTTAATAAGAAAATTACTATTCCCTTTTTTCACTTTAATTCTTTTATAAAGTAAGGTCTTCTGGAGTCGCAGTTACAAAAGATTTTAAGAAGTTTCATGATGCAGCACAATTAAATGACTGGGAAAGACATCAGAATAGGAATTATAAATTTCCAAACCAACTTGTTACTATAAACTCTCTCCTTTGATTTCAACAGAATACAACAGTGAAGAGTGAGTGCAGTTTGTTCAGTAGCCTTCCAGTAGGTGAGAAGATCTGCCCAATCCTGTTTGTTTCAATGCCATACATGCATTCACCTTTAATCAGCAGCGCTCAGGAATTCAGAAAAGCAGCACACATATTTTAGGATCACACTCTGAATCAGAAGCAGAGAAGACAAGGAGAAGAAAAAATCCAGGGAGCCCTATGGCCCTTCAGGCAGCAGGGCACAGTCCTGCTGGGTCACCAAGCTGGACCAGAGTCAGCCTGAGTGCAGGAACACACTGCATTAAAGCATTCTTCTCTCCTGCACCTCCCTGCTGCTCTTCATCCTGCCTTTCTCATGATACAGCACACAACAAGATTCCTCCCTCTCATCCCAATAAATACAGAAGTAACTGCAGCCAGAAGCAGCAAATGTGCTCCCCAACTACTTTTAAAAACAGGTTGGTAAAAAGCTGGCTCCCTCAGCAGGCAGAACAACACACATACATGTAACTCTAATTCAATAGCTCTGAACACAAGACACACAGAATTTTCTGGAAGGACTGACCATCCAACATATTTGTGTTCATTGGTTTACTCAGCAGCACTGAACTATGGCATATATTCATACCTACCAAAGCAAATTATGTGAAATTTTTGACTGACCAGCAAGCACCTCTCATCTAACCGAAGACTATTGTAACAGCATCCAAAACATCAATATTGTCTCTTCTGATACAATCATACATGAAAGTCAATAATAAATCTTTTCAAAAAGCAGAGGATACTGAAGGAAACAGAAAAAAATCGTTTTAAAGGGGAAAAAATAATCAAAGGGCTAATTTGTTTTTCAAAATCTGCTGAAGTTAACAAAAGAAAGACCCTGTCTGAACAAAAAGGAAAGCTTAAAAAGGGAAAACAGAACTTGTAGAAAAGTAACATTGAGGTGGCAAAATATCAAGAGGCCCATATTGTGTCCCCAAAAAGAAAAAGGTAGAAGCAGTTTTCACAACACAGATACAGGCAGAAAACCTCATCTTTGGTCTGCTACAAACATGCATGCTGATATCAAGTTTACCTACCAGTCTGGTACTGTGTGCCAATCAGTGAATATTCCACCTGTACACTGAGCACCACATTCAATGAGATGACCTGCAAGACTGGGAAAATGGCATTAAAGTAACTAAGTAAAATGCAAAAATCAATTTTTACAAATCCAGCTTTAAAATACAATAGAAATAGAGCTAAATTAAAAGCTATTTTCCTCCACAAGTATCTAACACAATTATGAATTATACATTAAGTATAACAAGGGATCCTGAAAGATGAATACAGCATTTAAAGGACAAATTCTTGCAAGAATTTTCCTACAAAAAATTAATACCTAGAAGATTACCTTACACTTAAAACCAAGTTTTCTTAGTCATTTCAAAATTTAGTATCTTAGTAGTCTGCTCTGTGTAACTAAATAGACGAAGACCCCTTTTAAATGAAGAGGCAGAAAATCTCACCTCCATGTATTGTATATTCACCACAATGTATTATGATTACCTATTACTATTTTCATATTTGATTGTGACAGTCTGTAGCAGACTCCATAGAGCTTGGGAAAGCTCCATGGAGGATTGATACTTTTACAGTAGGAACTGCTGAGTCCTGACGAGACAGTAAAATAAGCTCCCGTCTCCAACCCCCCGCCCCTTAGCCTTATCCTTGTAACCTCATAGGTCATTCTCCCTAACCCTTACTATTGGACAAGTTTGGATCCCCCTATACCCTATAAAAAGGGGCTGTTTTAGCCCATTCAACAGAAGAAGAGCTGTTGCTGGACCCTTCACAGCCTCCCCAATAAACCATCGCTGTGGAACACCAGGACTTCTCCTTCTCCTCTCTCGCATCTGCTTCAGCCTCAGCCAAGGGCACCCTAGCAAGCAAGCAAAGAGCTGAGATCCTAAGAGAGCTGATAAGCACTAAAGAGCTGACAATCACCAAGCTGCCAAAAGGGTAGCCTGTGGCAACAGCCACGAGCTAACTGGGCTTTCAGGCACTCTGTCTCCCAGAGGGACTGGGCTCCCGGGCCATCCTTGCATCGTCGATAATAAGGCCTAGATCGAGGCTTTATTAATAGTCCATAACTGTTTAACAGAATTATGAGGAAAATCTTCATCTCTATCATCCCCAACTCAGTGGAGCCTGAATGAATTTCTCTCCACATTTTTCCTCAAGCAGAAGTTCAAGAACACTAACACTAGAGTGTGCTCAGGCTAAGTAACCACTCTTTAATGAGGACTTCAATTCAGATAAATTTTGCACAACATTAAATTAGGAGGCATAATTCTACTCCTTTCTGAATCACATTCTTAACCTTAGGACTACAACAAGGATTTGTAAATGGGAGCACTGACTCTGAGCTTCAACAAAACGATACCAGGATGCTGCCTTCTGACCAAACCTGCTTTTGTGCATCTTTCAGAACAAGCCCTGTGACCAACCCAATTATCAACAGTGACAGCCAAACAGAAAAACCTGGGAATCAGTGGCCTGTACTATAAGGCTACTATCTCTCAACACAAAATGAACAGCAAGAGAAAG